>NW_026000075.1:4845346-4880722 GCF_001458135.2 Marmota marmota marmota
TATATATATATATTGGTTAAATTAGAAAACATGTATATGAAAATCATCATCAATAAGCACTCATCACTGAGCTACAACTCCAGCCCCTTGCTTTGTTTTTTGAGATGGGATTTCATTATGCTGCTCAGGCTGGCCTTGAACTTCTGATCTCCCTGCCTTAACCACTTAGTAGTTGGGATTACAGGCTTAGCCACCATGCCTGGCTCAAGATGCCAGTTTAAATGAAAAATGATTTTTGAGTGGAGACCCTTAGGTGAATTTATTGGTAAATATTTTGTGTTATGGTGTGTGTGTGTGTGTGTGTGTGTGTGTGTTTAGTGTAGTACTGGGGATCTAACCCAGGGCATTGCCTCATGTGCTAGGCAAGCTCTTTACCACTGACCTACACTGCCAGTCCTTGTATGGTGTTTTGTTTACTATACAACGTCACAGCTGTGTGGATTCAGATGATAACAACTAAGAAGGCAAAAAAGTTCCTATTATTTGAAAACTACAAAAAAAATCAAAATATGTGGAGCTAAAATCAATAGATTAATGAAAAAAAAAAAACCTCCCACATGCCAACTCTAGAGATCAACATGCAGCATGTTTACTGGAAATGATCTGGGGATCAACATCCATGAAAGGTAAGGAAGGGAAGGGTAAGATGTAAGACTGAGCAGAGGAGAGTCACCTAAGGGAGAGGCCCAACAAGAGCCCAGTAAGCCCAAAGGTCATGTGGCCCCTCAAAATTGCCCTGCTTTGAGTCAAAGTGGCCAGACCTTTATGCCCTGTAGTGACCACTCTTTGGATGCAATCTGTCCCTGGATGGAAGGGAGACAGTCCCCAAATTTGGAGCTGTCTCCCACCCACACTCCAGCAGCTGGGCAGGTAAGTTCTTCATTCCTGGAAGGGAATCTGGGAGTCACCTCATAGGGTCCCCTCTGCAGATCTTAGCACAATGGACTCAGTGTCCATTGTGAGTGGTGGTCACAAGTCAGGGAAATGAAATATTACTTGATAAGTGATGCAGGAACCATTGATTATAAATATGGGGAACACACATGGATTAGACTATTTTATCATGTTACCCAACATTAATTCCAGATAGATTAAAGAAACTGGAAGAAAAAGGAAAAAGGAAACATATACCTAATTCTTATCAGCTTGAAGGAGAGGAAAACACAAGTAAACTTAGATGATGCTAAAAATGATTAATAGATTCGACTACAAGAAACAAACATTTGACATTCACAATTTCACAGAAAATTAAAAGGCAAATAACAAAACTGAGAACACATTTGCAATAAACACATTGAAAATATTAATGTATATTAATATATATTTGATTGGTTCTTTATGTTATTCTATTCTTCTCTCCCCTTTTCCTTTATTTTACTCCAGCTTCTGCATTTCACAGAAAACCTTTGACTTTTGAGTTTCTTGAGTTTGGCTTTTTTTCATTTAGCATGATATTCTCCATTACCATCCATTTACTGGCAAATGCCATAATTTTATTCTTTTTAAAAAAGTGATCCTGCAAATAAAAAAGAGAAACCAAGCACTTACCTCAAAACTGCAATGAGCTTCCACTTCACACACATGAGGATGGGTATTATAAAACAAACAAAGAAATAAACACCAAGAAACAAAAAGTGTTATCAAGGACAGGGAGAAATTGGATCACTCATGCATAGCTGATGGGAGTTTAAAATAGTATAGCTACTGTGGAAAACACTATGCCAAGTCTCAAAGAATTAAGCAGGTAGTTACCACATGATCCAGCAATTTCACTTCTGAAAATGTATCCAAAAGCATTAAAAGTGAAGACTTGAACAGGTATTTGTGCATCAATATTCACAGCAGCATTATTTATAGTAGCCAAAAGGTAGAAGCTACCGAAATGTTCATTGACACATGAGTGGATAAGCACAATGGGTCATAGAATGGAATATTATTCATTTTATTCACATATATAGAACGGAGTACTATTCAGCCTTAAATGAATTCTAACACAGGCTCTGATATGAATAAACCTTGAAAATATTATTATGCTAAGTGAATCTAAGAGTGACACCTTTCATTTTTTTTGGTCCCAAACTGGTCCTCTGCAAGCCTTGTAGTCTCGCAAGCGCTGCACAGTCTGTAAGCCTTGGAGAAATACAGATCTGGCAGAAGCCAAGAAATAAGGGAAGCTACAATTCTGATCTTGAGAGGCAAAACCCCATACAGAGGGAATTTTAACCCTTTTTCTTTTGCAAAATTCATATCTTAAGGTTGTGGTCCTATAATTTATGTTTTCTCCAGAGGCCAGTTTTGATGCTCCCAGTTGGTAATCAGGCCAGGTTGGATGCAGAAAATTATGAGACATCTCCTTTGTCCTACTGTGATTAGGTCATTTCCTAGGCCTGGCAGCAGAAGAAAATGAGGCATTTTTTGAGCTTCTAGCTCCCAGAGCCTCTAGCATCTAGCAGTTTCCATCCCTCCTTTTTGAGGGTAGGCTAGTGGTAAACCTGACATAACTGTTGAGAATAAAGCTCTCATCTGAGTACAAGAAAACTGAACTCAATCACCTTCTCCAGAGAAAACTCCATTTTTTTTTTTTCTTTAGGGACTCCCTATGAGCTTCTGATGGTCAGAAAACTCTTCTCTTACCACATGGTTCTGCCAAATCTGTTCCTGGCAACATTGGCAGAATGAATATGGGTCTTTGCTTTTGCCTCATGCAAAAGACCCTGGAGAGTTCAGACTTGAGGTAAGATTAATGTTTCCTACCACAATAAACTTGGAGTATATTTCTATACTCTATGGGCCAAAGGAATCTCTGGAGGATCAGGACAACATCTAAAGGTCGTTAGACGCTTACCACCCACTTCCTAGAGGACTTTACAAAAGGGGTGAATTTAAAATGCCTCCTTTTTGCAGTCAAAGAAGGTTGTTGGTGGAAAGAACATTGGGGAGAATCCCTACAGGCTTGTAAAGGCTTCATATGCAAACAAAGGGAACACAAGTATTTCTTTATGAACCACTCCACGTAACCTGTCCCTCCCTTAATGGCTCGAATCTGATCAGTAAGAGGAGGGGAATGCTCAGGAAGAAATGAATCCAGGAGAGTGCAGTTGAGCTCATCCCAAGGTATGAATCACAGGGGCTTTCGCAGAGCACATTTTCATCAAACATTCACTACAGGGTACCACATAAGGGCGGTCAGGAGAGGAATATAGGAAGAAACCTTTCAGGGTCACTGGGGAGTGGCCCTGACTAAAATCTCACAGTTGTTCCAAACCTTTGTTCATCTCCACACATTGAAAGACAGACTGGGATACAAGATCCTGGTTACTTATGCCACAAAATTCTAAGCATGGATAGGGTAGTGAGAGATGGCTTTGGCAGAAGCCAACATGCCTAACCTGCACCCCAGGTGATTAGGAGCTACAAATGCCATGAATCCTGGCACATGCAACCTATGGAGAGCACTTGCACTAGCTGCCTTTAATTAGCTGACTAGTGCCGATGATTGTCCTCCAGAAAGACAGACAGAAAGATGCACCTCAGAAAGATGTGGTGTGCAGAGGAGCTCATCCTGGTGATGATCCCTGCAGAGGCCCCACCTGAAACCAGTCTTCAAAGTACGGATGGGGTCCATCCCCTACCCCCATGTGTTCAAGATTAAACACCCAAGAACTGTCAAGGCAAAACCAAATACTTTTATTTAAAGAATAGAACAGGGAAGAAGAGAGACAGAGGGGCGGGGAGATCTGGTGTCCCAGGGAGTGGGGGTATCATGCACCTTTTATAGATTTCAGGTTTCCTTTCTTCTCATGGCCTCCTCCTCCCATCCTGTCTCTATGTCCCAAAGGCAGGAAGGGAGCTAACTTAGTACCTCTCCCCATTTTCCATATCTTCCCCAGAAAGGCAGGAAGGGAGCCATCCAGGAGGTCCTCACTAACAACTCCTTGCTGGGAGATACAATTCCCTGGAGGCAGGTAACTTTGGCAAAAGTTTGGAGGAAGGGAAAGTGCTCTGGAGGTATTAGCATTTTATTTCCTTTTGAATCAGTCCCCATCTTCCTGTCTCATTCATTCATTATCTACCCTGTCCTATTGCCCTGGTCTCAATGCTACCAGCCATGATCTATTTATAATCAATTTAATTTCCTTGGCCAGGCATGGTGCATATGCTTGTAATCTCAGTGGTTTGGGAGGCTGAGGCAAGAGAATTACAAGTTCAAAGCCAGCCTTAGCACCTTCGTGAGACCCTGTCCCAAAACAAAAGGAGGGGAATGCTCAGGAAAAGTGAATCCAGGAGAGTGCAGTTTGGCTCACCCCAAGGCATGTGTCACAGGGGCTTTCACAGAGCACCTTTTCATCAGCCATTCACTACAGGTACCACATAAGGGTGGTCAGGAGAGGAGTCCAGGAAGAAATCTTTCAGATTCACTGGGGAATGGCCCTTACCAAAATCTCAACCCTTTCGGGAGGTAGCTCAGTGCCCTTGGGTTCAATCCCCAGTTAAAAAAGGGGTGGGGGCAGTACATGTGTGCTTTGGACATCTGTGTAGTTATTCCATCTCACCACAGACTTCTCAGTCAGTTGGTGGTGGCAGTTCTAGAGTGAACCTGATATAACCTGGGTCACAGAGCTCTGTAATCACTGTGAGAGAAGCCACAAGTATTTGGCCATTTTCAGCTCCAATGAGGATGGAAAAATGGTTTCTGCCCCTCATCAAGACTTCGGTGGGAAGAATATACCAAACACAGAAGTTTTCAGGTGCTCAGTGGCCAAAAAATGGCACATACCAGTGTAAGAGAAACCCAGTTATTTTCTCATAATATGCAGCTTAGGGGGAGGCAGTTGAGGGATAGGACAGGGACTCAACGATGTCACAAGTCATTTCTGGGTAGCATGACTTGTTGCCTCAAGTGTGACAGGTAGCACTCCAGGCAACAGGTCTAGCCTCAAGACAGAAAGAAGGGGGGGGCAGAGCTCTATCAACTACATCATCTCCTTTGTTGAAAATACAAAAGCTTTTCTAGAAATCCTCAATAAACATTTGTACATATCTCTTTAACCATAATTATGTCATAAAGTCCAGCATAGAAATGAGGAAAACTGGGAAGCTATTTAGTGGGTAGAATACTCCATCCTTCCCCAAACAGGAACTCTGTTAAACAAACAAAATGGAAGAAGTGGAGATAGGATAAGCAATAAGCTCTGTCTGCTTCAATTAGCACTGGGCCTGAAAGGGGGATAAGAATCAGACAACTTCTCCCCATGCCATCTCCTTAGAGAACCTGTATTAGCCTGCTTCCTGTTGCTCCAACAAATACCCAGGAATGGATACTCTGTAAAGATATGATGTTTATTTAGCTTAGAATTCAAGATTTGGAAGCCCCTGTGATTGAACTTTGATGAGGTTCATCACAATATGGTAATAGAATCATGGTGGGAGGACATGCAAGGGGTAGAGATTGCATGGCCGTTAACTGGAGAGGTGTTGAGAGCCACAGCCGAAGGGGCCCCAGCAAACTTCCAGCTGCCAGCAAACTTCCAGCTGCCAGCAAACCTCCAGCTGCCGGCTGATGATTGGCTCACAGCGGCCCCAGCAACATCTAGCTGATTGGCTCCTCTGCGGTGATGCTCATTGGGCTGTTTCCCTGCCCTTTCAGACCACAGAGCTGCTCATTGGGGGACTTTTTTGGCTCCGCCCACGTGACCCAGCCAATCGGCCTCAAGAGCAGGAGGATTGTGGGAGGTGGAGAGAAGCTTGTGTGGGAGAGAGAGGCTTGTGGAAAGCCGGTGGTGGCAGTTGAGGCTCTGAGGATTTTTCCTGAGAGGCTGTTTTGTTTGGCGTGTGTGGTTCTAAAAATAAAGTTAGTTTCTTTTGACAAGTGGCTCCTGATTGTGCCCAGCCAGACTGTGACAGAGAGGGACGAGTCTCATTTTTTTTATAATAACCCCCTCTCACAGGAACTAATGGGGGCCCATGAGAAGTCCATTACTCTCTTCCAAGGGCTTCATCCCCAGTGGCTGAATTACCTCCCAATAGGCCCCACTTCTTGCAGGTGCTACCAGCTCAACACCTGCCACACTGAGGATGAAGTCTCCAGCCTATGAACCTTTGGGGGACAAACCACAACACATCACCAAAAGCTCCAACACAGCCACCATTGTAAGAGCAGGATGTCCCTGTACAACACGTGTTTATATGGAGGTGAGGAAAGGTTGCTCTCAGAAGTCACTGAAAGCAGCCACAGCCCCCATCTGGAACCTCAATGATGTGCTTCTTGATACTTCTTTCCTTTCCTGCTGTTGTCATGGCACTCTGGGTGGCAACTCAGAAGAAATCACTTGTGGCTTCGTTGCATTTAGTCACGGTGTTTTCCAATGACTTGATGCCCCTAATTCAATGTCCACTTCCATATGCTTGGTTCATACCCAGTCTCCTTGCCACTTTCAACGTGCTGTTGCTGCTGAATGTGAGCGCTGTGTTCTTTATCTTCCCGTGAGTCTCCATGCAAGCTGTCAAGTTTCCTACAAAGAGATGGAAGGGAAACTAGACAATGATACTGCAGAGGCACGGGAATGGAGAGAGAGGGTCAGGAGGGGAATAAGGACATAAATTAGAAGCACAGAGAGCCTGATGCATTTAGGGAACTGTGGGAGGCTGGTAATGCTGGTGACATTTGGGGAATGTGGTCTGTCTCTAACCTGAATATTTAGATCTGTCCTTAAGGTCTGTGAGTCTGACCTCATGTGAACCTGGCCTCCTGGGGAGCTCTGGGTTGAACCAGACTAGAACTGATTCTACCTCAGGTTTCAGATGCAGTTGGCTTGCCCTGCACGGGAAGAGGGGCTTTGCCCTAGTTACTGGCCTACTGTTTCTCATTACCTTCAGTAGCTTGGTGTCCCTTAACTTCTCTGACTTGTCATCTTGCATTGAGGTAAGGCCTCAGACCCCTGGAAGAAGGAGGTGCCCCTCAAGGGTTGATGCCTATAGGAGCGATTTCTAAAGTGCTGACCCCACCTATGGCTCAGGATCTCTTCTCCCCGTGTCATTACTTAGGCCCTGGCACTTTGTTTCACAAGCCCATGAGGTGCGATGAAACAGAATCCTGGAGGTTTTCCAGTTGTTTCATAAGGGAGGACTGAGCAGGCTGGCAAGAGAGGCCAGCAGGCTCTTCCCAACCACACAGCTCACTCTTCCTCCTTCCCATTTCACACATGACTTCAAGCACTGATCACTATTCCAAAGAGGAGAGCTCTAGTGACTAGGAACCCCCTTCTTTTTGACTGCCAACGAATCAGAGTGGTCAGCTTGCTCAACAGGGACCAGGATTCCCCTGCCCCCCTCCTCCCCACCCTTCTTGTTGCCCAGTGATGTTATGGGGCTTCCCAAGCAAACACATGATGGAGGGGCCTCCTGCCACTGCCCAAACCTCTTCCCATGCCAGGATCCTTGGAACAGGATCCTGAAATGACATAAATAGCCTGGATATACTAAGGGCCTTTGAAACACCCTATTGCCCACAATGCTCTTCCCACTGCCCACCCAAGATATTCCACTGTCCCAGTTGTAACATCTGTGTGGAGGTGAGTACTCCTCCTTCCTATCCACTCACCAGCCCATCACCAGGCTCCTGGTCAGGACCAGGAACCTCAAAGCATAAGTGGACTAGGGGTGGGTATGAGACTATCTTCCCAGACTGCTAAAAGTGGCTCCCAGCCACTCTTGGTCACTTACATCTCTTATCATCTCTGTGTCTGCCCCTAGCCAGAGAGGCTGGCCCTTTTTGCACAGGTGCTGACATGCTAAAGGCAACACCTCCTGCTGAGCCTGGTGGAGTTGGGAGGGGGGAGGAGAGGCAGAGCCTGTCCCATCCCCTGGCTTGCTGATACTAGACACCCAGACCCTTAAGCTATCTGCTGCTCTATTCTGGAGATCCTTTCCTGTCTTTGTCTGGGTGTCCACGCTGGAGGGTTTCCTGGGTTCTGAGTGCTCTTCTCTCATGTGCACACCCTGCATGGTTTTCCAAGTGTAGAGGCCTGGCTGGGCAAGTGTGTTCTTTCCATCTTTATCCAGTATCTAAGAAAATAGTGGCCCAGAGTTATTTTATATCCTGCTCCAGGTGACACCAGGCAGGTCTTGTCTAAAGACCTGACTTATGACAGGTGACCTGATGAGCTATGGAATCCTAACTGTGCTCTAACCATGTTTTGAGATGGGAGCCCTTGTGTGTAGAGCGAAGAACCAGGCAGCCTAGTGGGAGGCACTGGAGGAGGCCTGAGCATTTGGGGGTGATGGAGGCCAGGCCAGATAGACCCTTGAGGCCTGCCTTCACTGTCCTAGAAGTTTGAACATCACTCTGGGTGGGTGAACTACCGTGCTTGGGTCCCCTTGCTTGTACCTGGGTGCCCTGCTGGTGACGTGCATCATCTTCCTTGTGCACACCAGAGAGATGCCATTTTTCTTGGACAAAGCCATGGCCCATCCACAAGTCCCAAGGACCCACAATGGGAATAGCAGGGGTTGTGGGGAGGAAGGGGCGGAGAGCCAAGGGGTGAGGTAACCAAGTGAGGCTGCTATGGGTGTGTCTAGAGGAAAAAGCCCCTTCAGAGGAACTGTTATGGACACGTTGAAGGTGACTGGGATCAGGGAGCTAGGCGGGTAAGATGTACTGTGGAGTTGAGAATCTAGCTGGGCTACAGAGAGGAATAATGAAGGTAGACGAGAGACAGGCAGAGGACAGCGTAGTGGAGTGAGGTGTACCTGACCAACGGTCCAGTCCCGGCAGGTGGGGCCTAGTGTGGGCGGGGCTAGGGAAGGCGGAGTCAGGTCACAGGGCGGGGCCAGTGAGGAACTGTCCAACTGTTTGGCCTCTTAGCCCGCGCACAGGTTCCTAGTGGCTGTACTCGCCACAACCGCCCTGCTGCCACTCATCTTGGGCCTGCTGATCCAGGCTGTAGCGGTGAGCACTGCCAGGTGCCCCTACTAAGGACAGGTAAGTGGGGCCCAGTGCATGTGCCAGGATACCTGGCTTTCCGGAGGCAAAACTTGCACTTCTGCTGATTATTTATACATTCACCAATGTATGGATTGTTCATTGTATCTAGCTTTTCTACAGTGTTTCTGTTTCATTTTGTTTCTACCGTTTTGTTTTTGCAGTCCTCCAGCCTCAGCCTCCCAACTGCTAGATTCAGGTGTGGCCCACTGTGTCTAGCTAGTTTTTCACAATTATAAATAAAGCCGCTACAACATTGGTGTACAGGGATGTGAACAGAAGTTTTCATTTCTGTTGGGTAAGTTCATAGGGTGGTATTGCTGAGTCATGTGGTAACCGTGGGTGGAAAATTATAGCAAATTGCCAAATTTGTCTTCAAAATCACTATGCCATTCCTAATTTCTACCAGGAATGTATGAGAATTCCAGTTGCTCCACATCCTCACCAACATTTGATACTGTCATTTATTATTTTGTTTTATCTTTTCATTGGAACCTGTCTAATGAATGAGTAGTGGCATCTCATTAAGGCTCCAGGTTGCGTTTTTCCTAATGAGCAATGATGTTGGCCATTGGTATGTCTTTGGTAAAGTATTTGCTCCAATCATTTGCCCATTTAAAAAAATAGATTGTTTGCTTACTGAGTTTTGAGAGTTCTCTCTAGAATTCAGATCTATGTTTTACAATTTTTTCTTGCACTCTGTGGCTTGTCACTTCATTTTCTTTGTAGCATCTTCCAAAGAAGCAGAACTTCTTAGTGTTGCTGTTTTTCCAGTACTGGGCATTGATGAGGGGGTGCTCTACTGCTGAGTGTTGTTGTTCATTCTACTTGGAACATCATGTCCTCTGTGAAGAACAGTTTCATTACCTTCTTTCCAATCTGTGTGTCTATTTCTTTTTCTTTGAGCTTTGACTAGGAATGATAGGAGTGGTCATCTCTGCCATGGGATTCCTTTAGTATGACAATCACTTGACTAAAGGATCTTTCTGGAAGACTGGTGGGCAGCATCAGTGGGGGAGGGGAAGCTGAAGACCCCCAGACAGCTGAACAGACAGAGGAGCCTCTCTGCTCATCACCTTCCATCCTTTTAGTCACCACCCCACCAATGGCATATCTGGTCCCCCTCCCACTGTGACTCCTGTGCTTGGCCCTTACTCCTCAGCTCTGTGGTCTGCCTGTCTTCTCCTCTCTCCAGCTTCACTCCATCATTGAGTTTGCCTGGCAGCCTTTTCCCTTCCTCCATCCTGTGGTTCTTCCAGCCCCAGGTTAGGCCATAGGCCATTGCCCTTCCTCCTCTGCTCAGAATGAGGCCTTCAAGTCCAGGATCCCCAGTCTCAAGGGACCTAAATGTAGTGTGTCCTCTGGGATTCACCAGGCAGGGCTCCTTTTCATTACCTGCAGCACCATTTCTGGCATTGATTCCATGCTCCAAATTTCCTTCCCTCCCTACTCCATTCCCTGACTTCATCTCCTCCTGGAGTCACTTGCTTGGTGGTTGGTGGCAGGGACTCTGGAGCCAGACCACATAAGTCCAAATAACAGCTCTATAACATGCCAGCAGGGAGGCCTTGGGTATGCTACTTAGCCACCTGGTCACTCAGTTTCCTTATAGGTAAGAGGGAAACATGGGTTAATTTTCAAACACAAATAGAACTGCGGCTGGTACCAGAAAGTACCCTATGTGCTGCTCTTACTATTATTACCATTCCTTCCCATGGTCATTTATACATGTTTGTGCCTCATCTTAAAAGCCAAGCAAGCCCTACCCTTAACATCCCAGGCCTCCACTCCACTTGGTGTACCCTCTGTGCCTTATTTCATGAAAGAGTTGACCATGCTCACTAGCTCCACCCTTTACTTCTTGGCCCACATCAGCCCAGTGCCAGCCCTTGGTGTCATGAGAATGCAGTCTTCAATGGCCAAAGCCAGCAGACATTCTTCAGACTACTCTTTCTGGACTGGACACAGCCTCGGAAATTGGAAGTGGCTGAAATAGCCTCTTGCTTGTCCTGGCACTTAACTCTTTTGGCTTCTCCTCTACATGTACCAGGGTGCTGTGGGCTTGGTTGCCTACACTTTTCCCATGATATCCTCTCTCTGCTCTACCCTGGCCTCTATGCACGATGCTCAGGGCCTTGTACTGCTGCTGGCCTCAGCACCCTGAAAATTGGCAGACTGTGCTCTTTGCAGTGTGCTTTCAACCCCCAGTGCAATGACGGGACTTTATGGTTTTGCTACTGGGATTTGAACCCAGGGGCACTTTAACACTGACCTACATCCCCAGTCCCTTCTATTTTTTTATTTTAAAACAGGTTCTAACTAAGTTTCTAAGGCTGGTCTCTAACTTGCCTTCCTCCTGCCTTAATTTTCCAAGTCCCTCGGATCTTAGGCTTGCACCACCATATCCGGCTGGACTGAAGCATTTTTAATGCCATGAAATATTTCTGGCTGAGGGTGTATCTGAGTTGAAGACCATGTGCTTAGTGTGCACAAGGCCCTGGGTTCTTCAATCCCTGCACACAAAGAAAAGCATCTGAATAAATGAGTGAAACAACAAACAAAAGGATCAACATTTGGGGATAGAAAAGAGAAGCCTGATTCCCCGATTCCCCCAGGATAAGGAGAAAGAGGAGATTTAGCAGGAGGTTGGGCAGATGATGCAACAAGAAAAAGAGGGCACTAGATTTTAGTCCTGTGGAATGTAAGAGCATTTGAGGCTGAATTGGAGCAGGAGCCCCAGGAGTGCAGCCAGTGAGAGAGGCTGGTCTGGTGCTTCAGAGCTATTTTTTGTGTCTGATAGGGTTCCATGTGGGGAGAAAAAGGTATTCAAATTACTGCTCAGTTCTTAAAAAGGTATTAATTATCATTCCTTTAAGGATTTTTGTATGACTTATATACAATCAACATTTTCTATAGTTTATAAACACCAATCAAAATTTTTTTTCTCCAAATTTAAAAATTCTGAAAAAAAATTTTTTAATACACTATTGCTAAGTAATTTTTCCTGGTACTAGAAATTGAACCCAGGGTCACTTTACCACTGAACCTGCTTCCCCAATTTTTGTTATATTTTGTTTGAGATAGGGTCTCACTAAGTTGCTGTGAGATAAGTTGATAAGTTGCTGACGTGGGCCTTGAATTTGCAGTCCTCCTGCTTCAGCCTGGTGTGTGCCACTGCACCTGGCCAGTTACTAGTTTCTGGTGTGTGCCACTGCACCTGGCCAGTTACTAGTTTCTGGTGTGTGCCTCTGCACCTGGCCAGTTACTAGTTTCTTAAGGGTTGTGAACACATTAAAGAAGGCAGAACCTTATGGAGCAAAAGAGCTTTCCTGGAATATCTTCAAGTATGGGCCATGGGAGAGTTGGTGTGGACAGAGGTGCTTCTGGGCCACTTACCATTGTGACAGGATATTCACTAGCTAAAGCTCATGGAGTTGGATGAGACTCAACCTGGTGTGAGGTGGGGAAGGAGGCGTGAGGCCAATGGATGGAGTGGGGGTGAGGAGAAAGTGGAATAAGGGAGAACTTGATTTTCTAGCTTGACCTTTACTGCTTTGTGTAATGAAGGCTTTCAGCCCAGATTTTCCTGGGCCACATGATCTTTGACTAGGAAAATATGACAGGGCATTCCTGCTGCCCCTGCTCTCCCAGACAGTGAAACTCAAGGAAGGCACATATTTAGGGAAAATGAGGGGTGGGAAAGTGAAGTGAGAGTGGGGTGGTGACACTGTCTTTGGAGCAGTTGTGCAGCCCAAGGAAGAGCTAATAAAGTATCTGGAAGGAGAACAAGTGTGGCCAATGGAGACAGAGCAGGGATGCTGCACAGGGAGGCACAAGGTGATGAGGAGACCTGAGAAGGTAGGAGGAGTGGGTGCAGTGTCAGCAGTATCTGGGGAGAGTGGGTCAAGAGATCCTAGGAAGGCAGGATGCCCTGGATCACTCTTGGGCTTCCCTTCCCTTGGAGTCTGGTTTGAGCCCTGGCTTAACTGACCAATTTAGGAACAGTCACTGGGAGAATGCCTTGACCAGTCCTGCTGTTATGAGCTCTTTTGTGTGGCAATATATTATTTCTGTTTGCAAACTCTTCCAACCCAGCCTGAGTTATGAGGCCTGGAGTGTTTTTATCCAATCATGGCTGTGATTACCAATATTGTCAATTCTTGAAATGGTCTGATGAGACATGGTCTGACATGTATCTTGCATTCATTGCAGGAGCATGTGTCCACCAAGGTGAGATCCTGCATGATGTTGTAGTCAGTCTTGGTCATCTCTCCAGTTCCCAGTTTGGTGATAAACATCTCAAACTATCTACTACATGACATTTGGGGGTAGGGGTGATGGATGACTGAGGATTTAACCCAGGGATGCTTTATCACTGAGTTTAATCCCCTGACCCTTTTATTTTTATTTGTTTCAGGGTCTCATTAAGTTGCTGAGGACTTGACTAAGTTACTTTGGCTTGCTTGAACTTGTGATCCTCCTGTCTCATCTCCAGAGTCACTGGAATTATAGGCATGTACCTCCATGCCCAGCTACAGTCCATTTTTATATGTTAAATCATTCTTGCATTTTGGAGATTAATCCCAGTGGCAATGATATATAATCTTTTAAATATGTACTGAATATCATATTTATAATATTCTACTGAATTTGGGTTGTTAAGGTTTTCTTTAAAATGATATTTGCATCTATACCCATAAAGGGTATTAGTCTTAGTCTTCCCCTGTGGTATCTTTGTCTGGCATTTTTATCAGGGTAATATTGTTCCAGTAAAATGAGTTGGGATTTGTTCTTTCTTATTCTACTTCTTGGAAGAGTTTGAGAAAGAGTGGTGTCTAAAGATTTGGTAGAAAGTACCAGTGAATCCATATATTTTCTTATCAGAGCCAACTAAGTTGTCAATCTTGATGATTTCCCCCTCTTCAACTTTTAGCTATTTTAGACAAGATTATTATTAGTTTCTTGGTTTTTAAGTAATTTAAGTGGAATTCTAGCATCAGTTTTATTGACATCGTGAAATACTGCCTTTTGCAAGAATTCTGATTTTACTTTTAATAAGTTGCCATTGTAAAAATGTTTTACACTGCTGCTGAGATTGATGGAAAAGAAAGAAGCTAGTGTGTTGTTTTGCTTTGTTTTTGTATTAATATTTAACATATACATGGCAGTAGAGTGTATTTTGAAACCCACTTGATCATGCTTCACTATCTTTTAAGTATGTTTTTATATGTGATTGGCCAGTATTTTATTAAGGATTGCATGTACGTTTATCAAAGATATTGGTCTAAACTTTTCTTTCCTTGCTGTGTCTTTGTCTAGTTTTATCAGGGTGATATTAGCTTCATTGAATGAATTTGGAAGGGTTCCCTCCTTTTCTATTTCATGGTATAATTTGAGGAAAGTTGGTGTTAATTCTTCCTTTAAAGTCTGGTAGAACTCAGCTGAGAACTTGTCTGGTCCTGGGCTTTTCTTTCTTTATAGGCTTTTGATGGCATCTTCAATTTTATTGCTTGAAATTGGTCTGTTTACAATGGAATATTACTCAGCAATAAAAGAGAATAAAATCATGGCATTTGCAGGTAAATGGATGGCGTTGGAGGAGATAATGCTAAGTGAAGTTAGCCAATCCCCCAAAAAACAAATGCTGAATGTTTTCTCTGATATAAGGAGGCTGATTCATAGTGGAGTAGGGAGGGGGAGCATGGGAGGTATAGATGAAATCTAGATAGGGCAGAAGGGTGGGAAGGGAAGGGAGGGCGCATGAGGTTAGAAATGATGGTGGGATGTGATGGATATCATTATCCAAAGTACACGTATGAAGACATGAATTGGTGTGAATATACTTTGTATACATCCAGAGATATGAAAAAAATGGGCTCTGTATGTGTAATATGAATTGTAATGCATTCTACTGTCATATAAATTTTAAAAATTAATAAAAAAGCCAAACATTTAATCATTAAATATAAACATGCACATTAGAACTGTTGGATTCTATTAAATATATGTGAATCACAAAAAAAAAGAAAAGAAAGAAATCGGTCTGTTTAAATTTTCTATGTCTTCTGTTTCAATTTGAGTAGATCATATGTCTCTAGAAATTTGTCAATGTCATCAAAATTTTCTATTATAGAGTATACATTTTCAAAATAGTTTCTGATTATTAGCAGTATTTCAGTAGTGTCTATTGTAATATTTCCTTTTTCATCATAGATTTTAACAATTTGAGATTTTTTTTCCATCTTCCTTTGAGATAGGTTGGCTAAGGGTTTATCTTTTTTTTTATTATTTCAAAGAACCAACTTATTGTTTTATTGATTTTTTCTGAATTCTAAAAATCTCAATTTCTTGAGTTTGGCTCTGATCTTAATTATTTTCTGTCTTCTAATAATTGTAGAATTAATTTGCTCTTTTTTCCCCTAGGCCCTTGAGATGTAATGTTAGATCATTTATTGGGGATCCTTCTATTCTTTTACTAATGAGATCAATGCTATGAACTTTCCTCTTAGAAACATCTTTTTCATGTCCCAGGGATTTTGACATGTTATATTGCTATTCTCATTTGCTTCTAATTATTGTGTTTATTTCTTCCTCAATTTCTTCTGCTACCCATTTATCATTCAATAGTGAATTATTTAGTCTCTATATGTTAATTTGTACTTAATTTGTCTTATCATTTATTTCTAATTTCAATCCATTATGTTCTGATAGAATGCAGGAAATTATCTCTATTGTTTTGTATTTGCTAAGAGATGCTTTGTGGCTTAAGATATGGTCTATTTTAGAAAATTTTCCATTTCCTGCTAAAAAGAAAGTATATTTAGGCATTGATAGATAAACATTCTATATATGTCTATTAAGTCTGATTATTAACTGTATTTTTTAATTCTGTAGCTTTTTAAATTTAATTTTTGTTTGGATGATCTATTTACTGTTGAGATAGACACGTTAAAGCCAACTAGTATTATTGTGTTGTGGTCCATTTAATTCTTGATTTTGAGAAGGATTTGTTGGATATTTGCAGATGTTTCATTATTTGGGGCATAAATATTTTTGACTGTTATTTCTTGTTGTTATATGATTCCCTTAAAATTATAAAATGGCTTTCTTTGTTTCTTTGATTAACTTTGGTTTGAAGACCATTTTACCTGATATGAAAACAGAAACCCCTGCTTGTTTGCAAAAGCCTTGTGAATGACCTATTTTTTTTTCTTTCATTTCACCTTCAGTCTGTGGATGTCTTTACCAATGAAGCAAATCTCCTAGAGACAGCATATTGTTAGGTTTTGTTCTTCAATCCAGTCTGCAAACCTGTATCTTCTGTTTGATGAATTTATACCATTTACATTTAATGTTATTATTGAGAAATGCTTTTTATTTCCTGATATTTTGAATAAGCATGTTTTAATTCCAGCTTTCTAGTTGTGACTTCTTTTAACTTTAGTTTATCATGAAATGTTTTTATTTCGTTTTCAAATCTGAAGCTTAATTTTGCTGGATATAGTATTCTTGTTTAACATCCATTTTCTTTCAGAGCTTAGTATATATTATTCCACATCCTCCTAGCTTTTAGAGTCTGGGCTGACAAATCACCTGAGATCTGGATTGGTTTACCTCTAAATGCAACCAGTCACTTTTCTCTAGTCATTTTAAAATTTCTATCCTTTTTTGCATGTCAGATATTTTCATAATAAAGTATCTTAGAATAGGTCTATTGTAATTTTGTATAATTGGAGTCCTGTATGCCTCTGTATTGATTTTTCATTTCATTTAATGTTTGGGAAATTTTCAGATATAATTTCTTTGAAGACTGTGCGTTCCTTTGGTTTGTAATTCAGAGCCTTCATTTATCCCAAAGAATCTTAAATTAGGCTTTTAATTTTATCCAATATTTCTTAAAAATTCTTTTAATGGTCTCTTCTTTTCTCCATTGCCAATCTTATTTTCGAGATTATATATTTTCTCTTTGTTACTTGAAGCTCCATCCTCCAAGTGGCTTAGTCTGTTGGTAATGTTTTCCATTGAATTTTTAATTTCTTTTATTAATTTCTTCATTTTGGAGATTTCCAACTGATTCTTGTTCAAAATATTTATCTCCTTATTTAATAATTCTTGCATTTCCCCTCTGATTTCACTCCTTATGCTATCTTTTACTTCATAGATTGGATTAACCATGAACTTTCTAAATTCCACCTCTGACATTTCCTCCAATGTGGTGTCCATGGAATCTGTTGTTAAGATGTTCTGTGTTGTTGGGGATAGTTTGTTCCCTTACTTTTTCATATTGTTTGTCTACCTATATATCTGGATGGATCTGAAGCTGCAGAGTTTCTACCCTATGAGCTTATGGTGTCCCTGTATGATTTCAGTAATTCACAGATAAGGGGGGAAACCAATAATAGCAATAACCTATGCAAACAATATATAGCAATAGACTAGGTACTTCATTCCTATTAGGATGTCTACAATGTTAATTGGCACAATAAGCAGAAATAGTAGGATCAGCAATGTCTATCAATAAAAACAGTAAATAAATAATCATAAATTATGTTCAGCATAAAATCAAACAATAGGTCTTGACTATGACTTCCATCATATTAATTGGTGCTGAAGCCTGGAATTATGTAAACCAACTAGTGTTAAGAGGTGTTAAGGATAGAGTTGATTAAGCAGGAAGAAGAGGAGATAGAAGGTATTTTGGTCAGCTTTTTCATTGCTGTGGCTAAAGGACCTGAGCAGCACAATTATAGAGGAGGAAGAGTTTCTTTGAGGGCTTACAGTTTCAGAGGTCTTAGCCCATAGAAGGCCGGCTCCCTTTCTCAGGGCTCGAGATGAGTTTGAACATCATGGAGGAGCATGTGACAGAGGGAAGCAGCTCATATCATGGTGATCAAGAATCAGAGAGAAACTCCACTTGCTAGGTACAAATATATACCCAAAGCCATGCCCCAATTCCCACCTCTTCCAGCCATACCCTACCACGTCAGTTACCAATCAATTAACTCATATCAGGCAATTAAATCATTGATTCCATTAAGATTCTTACAGTCCAATTGTTTCTCCTCTGAACCTTCTCACACGGTATCACACATGAGCTTTTGGAGGACATCTTACATCCAAATCATAAGAGAAGGATTAAAAAAAAGTTTGGAATTTTGAAGGGTGAATAGGGCAAATGGAGGGGGTGATGTAGGATGTGTGGCTTATGAGGAGGGAGGAGAAAGTAATAGAAATAAAATTTAATGAAAGAGTGGAAGATTGAAAGAAGAATTTGGCTGTTAGTAAAAGAAAAAACAGAGAAGCAAACAAGGAAAATAGACTAGTGGAAAAGACAATGAAAGTAAAACTGAAACATACTAATCAAAAACCCTAACCCTCAAAAGAGAAAAAAAATGATAGAAATGAGAAGATCGAAATAAATATGTGTATTTATATATTTAATCAATTAGTACATATTTAAAAAAAAGAAAGAAATGTCTTGGTGAAATGTTAAGGATTCATGTCCATTATGGTGGACAAAATAGTGAATGAGAATACATGTTCTCTGTGTCCAGTTGATTTTTTTTTTTTTTCATTTCTTCTTGAGGTATGAACTGAGCATGGCAGTATGGGTCATGGGCTGTTGAGTTCTTCTTTTTTATTGTGGTGCTCACCAAGTTGCCAGTTGGAGTTTAACACTTCTCAACTTCCTTTTTTGGCAGAGTGGTGTGGGAACAAGAAGAGGTGTAGCCTCCACTTCCAGGGTGTTTGCCACTGGGTTCTGTGAGAGGAGTTCCTGTAGGTGGAGTTCTGGGGTGTGGGGCTTATGTTTAGTGAGGTTCCAGGTGCCTTATTGTGTGGTGAGTGGTCTGGCATTGCTGAATCAATGTACCTCTAGAGCCCTATAGATGCTGATCTACATAGGGAGACTATACCCTAGGAGTCTACCTAGGGTTCTACTCATGGGCTAGGGGAGCTTATCCTTCACTGCTTCCTTTAGCATAACATATAAAACCTTTTGCTTTCTATCCCATTATTTTTTGGGCTTCTTTAAGTTTTCAAGTAATGTCTTTTTCTTATTCAAGGATCACATCCAGGATATGTTATAGCTGTGTTTACTAGCCATGCTTACCCATTATGTCTCTTTAGGGTCTTCTTTGCTGTGATTGTTTTAGACTTTCTCAAGAAAAAAAAACAAAGCTTTTCAGAAATTGTAATCATAAGATAAATTTTCTCATAAGAATCATCTAAGATATGTGCTTTCTTTTTTAGGCCTTTTATCTTTGTTAACCTTATCATAATTTCAATGGGGAAAAAGTGTAGAAACTCACATAGCACATCTGACAAAACCTTTCCACCCTACACAGTCAAATTTAAAAATACTTGAAAATAATAGGTAAAGATTTGTTTCCAGACATGCTTTCAAGGGTACTGAGTTGATTCTCCATTTCAATGCTTAGGGTCACCACATTTTGAAAAGCAGATTGTTTACTACCCAAGAGACCTGACCAAGTTTGGGATAATATCCAGACCGCTCTACTCCACAAACTGTGCACCCATGGATTGCCTCTTCCTCTAGGAACTGCTTTTTTCTGAGTTGCACAAAGGTGATTTTTGGACTGAGGGTGGTTGGTGTTTCCAAGTACAGTCAGTTTTACTACACAATTGTTTCTTATATTACAATTCTCTAATGTCCAACTCAGTATCATCATACCCCTTACTTATCAACTGTAATCACTTGTTAACTGCAATACATACACAAAATCCTTTAGCATGACATATAAAACCTTTTGCTGTCTGTCCTCAACTTACCTAAGTGATTTCACCTACTTTTACTATTCAAAATGTAGCCTGTGATCTATGTAGGTGAACATACACTCTTTTGGCCTCTAGAAAATGGCACAAAAGATGCCTAAGTGATCTGGAGAATTTGAGGCCAAAATGAGCAGTGATTCATGTTTTACATGCAACTAATTTTATTTTGTCTCAAATCAACAATGAATTGCTTTGGGGGGGGAGGGCATAAGAATCATAAGAATTCTCAGACAGTATTTTATGGGTAACCATTGTATCTGCAGTAAACAGCAATAAATGAGCAACTGAATGTTACAGAAAGTGACGAAAATATCTGAGAATGATGTAAACTCAAAGAAACTCTGGGCTTAGATATAAGAACTGATTCATCATGATTTATGAGAGCCAATGTTCAAAGAGCAGACAGAAACAAAAAGCATCTTAGCTGAAGACTATATAAAGATAGCTTTTTAACATGGGAATCTGCTAATTAGGCACATCTTAAATTCTTTAAAAGAGATTCATCCATGTAGAGATGTTAGTCTATCTAAGTGTATCTTTTCTTTACTGGTTAAATGTGGTGACATGTAGGACTTCATCTTTATGAACTGGTGGAACTATCACCTCCTCTGAGGGCAGAAGAGATGACTTGGCACAGAATTTGGTTTACAAATCAATTCTGAACCACATAGAATCAAAGCCCATATCTGAAATTTACCAGTCAAGTGAATTGAAGTTAAATGGTTAAATCCCCAAATTTCCTTTTTCTTATCCATAGAGTTCATATGTTACCTTTTACCTCCTAGACTTGATACCTAAGTATTAGGTAAGATATATGAAATGTTCCCAAGAGACATTGTAGACAAAGAGTGTACCTATTGTTATCATTACTGTGATCATTACAGGAAATGTAAGCTAAACAAAAATGTGCTTATATCAAAATAAAAGTACTCATCCATGATGTATAAAATACATTTTTGGGGTGTACATATGTGTGCTTCATTCCAGTTATTATTTATTTATTGCTTGTAGCAACTGCTCAAGAAACAGCTTCTGGATTTGTTGGTTAACTTGATTTCTAATAAATCTTTATGCTCATGACCCTATAGTATGTCTATAAAGTGATGATTCACAATGCAAATAGGGAACTCTCCATTATTTTGCAATTTGGATTTTTATATAATAATTTTTCACAAAGTAAAGCATAACAGGCATTCTTTCCTCACCTGCCTCTTCAGGCACAAGTTATTATTATCTCTAATTTTAGTTTCCAGCTTTTAATCCATATTTACTGAAAATACCTCACTGCCATTACCTTGCTTCTTAGCATCTTAACATCTTTCCTGAATTACTTTCTTGTTCTCTGTTCATGGATGAGAAGCAGAAACATTTTATTTTGTTCTCAAATCAACAATGAATTGCTTTGGCAGGGGGAGGATATAAGAATCAACTTGTAATCCCCCCCTCACATACACCATCCACACTATGATATAGAAGAGTAAGTGGGAAAAGAGTTAATTTGACTTTACAAATCTAGTCACTTCAAAAATAGACAGATTGAAACTGGATAGAAAATAAAATTGTCTGCTTGATAGGAAACATGATGTTAATTACTCTGTTCTCATTCACTGTTACAGAGAAATACCAAAATTTATCTGTTTACCAGTTTTACTAATTTCTAGTCAAAATGAATAATGATTCATGTTACTTGTTTATTCACATATTACAAATATATGGACCTTTTAATTAATTATGGAGCTTTTGCTAAAACATAGAACAACTGATCAAAGCTGCAGAGAGGGAGGTGGATTTTGGAAAATAGGAGCTAAAAAATATCTAGTCTTTGCCCTTCTAGAATCTTGTAGTGGAAAAAGAAATACAGTTGGAGGAAGACAGATCCAGCAAAGTGGCAATATGGATTGATGACCATTTGAGGACAGGGCCTGGCTGGTGTTTCCTCTAGTGGAGCTTAGGGCCCATACTTGAGATAGAGGAAGATGAGGCTGGGAAGGTGATTTGAAAGCAGGCTGTGAAAGCCCTTAAACCACTCACAGCTTAAAACGGTCTTCAAGACTCAGCTGTAGTAATTAGTAATCAGAAATTACTACAAGTATCATTAAGAACAGAAGAACCGTATCCTGCTTCTTGGGAGTTATGTAACTGATGCTCAGCAATCTGAACAATATTATATTTCAGTTAAACATTAACTCAGGCAAACTTCAACTTAGTGTTGTTTCTTCTTCTTCTCCTTCTCCTTCTCCTTCTATAAAATGGCTCTCTCTATTATTCTGATGTAGATAGCCATAAACTGGTATTTGGCAAGGTCTGCAAACATATGCACACAACCCCTGGAATAGACACTTCTAAAAATATAAAGTTGTATCTGTTATTTTGTTAAATAAATGATTTTTAGAAAAAATTGGTAATAATGTCTATAAGAGATGTATCTCCTAAGAATGTTAGGTATCATACCCCCAATACACTAATATCCACTAATTCTTAGGCATATGCAAGCATTTGACAATCTTCTGATTAAATCTTTGTATTTCTCCTATTTTGGTGAAATGTAAATCAAAATATTGACAGAAACAATTTCAGAAGGGAAAATGGAAAAGTACATAGGATCAGCAGAGTCTCATGTATGTCTGCA
The DNA here is from genome assembly GCF_001458135.2 of Marmota marmota marmota. NCBI lineage: Eukaryota > Metazoa > Chordata > Mammalia > Rodentia > Sciuridae > Marmota > Marmota marmota. Next base: position 4,867,750 of record NW_026000075.1, read on the forward strand.
TCTGTGCGATTTATATTCTGACTTCTGCAGTGCAAAATAAATAATATCAAACCCCTTCTCACTCTGAACTAGGATTTTGGCAAGGCAGAAAAAAAAGATTTTACCAGATTAAATGGTAATGTTTTATTTGGTAATATTTTATATTATCACACAACTCTTCACCATATAATTGCATGGACTCTTATAATAGCTTTTCTAGGAGAAAAAGTCATTATTGAATGAAAGTCAGAGCACTTAATCATTAAGCTTCCTCAAGAATAGGCACATAGACTACTTGTTATATGTCAATATCCACCCTTTTGTTCTTTCAACAAGCAGGTAGGTACATAGACTGTGCCCATAATTATAAGAGAAACTGAACTATAAGTGATACATTAAAAAATTAGATTTAAGAAAATCAAGGAAGAGTCTGTGGGACAATAGCATGGCTTAACTGTCATTACAGAGTTGCCAGCTCTGTGTCACAGCTGTGCCAATCCCTATTAAAAACTGAACAAAATCATGCACTACAGAAAAAAAATGAAAAGTACATTACCTTTGAGCCCATAAACATAGATAATTATTGTCAATTAAAAATTAAAATCAAAAAATAAAAACAACAACAAAATACAAGACACTGAACCAGATATTCTGTGCTCCTTGACAAATGGCCCAACTCCTTTACCCCCCCCCCCCGACTTTCTTATCTGTTAATTTAGAAAATTATCCCCAATTCATAATTGTAACAGGGATGAAATGGGGTATTGCCCACAAAAATAGTTTTTAGATGATCAAGTATCTTCATATATAGATTGTCACTGCTGTTCCTCCTCCATCTTAAAAACAAAAACAGTGTTTAGGGGGCCATTCCTAAGCAGGCCAAAGATTTGCAGAGTTATCCTTTGTAGGACAAACTGAAACCAAAATAATGCTTTAGGGATAGGAGAGAGGACTGGGCATTGTGATAAAGGCCATGCAAATGATAATAATTCCTATTATGCTGAAAAATACATGTTCAAAAGGCAACACAGAAACAGAAGGCAGAGAATCAGTTTGTCTAACTTGTCTTTTAAAATTTTTTATCAATAGTTACTCTGGAGACCTATCAGTTTGCCCATGCATTCATTGAGCTCCATGCATAAAACCATCCCTTCAGACATTACAAAAGCATGAACAAAATCTGTATTCTGGCAGTATTAGTGGCATTCAGCTTGATAAGCTGCGTGGGAAGCTACTTGTCAAGGCCTTGTGATAATGAAAATGGTTCTCTTCACATTACAAAGATATTACTTATCTCCTATAGTTTGAAAAGCTATAAAAATCCTTACGCTTTTCATATTTACATTCTAGTCTTCCGTACACCATTTAAGTGCATGACATTTTGTTTCTGCTGTTCTTGCCAAAATATATGAAAGGATGTGTGGGTTGCTGTTACACTGTTATGTTTTGTTTTAGGAACAAGTCAAAATGCGGTTGCCTGCAACTTTAAAAGACTTTGTAAAACTTCAGACTGCTTAGTCGTGACTATTGACCATTTATTTCTTCCACATCCTGGAGAAAACGATAACCAATTTCAGATGTTCACTGGGACACTGATAAGGATGCTTCCAGAGAGTAGACTTAGAGAAAGCAGTCTCTTCACGTCCTGGGGTCATACGGGCATCTGTTAGTTTATTTGAAAGTAAGCAGCAGTAAGAAAGAAAGATCAAAGGAATAGACCCATAAAAGAGACTTTATTTTGCTCTTTTAGAAAAAAGGGCTTTTTGTTTCACATGGCTACCTTTCCTAAATAAGTAGAGGAGTGAATTATTTAAAAGAATATCATTTAATTCAATGTCTCCCAGGTAATGATTGCACAGACTGTCACTGTTTCATTATAATCCAAGTTGTAAAAATCATTGGCAAGAACACATAGGCAAGCCAGGCACGATGGTGCATGCCTATAATCCCAGAGGCTCTGGAGGCTGAGGCAGGAGGATCTCAAGTTCAAAGCCAGCCTTAGCAAAAGCAAGGCGCTAAGCAACTCAGTGAGACCCTGTCTCTAAATAAAATACAAAATAGGGCTGGGGATGTGCCTCAGTGGCCAAGTACCCCTAAGTTCAATCCCTGGTACCAAATAAATGAATAAATGCAAATAAAGGTTTTAAATGAGCATTTAAAAATGAGTCATACATAAGTCTATTTCTTTCCTGTGTGAATAGATGAATGTATTAAGCATTACCAAAGTAATTAGACTTTACTAGATGCTCACTAAGTGCTATTAAATTATTTTCATTAATGTATTTATTACTGCATTGGATTCTAAAAATATCCTATGGAGTAGCACAAGAGAAGGATGTAGAAGCTCAGGACAGAAACTGAGTTAAGTCTTTTAGAGTCATGCAACATCTGAATGGTGGACTAGGAATTAGAAGCGGGTCCCACAGACAGCAAAGACAAAAAACACAGCCAATATTAATGTCTATATGGGCTTACAGGACACTTAAAGCACAATTTTGCACAGCATTAAAATTTTTTAAATAGCGTATTTTAAAGACAAATAGTACTTACAAGTTGTTAGCATCAGTTGTGGTTTGTAAATTAATATTGATACCTAGACATACATACATATGTTTGATTACACAAAATAACATTCTACTGAAGCACCATCCCCAGTCCCAATCTTCTCCCTTTCACAGCCAAAACAATCATCTATAATGTGTATTGTTCCAGTCCATTGATAAGTTTTAAATCCATTTATATATATTCATAATCAATTATAGTATGTTGAGTGTGGGTATTTAATAATATTAAATAAATAAACTGTTTTTCCTGTTTTGTCATGTTGCAATTTGCTTTTAATTTTTTAAATTTTACCACATAGTTCTGAGATGTATCTACACACACATACACACACACACATATAGTTTTGAGAAATGTCAAGTTTAATAATTATAACTGTTCGATAATTAGTACTCTAGGAAGTAAACACCCCATTAAAATTTTTTCATGTTCATAGTGATAGTCCTTTCTGTTTGTTTTGGTTTTTTTCAATTACAAGCAGTTGTAGTGACTATCTGTATACATGCCTCCTTATACATCCTCCTGAGTGATTCTCCAATACATGTAACTTTGAAGCGGAATTGTTAGATCACAGCATAAGCACATTTTAAATTTTACTGGGTACCACTGAAATGCTCTTCAAAGAAATGGTGTAAATTTATACTGCAGCCATTATTTGACAAACTGATGACTGCGGCATCTTGCACAGGGTTTTATGTTTTCTTTTTTAAAATGGTAAATGTGTGGATTAGAATGGCTGGATCACATGGCCCCTGTGTGTTTGTTGGAGTTTTTAAGAAACTGCCAACTATTTTTCAAAGTGATTGTATTTTACATTCCCACCAGAAGGGTGTGGAAGTCCTAATTCTCCATATTCTCTTCTAGATCCTCCAAATTCTCACCAATACAGGTTATGTCCATCTTTCTCATGTTAGTGGTCTTACAGATCTATAGTGATAGTGAATTGTGGTTTTAAAATGTATTTTCTGATGACAAATGATATTGAGTGTCTTTTCATGTGAGTAATTTTTGGAATTTTTTCCTTTAATGAAACATTCTATTTTAAAATAATTTTTATAGATTCATAAGCAATTTTAAGAAATCATATAAAGAGATTGTAACTGTCTTTTGCCTAGTTTGCCTTAATTATAACATCTTGCAGTACGATATCATAAACAGGATATTGATCTTGACTTGGTCAAAATAAAGTTTGGTTTTATTGTCATGGGGATTTTTTTTTTTTTTTTTTTTTTGGTACCAGGGATTGAATTCAGGGGCCACCGGCCATTTTTTTGTTGTTGTTATTATTGTTTGTTTGTTTGTTTTTGTATTTTATTTAGAGACAGGGTCTTGCTAAGTTGCCAAGGCTGGCTTGGAACTTGCCATCCTCTTGTCTCAGCCTCTAGGGTTGCTGGGATTACAGGTGTTCACCACTGTGTCTGGCTCCATTGTCACAGGGATCTGTCATTTTGACTTTTGTTTTATTTTTTGGTACTGGTGATTGATCCCAGGGCTGCTTAACCGTGAGCCCAAGCCACATCCCTAGTCTTTGTTTTTATGTTTTATTTTGAGACAGGGTCTTACTAAGTTGCTTAAGGTCTCCCTGTGTTTTCCCAGGCTGACCTTGAATTTGCAACACTCCTGTCTCAGCCTCCTGAGTAGCTGGGATTACAGATGTACACCACCACCTGGCTCATGCTGCCTTTTATAGCCATGCCAACTTCCTTCCCATCCCTACCTCTCCTTAATCCATGACAGTCTCTAATCTGTTTCCTATTTTTATAATTTTTTTTCATTATATAGATGAAAATCATATGGGGATGAAATTTTGGAGATTACTTTCCTGAGTATAAACTCAGGGAACTCAGTATAAAATCAGGAAAATGATACCCAAATCCTCTGGCAATTCACCCATGTTGTCTGTATGGACCAGTAGGTCTTTCTTTTTATTGCATAGTGTGGATGTACTAAAGTTTATTCCTCAATCAGTTGAAGGAAGTCTAGCTTGCCAATTTTTTAATGATTAAGAGTAAATCTACTATTAAAATTTGTGTACAGGTTTTTATGTTTTTTTTTCTTCTTCTCTGAAATGAAGCACCATTGCTGGGGCCCATGGCAGTTGTATGTCAACTTCATACGAAACTGTCAAAATGTTTTCCAGAGTGGCTCTTCTGTTGTTCATTCCTGTGGTCTATGAATAAGTGGGCCAGTTTCTTTGCATGCTTGCCAGCATTTGCTATTGTCACCATCTGATATTTTAGGGGTCCTGTTGGGTGTGTAGTACTATCTCACTGTGGTTTTCATTTGCATCACTCTAATGGCTAATGACATGAGTGTCTTTTTTTATATGCTGATTTACCATTTGAACATCTTTGGAGAAATGTCCTTTTATGCCTTTGCCCACTTTCTAATTGAATTGTTTTCTTTTTTACTATTGAATTTTAATAGTTATTTTATATTCTAGATTCTAGTTCACTGTGGAGCATAAATATTTTCTCCCATTCTGTAGTCTACCTTTCTATCCTTTTAACAAGATCTTTCACAGAAAAAAAAATTTAAATTTCTGATGAGTACAATTTATCATTCTTTTCCATTTATGGATCATTCTTTTTCCATTTATGGATCATATCTTTGGTGTCAAGCATAAGTATGCCCAAGCCACTCTTCTATTTTTTTTTAAGTTTCATGGTTTGCATTTAAATCCATGCTCTATTTTGAGTTAATTTTTTTGTATAAAGTGTGCGACTTTATTCAAGACTTTTATCTTTTCTTTCTTTTTTAACCCATCGATATACAATTGCTACATTGTCTTTTGTTGAAAATGCTATCTTTCCTTTTGTGTGAGACAGTGTTTCATCACTGTAATCAAAACAACTAAGAAGAACAACTTGGAGGAGGAAAAGTTTATTGTGACTCACAATTTCAGAGGTTCAGTTCATAGCTGGTCGACTCCATTGTTCTAGACCCAAGGTGAGGTGAAGCATCATGGCACCAGGGCATGGCAGAGAAAATCTTCTTACCTCATGGTAGCCAGGAAGCAGAGAGAGAGGAAGCCAGGGACCAGAGACAAAATATAAAATTCCAAAGAAACACTCCATCCCCCCAAGACCTATTTCCTCCAGCTACACTCCACCTACTTGGCTATAGTTATCACCCAGTACAGGAGTCCTTTAAAATATTAACCCATCAGATGCATTAATCCACTGATTAAGTTATATCTATCAAAATCTAATCACTTTATCTCTTAACATTCCTGCACTGTCTATCACAAGAGCTTATTGGGGACTACTTTGTATCAAAAACCCTTATACTTCCACTAAATTGCTTTTCACCTTTCTCAGAAGTCCATTGGTCATACTTGTGTGGATTTATTCCTGACTTCCCTGTATTCTGTTTCACTTATCTATGTATCCTCAACTCATCATTATTGCATAATCTTGATTACTATAGCTACACAGTAAATCTTAAAATCAGGTAGCCTGATTCCTTCCACTTGCTTTTTTTTTTCCTTTTAAATTGGCTTGACGAGTCTAGTTCCTTGCATTTTCATTTAGATTTTTTTGGACACATTTTTTTCTAGGACTTTGAGAAATATTAAGTTAGTTCTGTATATGGGTTAAGGGAGAATTGTCATCTCCAATATAATGTCTTCCAACCCATGATCATGACAGATTCCTCTATGCATTTTGATCTTTGATTTCTTTTATCAACATTATGAAATGTTCACTATGTAAGACCTACACAAGTTTTACTAAATTTTTACCTAAATATTTTATCATTTTTTTTCTAAACTCCTTTGAATCTAAGCCTCAATATTTTATTATAAACGATCTGTGATTTTAATTTCTTTGTCCATGTGCTCATTATTAGCACTGGAAATACAATTAATTTTTGCATATTCTTCTGTTATCCTTTGACCTCACTGAACTCATTTGTTATTTCTAGCAGCTCCTTTTGTGTGGATTTCCAAGGAGTTTCTATGTTGATAATGCTGTCATCTGTGAATAAGAACAGTTTTATTCACTTTGACTTATCTCTGTGCACTTTCTTTTTTTACCTTAAGGACCTGACAAGAACTTTCAGTAATATGCTAGACAAGGGGGGTCAGGTCATTTCATCTCATTCCCTTCCTAGGGAAAATTTTTGCAGCCTCTTTTCATTAAGTATTATATTAGTGGTAGGGATTGCTTACACATTCTTTTTCAAGTTGAAGAAGTTCCCCTCTGTTCCTATTTTTTCTGAAGGTTTTTTTTTTTTTTACCATGAATGAACATTAAATATTTTTAAATGATTTTTTTCTGCATTGGTTTATATGATCTGTGATTTTCTTTTTTAGCCTATTATTATGGTGGTTTACACTGATTTAATCTGAATATTGAACCTGACATGAATCCTGAAATAAACCTCACTTGACCAGGTTACCTAGTTACTCTTATGTGTCATTGAATTCTGTATAATAAATATTAGGAATTTTTGTACGTATACTATGAAAGATGTTGCTCTTTCATTTTCTTTTCTTTCTTTGACTGAGTTTGGTTTTGATGTCAAGATAATACTAGCCTCCTAAAATGAATGGGGAACTGTTCTCTCACCTTGTTTTTTATAAGAGATTATGTAGACTATATTAATTCTTCTTTAAACATTTGGTATAATCTATGAAACCAGTTGGTCTTACATTTCTTTCATGGGAGTCTTCAATTACATATTTGATTTCTTTGATATACTATTCAAGTTGTCTCTATCAAAATGGAAGAGCTATGGTACTATCTTCTGAAGAATTGTTCCATGTTGCCTAATCTGTCAGAGCTTGTACATGTGGCCGTGTTCACAGCATTGTCTTATTGTGTTTCTGGTGTCTTCAGGGCTGTAGAGACACTCCTCACTTCATTCCTAATACTGGTAACTTGTGTCTTCTCTCTTTTCTTTATCAGCATTAGTAGAAGTTGGTCAATTTATTGATCTTCTCAAAGAACCAGTCATTAATTCTCTGTTATTTTTCTATTATCAATTTTGTTGATTTCTTCCTGTATCTTCATTATTTCCTTCCTTCTCTTTGATTTGGTTTTATTCTTACTCTTCCTTTTCTAGGTTCTTGAAGTGAGAGATTAAGCTCTTCAAATATATGCATTCAATGCTGTAATTTCCTTCAGCATTATTTTAGTTACATCGCCTATACTGAAAAGTTGTATTTTCATTTTAATTCAATTCTATGAATGTTTAAAATTCCCCTGGAGACTTCTTTAAGCTCTGAATTACTTAGAGGGTGCTATTTTGTTTGCAAGTGTTTGGAGAACTTCATGTTATTTTAAAAATTAATTTCTAGTTTGCTTCCATTATAATTTAGATTTAAAAAAAAATACTCTTTTGAGGTTTGTTTATGATCCAGCATATGATCTGTCTTAGTATATGTTCCATGGGGACTTGAATGCAATGTATGTTTTTCTTCTGTTGGTGGAATATTTATTCTACAAATGTCAAGTAGATCCTGTCATTTGATGGTGGTGTTGAGTTTTTCTGTATCCTTGTTGATTATCTCTTTGTTCTATCAATTCTTAAGTAAAAGGTGTTGAAGTCTCCAATTATAACTGAAGATTTTCAATCTCTCCTTCCAGTCCTATTAGTTTTTGCTTCACATGTTTTGTAGCCCTATTTTTAGGGCATACATATTAAGGATTGCTATGTCTTCTAGATGGATTGACACTTCTGTCATTATAATCTGTACCTATCTGTCTCTGGTAAGTTTCTTTGGTCTGACGCCCCCCTTATCTGTATTAAAATAGCTCCTGCTTTCCATTGCTCAATGTTTATGTGGTACATTTTTTTCCATCCTTTTCTTTTAATCTGCTTCTGTTGTTACATTTCAAATGAATTTCTCATAGACAACATATAGTTGGCCTGTGTTTATTTTTTCAGTAAACTCTGCCTGTGTTTTAATTGGAATGCTAAAATGATTTATACTTAAAGTAATTTTTGATATGATAGGGCTTAAGTCTGTCATTTTTTTTCTATATTTTTTTGTTTTTCACTTGTATTTCTTCTTTGCTACTTTCCTCTAGTTACTTTAATGTTTTTTAATTTCATTTTTTCTAGATCTATATTGCTTTTATCTATCTTGCTTTTGAGTGTGTGTCTCTTTATAGCTTTTTTCAATAGGGGTGTTTGCTGTCTCATCAATTCTAGGAAGAGATGGAAGTTCAGGTTTCCCTTTCTGCCTCCATTGACCGCCAAAGGAGGATGAAGTGGAAGTTCTGGCTCTGGGTATTGTCTCCAAGGTCCCTGTGATCAGGGTGCCTCCTTAACACCATGCTGACTTTGTATAAGCCTCCTGTGGCACCATCATGGGGAGTGCTAGAGTCACATCACCCCGGTGCTTGTGGGATTCCAATTTGCTCATGAGTTCTGCACTAACACTGAGAAAGAGCTGCTGCTTGTTTATGGGCTAGTGGAGATGGAAGTCCAGGCTCCCTAGGGTACCTTCCCTTACTCCAACCTGGAGGGTGCTGGGTGGGTTGGGGGGTCTCACTGTAGCCTCCTGACAGGAAGTTTAGGCTGTCCACTTGGACTTTAGTTTTAAGAGTGCTAGTGGGGCATAGCTTTTTCAATGGTGTTTGATAAAAGCAGAGCACTTTTTATCTAAAAGACTTCTGTCTGTCTCTTGCCTGGGGCTTTCTGTATTTTTATTTATTTTTTATGTTCTTGTGGGTACATGCAAATTTCCAGGTTGCTGGTTTCTTCAACTCCATATATGGGATATTTGAGGCAATAAGAAAAACCACCATCCTTCTCTCAGTGCAGGCTGCAATTACAGAACACGATCAACTGAATGGCTTAAACACCACCCTGGACACTGGGGGTCTGAGATCAGGGTATCAGATGGCAGGGTTTTAGGTGAATGCTTGCTTATCCATTCATAAATGGCTGCTTTCATCCTGTATCCTCACCACTTGGCTGAGAGCACAGCAAGCAAGCAAGCTCTTTTTTGTCTCTTTTTACAGGGGTATTAACCTCATCATGAGTCCACCATCGTGATTTAATTACAACCTGAAGACCCCATGTCCAAATCCCATCACATTGTGGTTGAGGATTGCGAATTATGAAATTGGAAGAAAACAAACATTTAGTACAGAGCTTTCCATTCATTCCACAGGTTCTGGAATTTCTAGTGGAGCCATCCTAGATAAATAAATCTTTTATTTATACTCTCCAGAATTCTTTTTTATTATTTATTTTTTAGTTGTAGGTGGACACAATACCCTTCTATTTCATTTATATGTGGTGCTGAGGATCAAACCCAGTGCCTCACATCCAGGCAAGTGCTCTTCCTCTGAACCACAACCTCAGCCCCCTCTTGAGTATTCTTAGTCATACTTAGCAACAAGATTAGGGAAAATGCTCTGTTTTGTCTTATCAGAGGAGAAAGTTCCAGTTTTATCATTTTACATCTGCCACTTGTATATCTTCTTTGTCCATGATATACTTGTCAAAATATATCTTTTCAAACCTTTTGTCTATTTTTTAGTTTGTCCATTTTCCATTGTTTTCTTTTTGATAATTCTTCATATGGATATGTCTTTTGTTTTATATAAGTTAGCACATTGTATTTATATCTATGGCTTGTAGCTTATCTTTTCCTCTCTTAAGAATACATTTTGAAGAACAGGCATTTTATATTTTGATGAAGTTTAATTTTCAAAAAAAATTTTTTTATGTATCATGCTTTAAGTATTGCAAAGAAACATTTGCCAAATTCAAGGTACATGTGATTTTTCCTGTTTTTTATTTTCCATAGAAGTTTTATAATATTGGGTTTTACACTAAGATCTATTATACCTTTTGAGTAAATTTCTGCATATGGTGTGTGGTGTAAATTGAGATTCATTTTTATACCAAATATTCCAGCATTATATGTTTAAATGTTGATTCTCTTCATAAAAGTAATGTGAAGTTTTCACTTTGGTCAAAAATAAATTTTCTAGAAGTTTTTACTCTGTTTCCACTCTCAATTTTCTCCAACTCATCAATTTTTCTATCTTTATGCTTATACCATACTATTTTGATTATCATAGCTTTATATTAAATCCTGAAATCAGTTGTTAGTGATTTGACATTGTTCCTGTTTTTAAAATTTTTTCAACTGTTCTTTTTCTTTTGTATGTCTATGTGGATTTTAGAATCAATCATAATTTTTGTTCCAAGGTTGTTTGTGCACACAAATAACATACACACTATACAATGTACATACTTTAGGGCTGGGGTTGTAGTTCAGCGGTAGAGCACTTGCCTAGCACATGCAAGGCGCTGGGTTCTATCCTCAACACCACATAAAAATAAATAAATAAAATAAACATATTTTGTCCAAATACTATATATATTATATATATTTATTTATATAAAAGTACACACTTTTATATATATATATANAGATAAGATGCATGGTATTATCTCTACTCCTTTATATTGTCTAAGAGTTGCCCTGTGACATAATATATGATCTATTTTTGAGAAGGATCCATGTGCTGCTGAGAAAAAAGTGTAACTGCTTGATGTTGGGTGGTATACTCTATATATGTCAATTAGGTCTAGGTTATTAATAGTGTTATTAGTTTGATCATATGATGATCATTCAATCCAGAATAGCCAAAGCAATTCTTGGCAAGAAGAGTGAAGCAGGAGGGATCACAGTACCACAAGGTAAACTATAGTACAGAGGTATAGTAACAAAAACAGCATGGTATTGGCACCAAAACAGACATGTAGATCAATGGTACAAAATAGAAGACGCAGAGACAAACCCACATAAATACAATTATCTCATACTAGACAAAGGCATAAAAAACATTCATTGGAGAAAAGATATCTTATTCAATAAACGGTACTGAGAAAACTGGAAAGTCACATGTAACAAAATGAAATTAAACCCCTATCTCTCACCCTGCAAAAAAATCAACTCAAAGTGGATCAAACACTAAAGCTCTAGGCAAGAGACCCTGTGTCTAATAGAAGAAGAAGTAGGCCCAAATCTTCACCGTGTCAATTTAGAATCCGACTTCCTTAACAAGAGTCCTAGAGCAAAAGAAGTAAAAACAAGAATCAAATGGGATGGATTCAAACTAAAAAGCTTCTTCTCAGCAAAGGAAATAATCAATAACATGAAGAGAGAGCCCCAGAATGCATGTGGTAAATCTTAACCACATGCACCTCAGATAGAGCATTAATCTCCAGGGTTATAAAGAACTCAAAAAAATTAACACCAAAAAATCAAATAACCCAATCAATAAATGGGTTAAGGAACTGAACAGACACTTCACAGAAGAAGAAATACAATCGATCAACAAATATATAAAAAATGTCCAACACCTCTAGCAATTAGAGAAATGTGAATTAAAACTACACTGAGATTTCATCTCACTTCTATCAGAATGGCAATTATCAAGAAAACAAGTAAAAATAAATGTTGTCAAAGATGTGGGGGAAAAGGTATACTCATATATTGCTGGAAGGAATGCAAATTGGTGCAACCATTATGGAAAGTGGTATGGAGATTCCTCAGAAAACTTGGAATGGAACCATCATTTGACCCAGCTATCCCAATTCTCGGTTTATATCCTAAAATCAGCATATTACAGTGATGCAGCCACATAATATTTATAGCAGCTTAAATCACAATAGCTAAATTATGGAACTAACCTAGGTGACCTTCAACAGATGAATGGCTAAAATAAATGTAGTATATGTGATAAGGTGATATATTACATTGTTTTTAGCTATCATCTATATATATGATGGAATATATATATGTGATACATATCACATTTTTAGCCTATTAATATTAATATGAATATTTCTCAAAAAGAGAAAATTATGGCATTTTCCAGTAAAAGGATGGAGCTGGAAAATAACATGCTAAAGCAAATAAGCCAATCCCCCCAAAACTGAAAACCGTATGTTTTGTCTGATATGTGGAGGCTAATTCACAGTGGTCCAGGGGCACTAGGGAAGAATAGAGTTACTTTAGATTAGGTAGAGGGGAGTGAGGGAAGGGCGAGGGCCTAGGGTAGGAAGGATAGTAGAATGAATCAGACATTATTACCCTGTGTACACATATCAGTATTCAACTGGTGTGATTCTATATCATGAACAACCAGAAGAATGAGAAGTTATACTCCTTTATACATGATGTATCAAAGTGCATTCTACTGTCATATATAACTAATTAAAACAAATTATTATAAACATCTGAATTTGCTTTTTTTCTTCTTCAATAAGGACATTTTTTTTTTTCATTTTCTGTTTCCTCCACAGTTTCTAATGAAAATTCTGAGGTAATTTTAGCCATTATTTTTTAAGTGTATGTGAATTGTTTTCCAACTTTGAAGATGTTTTCTTATCTATGCTTCCTGCCAATCTGACAAAATACACTTTGGGACTACTTTTTTTTTTTTTTTTTTTTTGT
>NW_026000075.1:4883538-4886128 GCF_001458135.2 Marmota marmota marmota
TTTTTTTTTTTTTTTTTTTTTGGTATTTATTTGTTTGAGTCTTGTTGAATTTCTTAAATCTCTTTCACCAAATTTGTGATTATTTCTTTTTACAAGTTTCTGCCCCGTTCACACTCCTTTTCTTCTGGGACTATGACTACACATGTTAGCTCTTATGACCTGCCTTTAGGACTTTGTGTGTTTGCTTATTATTTTATATTATTTATTTGAAATTAATTTTTTCTCTTTTCTTCAGATTAGAAGATTTGTATAGAACAGTTTCACTGAAATTCATGTTCTTTGAATCTCTGTCATCTCCATTCCTAGTCTTAGTAAAATTTGAATTTCTAATACTGCGCTTTTTGCTTCTAACACTTCTATTTGGTTATTTTTAAAATATATTCTACTGCTATTATTTCCTGCCTTTTCATTCAATGAGAGTATATTCCTTTACCTCATTGTGTATGTATTTAGGTAAATTGCATTTTTATGGTCTTATGATACCAACTTATCATCATCTCATAGTTGGACTTTGTTAATTTTCTTCTCCCTTCAAATTGACTCATATTTTCTTGTATGTAAAATAAATTGGGTTGCATATTAAACATTGTGAATGTTTTATTGTGTGTACTGTGGGTATTGCTCAATGGCTTAAATAATGTTGATGTTTGGTTTTGCATGCAATTAAGTTGGTCAAATCCAGACTGCTATTTCTACCTGTTGTGAGTGCAATCACACTCTCAGTTCAGTTATTGGTTTATATCTTAATGGTCACTGATAGTTCTCCTTGTGTATGTGTAATTCCTGAATCAGTTGGGGCTCATCCTTCTCTTGATGTCTCCTTTCTATGATTCTCTATCTTCTCTGGTTGCTGGCTTCCTTCCTTGATTCTTTGAGACAGATAGATGGTGGCCTTTCTATCAGAATGTCAAACCTATAACTGCTTCTCGTTGAGTGAGACCATCAGAACAGAAAACATATGTCATATGTTCTTAATGTCAACTTCTTTCTAGTATCTAACTACCTGATTTGCCCTCTAGGACTCTCAAGATACTAGTTTTAGTATTTTTCTTCAGAGTTTATAATCGTTGTCATCAGAAGAGCTGTTGGAAGCACTTGAAGCTGTCCCTGGAAGGGCACCATCATGTGTGTGTGAGTGTGTGTGTGTGTGTGTGTGTGTGTGTGTAGATTGATGAAGCATTGGTATCATATGTATTTTTTTTAACAAATAGGGATGGTTAATTCTTGTGAAATACTTCTTATCTCTCTAGATAAGAATACAGTTATTTTAGTAAGCTATTTCTTTTTTCCTGGTAAATGCTTCTTTTTTCAAATTATGTTTGGAATTTTTTGGATGTATTTTTTGTATTATGAATACAAAGTACTATGAATCGGCATTTATCTAATGTTGTCGTTCACCTCAAGAGCAAACTTAATATTTTTTAGATAGGCAAAAAACTATTCAGGATTAAATTAAATAAATAAAATTTTGGCTAGGAACTGAATTGTGTCTGCCAAAATTTTCATGTTGTATTCCTAACTCACAATGTGACTATATTTGAAGGTAGAGCCTGTAAGGGGCTAATTAAGGTGAAATAAGATAAAAATATCAAGGCTCTCATCCTGTGATAGGACTAGCATCCTCAGAATGGTAGAGAGAGATACTGGAGAAATGGCCTTGAGAGCAGAGAGAGATGGAGTCACCTGACCGACTGGAAGTGAGGCCTCATCATAAACCAACCCTGCTGGCACCTTGATCTTGTACTTCCAGGACACTGAACTGTAAGAAAACAAATTTCTGCTGCTTAAGGCCCCCAGTCTGTGATATTTAGTTAGGACAGCTGCAGCATACTCTAACACAATGACACAACTAGAGGGAACCTATATAGACCAATAACAAGCAAGAGATTAAAACATTAACAAACATATCCACATGTAGAAGATCCAAACCAGATCCCTATTTTTCATCCCTCCCAAAAATCAACTCAAAATGGATCAAAGACCTAGGAATTAAACCAGAACTTAAGCAACTGCTAGAGGAAAACAGAGGAAACACTCCAAATACAGATGCAGGCAATGACTTCCTCAGTAGGACTCCTAAAGCTCAGGAAATGATACCAAGAACCAACAAACAGGATGACATCAAATTAAAAAGCTTCTGTACAGCAAAGGAAACAACTAACAGAGTGAGGAGAGAGCCTACAGAATGAGAAAATCTTTGCCAGTTACTCTCCGACAGATGCTTAATATCCAAAATGTATAGCAAACTCAAAAAAATTAACACCAATAGTAATAATAATAATAATACCTAATAACTCAATCAATAAGTGGGTAAATAAACTAAATAGACATTTCTTAAAATAAATACAATGGCAAATAAATATATGTGATAATATTCAACATCTTTAGCAATCAAGGAAAGAAATCAAAACTGCACAGGGATTTCATCTCATTCCTGTTAGAATGTCAATCATCAAGAATATAAATAACAGAGCTAGGGATGTGGCTCAGTGGTTAAGTGCCCCTGTGTTCCATTCCATTCCCATTACCAAAATATATATATATATATATATATATATATATATATATATATATATATATATATATATAT
>NW_026000075.1:4886790-4890332 GCF_001458135.2 Marmota marmota marmota
AAATATATATATATATATATATATATATATATATATATATATATATATATATGCTGGCAAGGATGTAGGGAAAAAGGAACACATTTTCACAGCTTGTAGGATTATAAGTTAGTACAATCACTATGGAAATCAGTATGGAGGTCCTTTAAGACTAGGAATGGAGCCATCATATATCCCAACTATACCACTTAATATTTATCAGAAATAATTAAAATCAGTATACTTCAGTCATACATGCAGATCTATGTTGATAGCAGTACAATTCACAATAAGCAAGTTATGGAACAAGCCTAGGTGTTGGTCAACAAATAAATAAAAGAAAATGTGGTATATAGACATAATGGAATTTTATTCCACCATGAAGAACAAAGTTAACATTACTTGCAGAAAAATGGATGAAACTGGATAGTATCATTTTACATGAAATAAGCCAGACTCATAAAGTAAACAGTTACATGTTTTCTCTTCTAGGAGTCAGCTAGAGAAAAAAAAGGGAAATATGGGATCTCATGAAAATAAAAGGGAGGCCAGTAAAATATAGGAAGGAGATCAAAGGGAGGGGACAAGGAGGAAGGAAAGGGGAAATTCTGGGGAATGAATTTGGTCAAATTATGTTATTTGCATGTATAAATGTCACAATGAATCCCACTATTATGTATAATTATAACACACCAATAACATTTTTAAAAAAAAAAAAGAGAATATAATTCATGGTTTAATTCAAGTCAGAGGTAAAACACATAAAAAAGAGTGCCACAAGGAACTTATTCTTAAAAAAAAATGGGGAAGGTGTTAAATGCAAAATCATTTTGTAGGATGGCAACATATAAGTCAGCAGAGCACTCAGGAAAGCGACATTGAGAAGGTGCTATCTCCATGTTGACTGATCTGGGCACTGAGAGAAGGAAGCAGCCTCCTGATTTTATAGCTATACCTTCTCCATTATTTATTCCTTTGGTATTGCTTTGTTAGACTATTCCAAAATGATACATTTCAATTTGTTTTAGACTGCCGAATTGTTAAAAAAAAATCAGTTTGTAGCTTTGTTAATTTCATTTCCTTGCAAGTTTTTGACATGTCTAAGTTTCCATTTTAGTCAGATATTATATTACCATATTTAGAAACCTTTTGACCTTAAGGTGAAAAGATATTATTTGCTTGGCTTAAATCCATAGGACTGTCATGAAGCCATCAGAGGAGTTACTTATAGAGCTTAGGAAAGATAAGAAAATGATCACTCATTACGCTGCTGTCTAACAGCTGTAACCTCAGTATTGTGTGTGTGTGTGTGTGTGTGTGTGTGTTCAAATTTGCTAAAGGAATGGAACAGTAAATCAACAATAACAGGAGGATCGATACTCTCCCTTACCTCTTTTGTGAGATCTAGAGCATGCCCTGAATCTGTCAGATGGAATTAAAGGACTCAGGGTGTCAGGGAGGATGCCAACAAATAGACCTGCCATGCTGTCCATTAACAAAAGTCCCAGATCTCTGCCATGGCTATTGTTATCATTGTAAAAGGGGGACGTTTGAGATCTGCCACCTTTTAAGTGAAAGGTGGTCTGGTTATTTACAACAGAGATTACTTGCATTTCTAAATAAAGTGTGAAACAATTCAGTGATAATGTTGAATAAAGTCTATGAAAAGGAGGAATCATTGTGTTTTACCATGAGAGGGGAAATAACATTTGATCAAAAAAAAGAGAGGAGCTTTCTGTGAGACACAGGAACACAGCCCAGGGCTTGCTTGAAAGTTTCCATCACGTGTGCAATCTTTCCTTTGGCAAAGGCTGATGCCTAAGGCTCTCTGGGTTCTTTTGTCTTTGTACAACAACAGCACATCATGCATCTGGCCAATCATGCAGTGGGGTACCACAGGGAGGGCTTCCATCCCAGCACCAGCTGGTGATGATTTTATGGCTACCAGCACGAGGATTGATAACTTCCATAAATTCACATCCAGTGAGTGTATCCACAGATGCCATTCTTATTCCTGTCTTGAAACTTTACTAAATTTTAGCCTAAGAAATATCCTGCAGCAGTGAATTCTGAAAGCTGATTATGCACCACATAAAAAGTCTTTTTATCCATTTTCAATCTGTTGCCTTTTGAATCCCATCCAGTTTCTGCTCTTTCTCAAATTAAGGTGAATGGGAGTATGGTATATAATTAGGCTGTGTTATACTATTCATTACTTCATTCACCTTAATCTTATTATCTCTGCAGACATGCTAGGTCAATTCCAGCAGCATCTGAACAGAAGATGTGGTTAATTTTAAATGAACTGAATATAACTAATAATACATTTGATCGAGATAAACTGTAAATTGAATGAAACTGTCATAGGAACTTTATTCTGTTATTAACACTAGCAGGCATTTCACAGGCACAGTTCTGGTGGTGGGGTATCTCTGTATTTGTTAAAAGATTTGCAGACACAGGAAAATATCTAAAGATCATCCATTCACTTTGCCTAAGTTGTTGGTGAATTATAGGTTTTAAGTTTTCAATTGCGTAATTATGAGCCTTCCAAAGGATAAACCTGCAGGAGACCTTTGTAATAGATCAAAAGGATGTTGTCAGCAAGTTAGAGCACTTGGCATTTCTAGAATGGAATGTTAGCAAGAAAATAAATGGAAGAGTATTAAAAAATAAACTGTACTGTGAAAAATACAATAAATGCCTATACATTACCATAATGGAAATAGAATATGGATTGTTCTTTTCCTGAAACAATGAAGGCAATATTTTGTGCATTGTGTTTACTATATATGCTAAATACATATAATCTAGGGATTCACATAATTCCTTTAAAATGAAAGGTCATGTGCTTGTGAATAAGCTACACTGTAGATTCTCTGTAGAATCCCAGTACCTGGTTTCTGTACTAGTTTATTTTCTCCAATAATTGTTGACAATCTTAATGTTCTCTGTCACTCTCTTTCTCCAAGCTGCTGTAATGAAATATCATAGACTGGGTGGCTTATGAACAGCAGAAATTTATTTCTCACAGTTCTGGAGACAGGAAAGTCCAAGATCAAGACATCAGCAGATTCAATGTCCAGAGAGGGCCTGCTTCTTGCTTCTCTTTATAACTCACATGGAGGAATAGTAGAGGGATCTCTCTGGGCCTTCTTTTATGAGCTCACCAATCCCACTTATGAAACTTCCACCCTGATGACCTAATCACCATCCATGGGCCCCACTTCTATCGGTTTGGGAGGTAGGATGTCAACGTATGAATTTTGGGGAAAGATAAGCAATCCATTTCTTTATCTCTTCCTCTGCTTTCCCTATGTTCACACTACCTCCATCTTTTTATTTCTCTAGGGTCAGCTACACAACACAGTCATCAATCTGTATGCCATCTTCACCCATTTTTTGCTGGGTTTGTTGGTTTATCTGGTTTCTTCTGTGGATTCTGAGCTGTCCAAATCCTTAGATTTATTTCGATTCCAGCACAGAGTGTGTGTGTGTGTGTGTATATATATATATATATATATATATATATATATATATATATATATATATATATATATATA
>NW_026000075.1:4893817-4950796 GCF_001458135.2 Marmota marmota marmota
TATATATATATATATATATATATACATATATATGAATGAAGCTTCCTGGTTAGGGAACACCCTCAAATACTCCTTGCCCTTGGTATTTTAATTCTTTCCTGGGTTCTGGTTTTATACTTGAATATTTCATGATATCTTGTGCTGTCCTTTGATGTCTCTATGCACTTCATTTTCCTTTGCTTACAGTTCTTTGGTGTGTTCTTGCCAGTTTTATGTCTTCCCTAAATCTTGCATCTCTAGGGCTCTGGCCTGACTAGCTGTATGTGCCTGGACTCTCTGGTCTCTGGTCCACCATTGCTCCTTGTCTTCAGCTTCTCATCTATGACTCATCATTGCAGCTGCAGACTTGTTCATCTTTTTCTACCTTTCTCCTTTTTCTCCTCCTCCTCCTACTTATTATAAAATATACATGCTCCTTGTGACATATTTAATATTATCCATGTGGAAGGAATCAGAACAAAACAATAATTAATTTCAAAACGGAGAGGCAATCAGTATGAACCTTTTGGCATTTTCTATTCACCTGTTTTTCTCCTTTAACATAATTCAGACACTGTTAATGGGAAAAAAATTTAAATATTATACATGGTAAACATTTTTATATACTTTTAAGGTTTGACACATTTCAATGGTTATATTATAACTCTGATCAATAACATTGTGTTTTAATATTTATCTATATTTTGTAGGCTTTTTTAAGGCTAAATAAATCGAGTTGGAATCTTTGTGTTAAAGCATGCAAGTATTTTAAAGAAATATATATAGTTCTACAAATGTAGCAGGGGTCTCATTGGAGAACTACCCCCATTAATAGACAGGTGAGGGTGCTTATATGATCAGCAAAGGGGAGTAATGGGGAATATGTGCTTCTTATATTATGAAATATTATGGGAGGCACAGTTTGTGCAAATACAAATTCAGACTTGGTTCTATGACAATGAATGTGCCAGTCTGACTCATGATGGAATTTTTCTCTAGTGTTCCATTTTTGTCCTGTGTTTGGCTGTATCATGCTGTCTTTATTATTTAATATTTTCTTTATTTTCTCCCCTGTGGCTCTGATAAATCACTGCATTTCCTCTTGCCTCTCCTTTGCTATCCATTTTTGGTTCTGATAGTTCTACTCTCCCTGTCTCCTCCAGGACCACCTTCTGTACATGGTCAGCTGCCTTTGGACCTCAATCATTTCTGATGAGAAGTCAGTATTTAGTTGAACTTTTGTTTCCCTATACACAAGGTGACATTTTTTTCTCTGGCTACTTTCAAGATTTTTTTTTTTTTTAATATTTTGGCTTTCAGTTCACATAGTGTACTTGGAGGCATTTATTGGAATCTGTTCTGTTTGAGTTTTCTGAAATCTTGGCCAATTTATGACTTTCATCAAATTTAGAGAAATTTTGACTCTTGCGTCTTCAAATGTGTTTTCTGAACTCCTCTCCAGGATGCCAATAAGATGTATTTTATACTTTTTGTTGTTGTCCCACGGACTCTTGCAGCACTATTAAGTTTTAAAACTTTTCTCTTGTACTTTTTCATGACAAATTTCTGTTAGTGTTATCTTTGAGTTTTTGGACTTTTTCTTTGGAAATTTACATTCTGCTATATCCTTTTTAAAAAAAATAGATTCTGCATTCTTTATTTTCTTTTAGAAATTCCATTTTGTTCTTTTAAAAACATTTCTAATTCTTTGCTAAGATTTCCTATTTTTTCACATATTTCAAGCATATTTTTTCTTATTTTATTGAGCTTATTCAAAATAATTGCTTTAAAATCCTTATCTAGAAATTTTAACATCTGTAATATCTTTACGTTGGACTCCATTGATTTTGGGGAGAGGGGGCTAGAAAAATCTGTTTCTGGTTTTAATATCTCTTGTAGTTTTGGCTATTATGAATCACATATTGTAAAGATTTTGGATCTTGGTACATTCCCACAAAGGGCACTCAGACTCAAATTCTGAAGTCATAGTTCAGGTTTTCATTGTTGGTCCATTTTTTTTTTTTTTAATTTGGTTCCTTGCAGGCTGCCTCTTGAATGTGTGGTTCATGAACAAAACAGAGATTTGAGCAAAGTCGTTTATCGAATTTGAGACCTTCTCTGTTACTCTTCTTTGCAGGGCTTCCTATTTCGCTTTGCAGTTACTATCCATATGCTATCTTCCAGTTCCTTAATTTGGGGTCTCTTTCTAGTTGTAGACATTTCACATTCCCATTTGGCCTGCCCTTTGGCTAAAAGCTACGGAAAATAGGAAACTTACTTCATGCAAATTCTTGGTTTTTTTTTTTTTTTTCCTATGTGATCACTGCCCTCCAGAATTTGGGCATTTTTATTTTCTCTTCAGTGCTTTTGGTAGTTGTTTTCTAAATTCTGTCCAGTGTTTATAGTTGTTATTTAAAGGAGATTGTTCTGGTGGGACCTCCTCAGCTATTACCCAAAGGAAACTTAGCCATATTTTCTGAAATAAATTCATGGTTGTGCCTGTCTGATTTTCCTGTATCCCACAGGTGGAATGACTGCCCGAAGAAGTCAGATATATGAATTGTCAAGGAAGAGCACCACTGGCACAGTTGAGTTTATCCATCTGTTGCAGAAGATATTGCTTATCCTCAGCCATCGTCTACCAGAGACACTAAAACTGGGTCAAAACATTGCTGCCAGAATTTTAAGATAATTTCACCTTCCTTGTCTATGCAAATACAGGTGGACTGGGGGAGTTGTAATACCCCCTTTCCCCACCGATTTCCAGAATATGGGATTCTTGGTGAACTGTCTCACAGCAGTCAGAATGATAGTTTCAGTCTGTGTCACAGTATCTTAAAGTGTAGTCATTGAGAAGTCAAAAACAGCTGGAGCATTTGTTTAAAAACAATAGCTCTGGCTCAACCCAGACCTGCTGAATAATAAGCTCTGCAGGTATCTGTATTCATATGTGGGTGATACCTCCATTCATTAAAGCTTGAGAGCCACTGCACTGTGTCAGTGATTCTTAAGCTTGGCTGCATATTAGAATCACCTGGGAAGCTTTTAAATCTTACAGTTTCCCAGACTCATCCTCAGAGGTTCTCTTTTAATTGGGGTGGTTTGGGACACAAGCATTGGCGTTTTTTAAAATTCGCCTGAGTGATTTTAATGTGCTCTCAGTGTTGAAAACCAATTCTTTCTCAGTGTTGAAAAACAGTCAATTTCTTTTACTTTCTAGAGGGCCAACAGAGTGACTTCTTCTAAGATATTGAGGATAACACAAAGAATGATAATACTAATTAGTAACTCCCAGAAATTTAGGCAGAAAATGCACCCATGAGTATGGCACCAACTTCAGGGTACTCTTGTGGCATATTTAGAGGCTGAGAAGATGCTCTGAGGTCATTTTACAATGGCATTACTGATTTGGGAACGCTAAGTCAAGACAGAACTTTTTTTTAATTATTGTAAGAGTTTGCAGAATTCAATTTCTATGTATCCTAGGGAGAGGTATGGTGTGCACATTTCTCAAAGTTGTTTAATTATGTAATCCTTTTACTTGTGCGAAATTCATTAACATCCTGTACAAACAGATCTGGGAGGTATTTGTTCTAGGAGGCATTCACATACAATAACAATACTAGTAGTTAACTCAACCTTGGAACATTTTTATTCATAATGTAACTGCTTAGTTTTTAATATCTGCATTTTTCCCTTGGAGTTATCTGGATCAGAGATAGGCAAGTAATTTACTTACATAGCAATCTCAGCAATGGTATGCATTTCCCCTTTGGGATGACACAATGAGGGCAGATGTCGCCTGCATGTGCAAAGGGGAATTTTGCATTATAGGTGAGGAACTTCGAAGTTACAGATTTCAGAACTTATATAAGAACTTCTCTCTCAGCAAGAGGGAGAGAAATGTACTGCTTACTAATGGAAGCAATTCTATCTGGGAAGAGATAGGGAAAGATTCCTCTATGTTTACAAAAATCTTAAACAAATAGTTCCAGTTTTTATCATTTTTTTATTACTGAAATGCAAACACAAATCTTCATATAAATATAGCTCTATGTTTTTCTAGAGCTTCCAACTGATCATTGTTATTCAGTCATTCTTTAACCCATGTTGCTAGCAATCTTTTCTCAGACAGGCAAAACCATGAAAATATTTATGTTTTTTATAATACCATCTACTATCAACCTGGAAAATCCTCAGAATTCCAAATTTGTTCTTAATTCAACAATATTTTCTGGTGTCAGTCCTAGAAAAGTTCTTCCTTTATGAGATAATTACCCAGAATAATTCCAGGACACACAAGGAGACTTGCAAAGCACCTTTTGACATTTAAAATAAATAAATAAATAAACAAACAAATAAATATAGATTCCTACCAGAGTGCAAATGTTTACTTGCTGATATTTAATTACCATTACCAACCTGCCCTATCTCTTAAGATTACCCCTCACCTTAAGAACATGGAATTGCCTCAAAGTCTTTATGTAATGAACTACAATTTTAATTAATGATTAATTAATTTGTTACCAACCCTAGGACTTTGGTGTTTCACTTAGGTTTAAGGCTGTGTCCCTTTAATACCTCCTTTATCAATGAACTATCACTTTTTACTATCTGGAGCATAACACCTCCTACTTACTTGCTATGAACAGGAATCTCTACTGTACATCAGAATTTTTAAAAGTTGTATCTGTGGATATTTGTCTTGCTTTGAAGATTAAAATTAATTAATCATTAATTAAAATTGTAGTTTATTAGATAAATGTAACTAAAGAATATATCTGCAAAATAGACAATCGCGTCAATTTTCTCAACATGTTGGAAGCTTTCTGAGAATCTACATAAGTGTTGTTAGAGATTCTCTCATTCTATTCAGTCTAAATAAGGGTAACTATAGACTCATCAGAGTTACTCAGCCTAATTTCTTTATGAGCACATAAATGTGTAGTTATGTTAATAATCCATTGATGTTCTTGTGAAAGTATACGTTGTAGTGGTTTTTACATGTTTTTCTAATGGTACCATGAATTTTCCTTAATGTTTTTCAATTTTCAATAAAATATCATAGAACATAATGGAAAATGGGGTGATCTCGAATCCTAAATTTCCTAGTTTCAAATCCTTGCTCTTTTCTTCACAGTATTAAGTGTATTAGGTATATTATTTAACCTCTTTGTCCTTTAGTTTTCTCATTAGTAAAATGAAATTATTGTTAGTTATGGAGTATTAAATTACTTAAAACATGTAATTTGTTTAAGTCAGACAGTATCTCTTCATATTCGATAAATATTATCCATTACAGAAATCATTAATAACTTAAGTCTCGTTAATTAATTTTATCTGAATATACTGTTCTTTTACCATTGGTGGATCTGTATCTATAGCACTTCTCCCAGATTATGTGCCATGGAATTTAACAAAGTTATAGTTTAGAAACTTGAAACATAAATGGAAACCAGTCATGTAAATGGCAAATTGGGCATCACTGTGTGAGAACTGGTTAAAGAGTACTGAAGCCAAGGATAAGTAATTGGTGGAGGTTAAACAAGCCAGCAAGCAAATTAGCAATAGACTTTAATGGAAATTAACAGAATTTAAACAAGTTGAATAGTAAATCTCAAATTGGGACAAAGGATTAAGCTGGGACAAAAGGGAGTCAGATAAGGCAGTAGCTATCCATGTGGGACTTTGTTGATAAATGCTGACAACTGATAATACTGATAGTTCTGCTTATTCTTATTGTCCTAATAGTGCAGCGGGTACTTTTGCCTGTTTTCTCACAGGTGTTTGAAGGATTTAGCTAGTTGTAAAGATAATTTTGTCAAGAGGCTTTTTAATATTTTCTCTCATAAAGAGGAAAGCATTCACACTGCCTAAAATCTATATCCCAAGGCACTTTGCATGCTCTGATACTTTCCACATCTATTCTCTGTCTGATGCTCCCTTTTGCTTTCATTTAAAAAAGCTTTTACCCACCTATGAGTTTGTTCTGGAACAATCCTCAATTTTATTGTAATTTTTTACTGATTTAATTATTGCTCTTTTCATGATAGTTTTCCTTTGATTTTAATCAATTTAGAGGAGTTCCTCATCTCTGTGGCTAAATATTTTTTTGAATTTTTAAGCTTTTGTCTCCATGATAATCTCACTTCATTGACAGTCTATATGAAGCTGTTTTGTTGATTTCTTTAGATTTATTTATCATTTAAATTTGCATATTAGTGTTTACAATTCATACACCACATAGATATGGGGGTCTCCAATACAGATCCTGGAAATAAATGCAGTATTTCCTATGTATTTTTCACTTTTTAAGTAGTGTCCTGTTAGGTAATGTAGTATAGCAAAGTAAATTGATGTTCACTTGAATAATTTAATTAGTTAATTGTTCTCAAGTAAGTAGTTCACTTACTTGATAAATATAGTATAATAAATTATATGCATAATATAATTTATTAACTTTACACAAAGAATTTACAATGCATTAGTACTCTATTTAATGAGTATTGTGAACTATCTTTAAATTCTATGTGTAAATAGTTAATAATATATATTGCAGCTAAGAAACTGCTTGAAAATTATATTCTGGGCAGTAGTAAGCAAAGTAGTCATTAATTAGATTTATTTCTGATGAGGAATGATCTACAACTGTTTTTTAAAGGGCCAAAGTTATGTCACTATTCTCAATATTCATGTGACACAAAAAGCACAGATTGCTGTGTGTTGATAAAAGCTACATAGGACTGCAGCTGTTACCTTAAAGATAAGTGGAGAAAGGCTCTTATTTTGGATGTAGACTACCAACACATGCTGTGCATATTTCCACAGACTAGCCACAGGTGACCCAGCTGGTTCCTAAGTGGTGTTAAATTTAAATTGTAGACTGATTAGCAACTGGATGTGTAGGAATACATTTGCTGTGCATGTGGCTGTGTGGGTATGCCTGTGGCTATGTGCACGTCTCAGGGGAAGAGGGCATGGAAGAGATTATAGTACAGCTGGCCAAAGAAGTGTATTTTCCATGAGTGCTTTCATCTGAGGGATGAGGTTTTACAACCACACCCTCTAATGGATCTGGCCTGGCAATTTGCTGGAGACGATTTTTCCATATCAGTTTAACTCTGTATCCCCAAACATTTGTTCTTGCCTCCTCTAGTTCTAAATAAATCTTCTATTTTCATACCTCCACAGAGCAGTTGGCCAACTGATACTTCAGAATAGCATTCGATGGCCAAATAAGTAGCACCATCTGCTGCAATTTAGAGGAATCCTCAGTGGCGCTGTGACAGCTGTCTGGTTCTAAGTCCTGAACACCAGAATTCATTTATCAGAGAGGACATATATTCAGTGTTAGAATGACCATTTTCTACAAAAGGATTGGTTTTTCTAGCAATGCAATACCCTATTTTTATGGAAGTCAGATTTCTGGAAACTATTGTCTATGTTTCAGAATATAGCTCCCAAATGTGGGTGCTGACAAAATAGTCCTTTTGAGCAATCGGATTTAAAGCCCAAAATTTTTAGCCATGCTTTAATGTATTAAAAGTCATTACACCCTCCCTAAGAGCCTAATTATTTTTATTTAATACACAGTCCTTAATAAGCTTGATTATTTGGTTTGTGAGCATAGAGTATCATAGAAGCTACAAGCTGGAATTAGATATGGTAGGATTAAAACTGACTCAAACTCAATAATTGAAACTAAGTAGAGAGTCTAGTGAATTATTAGGTAGAAAATATTAAAACATAGCCCATGATTTTATAAATATTATAATGACATTTATATGTTCATTTAATAAAATCTATTTACTACAATGCAGACACTTTTCTAAATGCTTTCCTAAATTCATACAAGGAAAGTTAAGAGATCTTTTTTCTTAAAGAGTTTGAAGTCTAGTCAGATATCTCATTAATAACGTAAGGCAGCTTACACCAATATCACTAGAGAAACAAATAGTTCAATATTAAAGCACAGACTAACCTGAGATTACTTCAAGCACAGGAGGAATTTGTTGAGGCTGTGGTATTTAAAATTGATTGAAAAAAACCAGAATATAATTTGAGCATACAAATGGGGAGAGCATGGCATCCTATGTAAATAAGAGTGTGAGCAAATTAGAATGCCCAATAAAAATGGGAAATAGAGGGGTCCATCCAGGGACTGAAAACTCTACAATGGTGGAGGTTGTCTGTCTTGTTTATTGCTGGATCCCCAGCAAAAGCTTGGCATGTGGTAAGCTCTTAATATTTTTGTAACAAATGAATAAGTAGCTTACTTGTATTTTATACACAATATTAACATTAGATTAATAAGTCAAGCATATATGACTGTATAGTACCCAAGAAAATTTGACAAATGTATATATACAACTATATAACCACTAGCAATATCAAAATACCAATACCAGATGCTATCTTCTCCTTAAAATGTTTCCACATACCTCTTTATTATAAATTTCCTCAATCCACTCTTGGCTACAGCCAACCGATACTTTATTGTCATTTTAGATTAGATTCTTCCACCCTTTTCTGATCATGTTTCAATGCTTACATTCAAAACAGACATGTAGATGACCTATTTTTTTGGAGGGGGGAGTGAACAGGTGTGAATATTGACAAAAATTCTAGTATATTCAATAAAGTACTTGGCAGGATACAGATTTTCCTCATGGAACTAGAATTTAAAAAGAATGAAATGAAAATTCTTGAGATTAAAAACTAACACATTGAAATTAAGAGCTCAATATGGGTATCTGCAGCAGACTGAAATCAACAGAAGAAGAGATTAGCAAATAGGAGAACAGATTAGTAGAAAATACTGCTGATGAAACGGAAAGAAAAGACAATGAAAGATGCAGAGATGTGAAGTGTAGTAAAAAGTCACAGGCTTTTGTTTTAGGCTTATGAAATGAGTGTTTACAGGATCATTCCTTTGCTCTACATCCCTACCCTAAGAAGGCCTCCACTTCCAATGGCATGGCCCCAGGCATGCAGGGAGAAGTGTCTTCAGTATTTCTCTTTAGCATGAAATAAATTTGAGCCAGATAATTGAAGGTAAAGTTGAGGGTAGAGTACAAATGAACCTTTTTTAGAAGATGAGGTAAGTTAAAAAAAAAAGCTTATATTTCTTTAGAAAGATCAAAAGAATAATTTTTATATATACTTTATTTAAACAAATTAATAAAAAAGTAGTTCGTATACAATAAAGTGTGTGCATTTAAAAGTGTATGTCAATGTGCTAAAAAAAATGTATAGAACTTTTCCATCATTCCTTAAAGTTGTCATATGCCAACCATTTTGGCCACAGTCAACCAATGATCTGCTTTCTATTGCTGTGAATTAGATTCCCATTTTTTTTTTCTTCTTTACTGTCTAGCTTCATTCCCTCAGCAGAATACGTTTGGTATTTATTTATGTTGTTGTATTTATCACTGGTTCATCTCTTCTTATATACTTATCAGAATATATATATATATATATATATATATATATACACACACACACACACACACACACACACACACTTGGTTAGGTTCCATATTTTAAAAGTTATAAATAAAACTTCTATAGACATTAACATATGTCTCCATTTCTTACAAATATATTCTTTAAAGGGTGATTTCTGGGTCATCTAAAGCATGTATTTTAGAACAACTGTTTTCCAAAGGGATTGCACTATTTATACATTCCCACAAATAATTTGTGAAAATTATATTCATATAACATGAAAATTACAACTGGTGATATATCTAATTATTCATTTAATCTACATTTACCTGATGTCTAAAAGTGTTGCCCATTTTTTTTATGTGTTTTTTGGTCAGTCTTATACTTGTGCCACTTGATGAATTTGGGAGGAAACCACCTAATTCCTGATTCCCTCATTCTAAAAGGAAGAGTAAAAAATCTGGAATATTCTGGCCCACCTATGGGCTACCCAAAGAATTTGTTTCTGAGTTGTGTTGTTCAAAAGTTAATTGTTCACAGCATGGTTTTGGATCTCAGGTTGAAAGTCACAGAGGCTGTCTGATAGGCATCACAGCTATGAAAACTTCAGGAGTTCTGCAGACCTGTGAACAGTCTAGTGAAAGAGAAGACAGGCAGAGGTATACCTCACAGCATCAGAGGCCCTAAGAAGAAGCTGGAGAGAGACTTTTAGGAAAAGTAAGACATTTAAAAGTAGTCATGTATGCAGGGGAATTAGAAAAACAAACGAAAAGTTCTGTGAAGACTTTAGGCCTTTATATGCAATTGATTAGGGAAGGTTTTCCCATCACAGAACTATTCTGCAAAGACTGGCTGAGGTGACTCTTTGGTAAATACCCAGTTTTCCATGAATGATCACAAGGCATAGGAAAAAAAAAAAAAGGAAAACCATTGCTTATTCAAAGGAACAACTTGCATAATCAGAAACTGACCTTATAGGTACACAGAGTTTTGGACATTTCTAGATCATTATCTATAGAAAAAAAAAAAAAACCCTCTGACATGTGCACCAAGTCCTAAAGGTGAGCTCAAAAAACTAAAGGAAGACAGAAAAATTATAGATGAGTAAACGTATAATAACACCAAAGAAATATATATATTAACTTAGAAGAGCCCAGTAGAAGTCATGGAGCCAAAAAACACAACTGAACCTAAAAATTTCTAGAGTGATTCAAGAGCAGATTAGGATAAGCAGAAGAAACAATCAGTGAATTTCAAAACACGTCACTTGAAAATATGAGTTTGAACAGGAAAAAAAAAAAGAATGAAGTAAAAGTCTAAGAAAGCTATGGGCCATCAAATGGACCAATAAATGCAAGTCAGAAATTTCAAAAGAAGAATAGAGTAAAATAGGAAGAGAGCTTATTTGGAGAAATAATGGCCAAAGCTTCCCAAATTTGAAGAAAGATGGGGATTAAAAATATGAGAATTTCAACAAGTATGAATAACTCTGTAGAGATCTGTACCTAGATACATTATAATCAAACTCCAAAAAGCGAATGACAAAGAGAACCTTGGAAGAAGCTGGAAGAAAGAAACTCATTATAAACAAGTGCTCCTCAGTGAGATTATCAGTGGAGTTTTCAGCAGAAAGTATGCAGGCAATTGGATGATATATTTAAAGTGCTGAGAGAGAGTCAGGGATAGAGACAGAAGCATACACCTGTCAAGTTATAATTCTATATTCAAAACATTGTCTTTCAGAAATGAGGGATAAAATAAGACACTCCAAGATAAAGAAAAGCTGCATTTGCAATAATAGGTAAGACAACCTGATAGATTATCAATAAGGAGAGAGAGAAGCTAAACAGCACTATCGACCAATTGAACTTGTACAGAACAGCCACCCAGGAATAACACATTATTTTGAAATATTTTTTGAAATATTTTTTTCAAGTGTACATGAAGCATTCTCCATTATAGACCATATGTCTTCTACAAAATAAGCTTTGATATATTTGAACAGATTGAAATCATAAAAAGTATTTTTTCTGATCACGGTGAAATGAAGCTAGAAATAAATAGCTAAACAAAAAGGAGAAAATTCACAAAAAATGTGAAATCCAAGCAACATAAACAAAAGTAAGCTAAAGAAGAAATCACAAAGAAAATTATAAAACAATTAGAAACAAATGAAAATAAAAATGCAATATACCACTATGTATGGGATCCAGTAAAACCAGTAATAAGAGGGAAATTTATTATTTTAAATATTTACATGACAAAAGAAGAATTTTTTTTTTTTGGTACCAGGATTGAACCGAGGGGTACTCTACCACTGAGCCACATCCCCAGACTTTTTAAAAAATATTTTATTTAGAGACACATCTTGCTGAGTTGCTTAGGCTGGCTTTGAACTTGCAATCCTCTTGCCTCAGCCTCCCAAGCCTCTGGGATTACAGGTATACACCGCTGCGCTTGGCTAAGAAAGAAAAATGTTTGATCAATAACGTAATCATATATCTTATGGAAGCAGAAAAGGAAGAATAATCTAAACCCCAAAACATTAGGATGATTATTACAAATAAATGGGAAAAAAGGCCAGAAGTCACAAGTGTTGACAAGCATATGGAGAAACTGTGAGTTTTGTCTACTCATGGACAAGTGGTAAAATGACATGGATACCATAAAATAGTGTTGCAATAGTATGGTTGCTATAAAGTAGTGCTGCAGTTCCTCAAAATTACCATATGTTTCAGCAATTCCACTTTTGGCTCTGTTCCTCAAAAAGAATTCAAGTCAAGCCCTTGAACAGATATTTGCATATCTTTATTCTTAACAACACTATTCACAATAGCCAAAAAGTAAAAGCAACTCAAATGTCATTGATAGATGAATGGATAAGCCATTAGCAGTCCATTATTCAGCTTAAAAAAAAAAAGGAAATTCTGACACACATTACAACGTAGATATGCTAAGTAAAATAAGCCACTCACCAAAGGACATCATACAACAGAATTCCATTTTTATCAGGTATATAGAGTAGTCAAACTCATAGTGACAAAAAGTTGACTGGTGGTATCCAGTGGCTGGGGAATTCAATTTTCCCTTCTTATTTGCATTTAAGATTTTTTCTTTCTTTCTTTTTTTAACTGTTTTTTCCTTTTCTAGCTTGTTAAGAGGGCATCTTATATATTTGCTTTTAGAGCTTCCTTTTTTCTAATATAAGTATCTGCAACTATAAATTTTTTTCTTACTACTATTTTAGTTTATTCATATGAATACAGTATCAATATATTTACTCACTACAAAATATTTTCTACTGTTTCTTATTTGATTGTGTTTTCTTTGAATCCATGGCTAACTTATAAAAATGTCATATGATTCAATATATTTTGAGACTTGCAGATATATCTATATAGATCTAAGTCTTTCTATATTAAAAAAGATTACTTTTTAACTTATTCTACTATAGTCAGATACTATAGTTAGATAATGTGTAAGCTCAATTGCTTTAAAATTTATTGAAATTTATTTTAGGACTCATCCTGTTATCTAGCTTAATAGGGTTTCATATTATACACTTGAAAATAATATGAATTATCTTGTTGAATGAAATGTACCATGAAAGTTCATTAGGTAGGTGTTGGTGAAGGGCAGCTCACCTATATGCTGACAGATTTATTATCTGTATTTACTTTAGTTTCTGAAAAAGTGTAGTTGAAGTGCATTTGACATTTATTCCTTTGGACTCTACCCATATTTACTTCATAAATTTTAGAACATTTCTGTTAGATGAATAATTGTTTAAGGTTGTTATTACATTTAATAAAATGACTAATTTATAGTTTTTATTTCTTTTTAGAGGCAAGTCCTTGAACCTAACTCATTTTTAAAATAGATGTGCCATATATTTAAACGTATTTCTTATATACAGTATGTTGATAAATGTTGTCTTCTTTCTTTCTTTCTTTCTTTCTTTCTTTCTTTCTTTCTTTCTTTCTTTCTTTCTTTCATTTTTTATTTATTTTTGGGTACTGAGGATTGAACTCAGGGGCACTTGACCACTGAACCACACCCCCAGTCCTACTTTGTATTTTATTTAGAGACAGGGTCTTACTGAGTTGCTTAGCACCTTATTTTTGCTGAGGCTGACTTTGAACTCAGGATCCTCCTGTCTCAGCCTCCAGAGCTGCTAGGATTATAGGAGTGGACCGCCACCCCAGCCCCCAGCAGTATTGTCTTATTAATAGTCTATCACTGCCTTCTTTTTTTTTGGGGGGGAGTACACATTTATATTTAATTTTTTAATGTGGAGGTATTTACCTATGCCATTGTTCCATTTGCTTTATGTTTCTTGCATATGCTCTTCATTTCCCCCCTCATTTTCTTGTCTTTTCTTTCAGATTGATTATTTTTAATTATTTAGTTTTATGCTCGTTATTGACTTATAAGCTATATCTCTGTTTTGCTTTTTAGTGATTGCTCTAAGAAAGAATGCAATTTTAATGTATCATAGGATATCTTCAATCTATCTTAAATAGAAGCAGAGCTCATAGGACACATGCACACACACTCCCATTTGGATTCCTCCCCCCTTAATTAAGGAAATGAAAGGAGATATTTAAATTTGTCATGAATTGAATCTTACTACATAGGTAGCTTAAAAGATGTTTTTGGTGACACAATGAAGACATATTTGAAATGTTTAATACTGTTCAGTTGGAATCCCAAACCACCCTCAATCTCAAAATACATGGAAAAGAAAGCTATTTGTGACATGATTTTATAACTCTCCAAGTTCTAGTTTTAATTTATCCTGAAAGCAGTTGGTGGTTGGCAATATGCCATCTATTAGTATTATTTACTCTTATTAATTACTTGGTTGACAAAACAAAGAATAATCTCTTCTGACAAATGTCTGAAGCCCGCTCTGGTGGTTTGGGAGATGAACAGCACCTTCCCCGTATTGAATTAATCTCTATTTTCTGTCCTTTGGGGTAGGAGAGGGGTTACCATGCTTCCCTGCCAAATCCTAAAGAATAGAAGTTGTGGTTTGATGAACCCACTATACATGGAATACTGGGACATGCTAGCATTGTTGTTAACACCCTCCCTGCCAAAGGTTCAGATTAAAACCACAACAGGCCCAAGAGACTTAACCTGACAAATTGCCTTATAAGGATGATTACTTCATGCTTGCATCATTTATTAGCTTCAGGAAAAATCTAAGAAAAGTTGCTGATTCTGAAAAGGACTTGTTTTTTCCTTTTAAAAAACACTTCCTTCTTGCACTCATGGAACTCATTTCTTTTTTCTTCAAACTGGAGACTTTTTAGTCTACTCCATAGTCAGTCAGATATTAAGCTTCAATCCAAACCCACGGATTGGTTTCTGGTTTGCTGGAAGCTCTTAATTTGGCCTAGAAATTGCTGTTAGAAAAGTTTGAAAATCCATGAGCCCTGGACCTTGCCAAAATTGGAAAGAAAATGTGAAAATGAGCCTGGTATTTCTACACTTATGCTTTGAGAAATCTAGATGTGCTTTAACAAATACTGGAATAGGAAAAGCTAAACTCATATCCCTATAAGTTTTTCTCTACCTAATGAAATCTGTCCTTTATTGAGTGCTTACTGTATAGGCAGAGAGAAAGTACTTTGAATATTTTTCTTGGTCTTCACATTAGTTGTAAGATTAGATGCTATTATTATGCCCATTTTAGGGGAAGACCAACTGAGGATAGTTACATAAAACACTTACCTAAGAGAAGAAGTCTATAAATGGCAGAGTAAAGATCTGAATCCAGGATTATCTAACCCTAAGATCCATGATTTTAAGATTACATCATATTTTAACATCTTGATTAGTATCCTCTCCAATGATAGACTATGTCCAAAAGATGTACCACCAAGTTCTGTTCTGTCCAAATACTCTGCCCTGACTTATGAAAATGTATCATGAACCTTAGTAAATCTTTGAATAAGTAATTTGTCTGGGTTAGAATATCAATGCTGCAGCCTCATATGATAGATCCTTTGTTTGACTTTCCTTTCCATTTCAGTTCCTTTTGCTATCTACCAGATTTGGACACAGGTCTATAGGTGGGGGTCATATTTTCCTTATAACATTAATTCCTTTGATGCTCTCTCTTCCTGTGCTGCCCAGGTCTATAGTTTTGCCTTAGACTTTCCTCCTTATTTTAGCTATGGATCTAGTCAGCCCTCATTTGAAGACTGAGTTGTCATTCTTCATCCAGGATCACAAGTGTTTGCTTGGCTTTTTTATTTTGACTTTAAAGGACTATATTCTGCTCTCATGCTTTGATCCATTTATTTATTTATTTATTTATTTATTTTGGTGGTGGTGGTGCCAGAGATTGAACCCAGGGCCTTATGCATGCAAGGCAAGCATTCTACCAACTGAGCTATATCCCCAGCCCCTCATGCTTTAATTTTTACTGTTAGGCATCTTCCATACACAAATTGTTTAAGGATTACCACCACCCAGAGTTCCTGTTGTTATGATTGGATTATTTTCCTTGGGGCTGTTTGATTGGATACCCTCGAATAAACATTTTCTCAGTATTTTATGAATGCAGGCTCAGTGTTGGGGGCCTCAAATAAACACAAGTATATTCTCTGTTGCTGGGAGCCATTAGCCAAGTAGGTATGACAATTTCCTTGCCAGCGTACCCCATGTTGCAGTGACATTGAATGTAGGTGACCTTGTTCAAGGACCAAGGCGGATTAGGGCGTTCCCAGTTTAGGTTCCAGGTTTAAGGTTTAAGATTATTCCTG
The DNA here is from genome assembly GCF_001458135.2 of Marmota marmota marmota. Lineage (NCBI taxonomy): Eukaryota > Metazoa > Chordata > Mammalia > Rodentia > Sciuridae > Marmota > Marmota marmota. Next base: position 4,910,020 of record NW_026000075.1, read on the forward strand.
CTGGGAATAGGGTGTATCCTGCTGCCTGAGTTCCCCTTGAGTTCTCACGGGATTCAGACAGTATATTTTGGAGAGAGAAGCCCAGTGGAGGTGAATTTGGGCAGAGAACGTGGATTTGGGCAGAGAACGTGGATTTCCCCAGAACGTGATTGTAGACGGCTGGTGTGAGTTCGGGAATAAAGAGTTGCTGTTTGAATCTACAAGCTGTGTGGTGGCTCGTGATTGTGTGCCCAGCCAGACTGCAGCACTCTGTCATGTTGTTCACTGTCAATTGACTCTACCCTAAAAAGTATTAATTCAGAGTCCTCATTTCCTTTGGTAAATTAGAATTGTTAACTGAATTTTCCTTGGAGCAGCTTTCCTCCAGTCTCCTCGTGGTAGGACTGTCTCTGCTTGATCTGTTGTGGGTCTGTGTTCTGGTCTAGGTTTGCTAATAGCTCACCGTGCCACATGCATGAGAATACAGGAAATGACACCTCCTGTCTCAGCTCTTTCCTTCCTCTTTTCTGGGCCACTAATGAGACATGACATAAACCTGACCATTCCAACTGCTTGCCTTCATTTCTTAAATATATGCTCTAGTGGTGTGGACTTTCATGCTTAATCAGCCATTAGAGAATAAGCATTTCTGAAGTGCCTGGCAAATTCCTTGCTAAGTACCCACTATCAGTGAAGGTCATAGGAAAAAGTGGATGAAATCTCTTACAATGTGAGTTGGCAGACTATGTCTCATAGGTCAAATTCAGTCTGTTACCTGTTTTTTGATAAGTAAAGTTTAATTAGAACCCACCACGCTCCTTTATCTATATGTTGTCTAAGGCTGCTTTTGTGTTAAAATGGTATGAAAAGGTAAGCAGCTGTGTCAGAGAATCTATGGATCTCAAAGCCTAAAATATTTGTGATCTTTTACAGAAAAGATTATTCAAAGAAATTCTTTAAGTCCCTACGAACAACATCAAATAATAATACATCTTCATATTAAGTGCTTCAATGATTAAAAGAGTACATTGGGGTGGATATATATTGAGATGGATAAACTCTTATAATCCTTGTTTCTTTGGCCACACATCTACAGCCTGAGTATTAACAAAGAAGGTATTATGCTTGAGCTCATATTCATATTTCTCTAGTTTCTGGCCATACTGGTTATCTATGGCCCCACATCATTCTCTTTTTCCAGAGAGGGTACCCAACAGCCCCTTCAGAGCTTTTTGTGAAGTGGTACCAGGAGTCTTGGTCAATGTGCTGTTGCTATGTTGCCAAACATCTATTCAGTGCTTGCTTCATTTGGTCCAACTCTTCCTGATTCTATGCGTTACCATGGATCTGTTTCTTTGTTCTAAATTTAGTACTTGTATATTTGATCTTGTCTACTAATTTGTTTCATAAATATAAACCATTTTGTGGGTCCTTGAAAATGCGGGTTTGCTCTTTTAGATTTATAATTCCTTCTGCTAAAGAACAACTACCATGTTCCCCAGGAACTAAATTAATTTTCTAAAAGAATGATAATACTATTAGATGTGAATGCTTATTATATACTATAATAATCATAAGATAGCAAGCATCATAATCAGTTATAAGAGTTTTGACTACTTATTATGTGCTCCATGTAAGATATGGCTCCAAGTTCTGCACATAGATTAATTCATTTACAACATTTCAGTAATCTGGTGCCACTGCCCATGATTTTAATAACTATACAAAAGACATATTAGTAGGCTATTTTTATTGGTTGTTCAGTATGGGAAGAACTTAAGAAGGTAGAATTACTAGTTGAATATCTTTAAGAGGATTCCCTAAAAAAGTGGAGATTCCCTTAAAAATAGTGTATACACACATACAAATATGTGCATACCTACTTCCTATGCATATTTACATGTAAAGTAATAAGTACACAATAAGTACTCTCATCCAGCTCAACAGTAATGCCTGGCAGCAGGGTTGGTGTTCATGTGGCATAGTAAGGAAATAAAATCCCCGAGATCCAGTCTTGAATAGGATATGAAAGGTTGAGTAACAATTTTGCTATGTACAAAACAAATCGACTTCTTTCTTTTTCACTGAATGCCTAGGAGCTGTAGTAAGATTCTATTAAATCAGGTAACTATACTTTTAAAGGCTGCCAAAGATTCTAGGAAACTCCCTTACCAGAGCTAAAGAATCCATTCAATGTGATAAAGCACATGATGTTCCTAGACCTCAGTCCTCAGGTGATATACCTCCCTGACATAGCTCTATATTCCCATGTCTGCTTGTGATTCCAGGAAATGTTGAAGAGATAGCAACAAATGTCAGACTTTCTGGTACTTCCTATACTCTCAAAAATTCTAGACTCCTTCCTTCCCTCCAAATTGCCAATCAGTGTACAATCTACAAAGATTAGTCAAAGTGTACAAAAGAAGTTGAAAGTAGTCATTTTGCATGTGAGCTCCAGACCTGCAGAAATTATAAAAACCAGGCTACTCAAATGAACTGGTTGTCCCTGCAAGGCCACAGATGTGAACAATTTGCTGCTTTGTAGCAGGGTTTCAGGTGCTAATTTCCTTTCCTCATGATGCTGCATAGGTCAAAATTTGGATCTGAAAAATCACATTGGCTACTATGAAAGAAAATTCATAAGGAGATGCTCAAACAGCCAATGAGTAGCTGGAATCTCTCCACCATCCGCTTCCCTGATGTAAAAAAGTCTTTTTAAAATATACCTTTTAATTAAAAATAAAATTGTTTCTCTTATTGGAGTGAGTGGTTGTTAGGATTATTCGTTGGTTTTAGCATATTCACAATTGAGGAAGATTTATTCACATGATGTGGAGATGAAAAAAAGTGAGACAAATAGTACAACTAAGCTTAATTCCTTAAAAATTAATAAGAATTAGAAGAAAAAGTACATGCTTTTGGGTAGAGACTTCTGTGTACTGCAAAGACATATCATAAGTATATGACTTCACAAGTATATAGGAGTTTAAAGTAATTATCTCAATTGCCTGAATGCTTCTTGTCATACAATTCTCCCTGGGTCCAACAGCTGTCTCCTTTGCAAGTTTTCAGGACAATGCAAAAGAGCAGATGTGATGTATATGGACCTGGGGATACAGTCTGGAATCTGATCTTTAAAACTCACTATATGAACTTATTCTGTTTCTTCATTTCATTTTATTTCAAGTGCTAGGCACTAACATTTTGCAGATTTGATTGATCCAAATGGAAAGAGATGTTTTCTCCAGAAATACGAAATGTGGAGAATTGTTTCAGTATTAACTATCTTGTTTCTCAAGTAAAAGTTTGACTTGCCAAGAAAATTATGTGGTTTTATCTAGATTTATTGGTTCTTGAATTTGGCTGCACATGACAATCTCCTGGGGGTCTAAAACAATAAAAGGCACAGGACCCACCCCAGAGATTCTGACTTAATTTGTCTGTGGTGTTCTCTGGGCTTTAGTACATTTTACATAAACACAACAACTTGTTTTAATACTTTCACATTCACAGAAAAGTTGCAAAGATACTGTAGAAAGAGCCCATATGCTTCTCCCTTTTTGTTAACATCTTCCATTACTGTGTCACATTTTCATAATTAAGAAACCAAAGAGTGGTAGATTACTATTAACTAAATCCCATTCTTCATTCCATTTGCTTAGCTTTTCTACTTGCTTTTGATTTCAAAATCCTACCTAAGATATTATATTTTACCATTATGTGTCTTCTTCATCTTCTCAGGTCCGTCTTATTGTTAAAATTTTTTGACACCTTTCAGGCATATTGGTTGGGTATTTTGAAGAAGGTTTCCAGATCACAGTTTTTCTGATGTTTTTCTCATGGTTAGAATGGAGTTAGGGTTTTTCAAAAGAATACCACAGAGGTGAAGTGCCTTGATTCTTCATGTCAGGGAGTAGTGACTTGGTGAGGACATTGACATTGATCACCTGCCCAAGGGCATGTCTTTCTCTTTTTTCATTGTCAAGTTTTTCCTTCTCCCTTTACCCACATGAGTATTCTACGGAGTTGTTAAAATAGGAGGAAAGCAGTAAGGTTCACCTTCTGCAGGTGAGAATATCTGTACAAATTTTTTTCTAATTCTATTTGTCTCTTCTCTCCATCCGTTTACTTATTTAATCATTTACTTATATAAACATGGACTCATGCATGTTTATTTTACACTTTGGTTATAACCTAAAACTGTTCTTTTATTACTTAAATTGTTCCACCTTTGGCCACTTGGGCCTCTTTCAGGTTGGCTTCATTAACATTTTAAAAGTCCACCGTGGTTTTCAAGTGCAGCCAAAGTAGGAACTCTAATTTAATTGCAGTAGAACCATATTTCTTGAAGTTTAACCCAAGACAAGCAGCAGCAACAATACCTATGTTTTTGTTAGAAATGCAAATTAAGGGGCCTCATCCCAAACCTTCTGAATCAGTCAGCACCAGGGGTGGAACCCAGGTGAATCTGATGGGATTAATGCTTGTGAAACACTGAAATTAGGTAATAATCAAAATTACCTTCTAGTCTCTAAAAATATACTAATAAGATTACCATAGTCATTGCTCTGAAGTGCACATGTCGTTTAATATAGCATTGCATGTTGGGAGCAGGGTTGCAAGACTAGCACCTAGGGAATGTGCACTGATTCAGAAAGCCTTACTAAGACCTCGTCCCTCCTAGCACAGGACCCTCACTCAGTCACTGACAATTGTGAAGGGAAGAGGCACATGATTGAAATTTTCCCCCAAATATGCCTCTTTATTTGTGATATCATAAATATTGATGCACTACTAATTATTAAAATGTGCAAAATTACTGTGAAGAAAGGGACCTCGTGTAACCCCAGGCGCTTCTTATTATTCTCAAAGCAGAGCCATTAACTTTCTCTAACTTGTACTTCAGGTGTTGAAAAGCTAATTCACAGCTCCCTGGCTGCCTACTTGTGGGGACAGCTTTCTTCTGTTCCAGGCAGTAATTGCCTGGCTGCTAGTCTAAATTGCCCTAGAGAAGAAAGCATAGCTTTGCTTGCTTTATCCTGTGGATTTAAAGCAGTGCCTGTACTTGCTTTGCATACAAGAGAACTTCTACAGATAGTTTTTCTCTAATCCTTGCAGTTCCTTCCAGTTCAGACATGTGAAACAAGATTATGAATACATTCACTAAAATATCTTTTGTTTATACCGGTAATGTATTAAAGACAAATCAAGAGACTAGCAGAAGTAACCTTCACTAGTCCAGGGTGGTGGAGATTAGCTTGATAGGTATGTGGATAATAATTCATGATCAACTGAATGGTTCAATCAAAGGTATCTAAATGCTTGATAAGAAGCATTTCATTTAGTCAAACAAGCCTGACTTAAAGCCAGAAAATATAAGTACTATACTCATTTTTCCCCCAGAACCAACCATTTTGTGTGGTAAAACTAGGCACATAATAAGATTAATAAATAGTATTTCACTAATCCTTTCCTGATACATTGAATGGGCTTATTATTGAATGGTCAAATCAGATTCACAAATCCTACTGCATATTACACTTTACTGTTAAGTTCTAGAATACAGGTAATCAAGGGGCAAAGATGAAAGCAGAGAAAGGGCTGGGACATCCAGGGCAGCTAGCAAGGTCCCTTCTATATTAAATGTCTGCCTCTGACTTAGAATAATAAGTGAGGTCTTCAAGGAAATTTTGGGGGTTACCTCATGCAGCAGAAAGATTACCAATTATGAAAACTCCCATTTTTTGTCTCAGTGTGCCAGAGCTTATGTGAAATTCTCAAGGAAGCCCTCCCTTACAAATCCAGAGATTCCAGATGGATTTATCATAGACGCAACTTTAGCCAGGGACAGGCTACCAAGGACATTGTGAAGCTAACACCTCTCCCTTATAGCATATACTAATAGTATATATACTTGGAAATTCAGTGGAAAAAGTATTAGACCAGGTGACATTTTTTTCTGAGAGCCTGCCCCAGTAATAGGAGTAAATTAACTTAATGTCAATTACTATTCCTTCTCCTCCCCACACTGCACACACACAGATCTGTCATTTCTTCTGATAGACCATGAATCCCAGAGTAGTTTTGTTTCTTCCATGAGGTGTACAACTTTTCTTTCTTTTTGCTCTGTTTTTTTTTTTTTTTTTGGCAGTATCTGTTGTGGAACCTTCACAAGTGCAGGGCATGGGCATCCACATTCATAACAGAGCCTTTAAAGATGTTGGCATCCATATGAAGGCATCCCTGTCACTACGGTTTTAGAGCACCAACAAATGCCTTCACCCATTGTCTTTCTCCTGTAGGTTTATTAAAGGATCTCCCTTTACATTCAAGCCCCAAATTCTGTTCCCCCACCATCTGTGTATCACACTGTATTCATCTCTTCTTTCTGATACACAAGAGACTTTGTGTCTTTCCTGAGGTTAAATAAATTTAATGGCTCCGCTGTGCCATCTGCATAGAAATCGGTTCTGCATACCTATTTGGGAAATAAACTATCATTACACATGTCCTACTTCATATGTTTTCAGCTGCACCCAGATTACTGAGCTCTCCTTGTTTTCATGGCTCTCTGCCATTGTATTTGCTGCTCACTCTGCAGGGGATAATCTCTTCTCCCCCTTATTATCTGGACTATTCCTTTCTTGCCCTGCTAGATATCACTCACAATCCCTGGAAGGATACGCTGGCCCCAAGACCCTAGGGCAGATATTGTAGAAAAATGACATGGACAGTTTCCTGTGACTGTTCTTTTGTCTATTACTACCCATTAAACAGGTATTCTACACTTTTTGAGGTTGAAACCTTAATACTCACAGTGGAATACAAGGACAGATGCCATGAGGAACACACAATGGAGGTTTTACCATGAAAGAGGGGTATGGCACCTTCCTCTTGGCTGCAGGTGACTTATACCTGATCTTGATATGGAGGTAGCTGGGCTATTTGTTCAGAGTATCAGGATAAGGACTTGAAGAGAAAGTTGTATGTGTATACTAAGTGTAGAAAAAAGGCTGACTATTGAAGATAAATAAAAGGATTTATCAGAAGCAGGAGTACCCAAGGTGGATTGCAAGTGGATACTCTCTGGAACAACAGGGGAGTTGAATGAGGTTCTTCTGTAGGATGTTTGCTTGACCTTCTGGGACAGATAATGAGAGTCAAGGAGGTAGGGATTTGTGGAGTTTGCAGTGTGGAAGGACAAAGGGCTGAAGGGTTCAGAAGATTGGAAAGAGAAGTCTTAGTAGGGAGTTGAGCCTAGAGAAGAAGAACTGAAGGCCAAGAGGAAGCTGATAGATTGTGCAGAAAGTGTGGAGTCATTTTACACCCTTGGCTTTTGCTGTAGTTAAATAAAATAAACTCTCATTGCCAGAAGAGTCATAAGATTCCCCAATATGGGAACTGTGTCTTCCATACTGATGTCAGAGCTCTACTTTGAATATTCTGAAAATGTTCAAGGCAAAAGAATAGCAAGTCTTATATTTCATGGGTGGGAGTATAGGGGGAGCTAGAACTAAAATTAGTTCTCACGAAGAAAATTGCTAACATCCCTACAGTCTAGTTGTTCTTTTAGCTATCTGGGTGTTATCAGGAACAGGGAAATGAAATGATAAAGCTTTCTCCGATTCTACGTTACTTTCTTAGGCTTTAATATTTTTAGTACTCTTGTCTCTTGTGCTAATTGTCATTATAGAAAGGGGCTCTGGCTGCTTAGTTGCTTTCCCAACACCCTGTGTAGCAAAAGATTAAAAGGTAATTGGATCAAAAATTTCACAGGAAAAACACCAAAATGAAACATTGCTCTGTTAGTCCTATCCTCAGGAGGAAGACTGGGATTAAGTGAGCCACAAATAGTACATGACGACCTCACCAAATGCTACTTACTGATCCTGACTAAGACAGTTATATAACAAGGAGACGCTGCTTTGCTTGTGAGGAAATTAAAAAACAAAAAACTGTTCACACTCTCCCATCTCATATGCCAGACTGAATCTGAGTGTTATCTTGATCCTTATAATGGGGGTTGATTATAATGTGGTAATCAGGACCATTTTAAGACCTTTATAGGCCCAAAGTATTCTTACTCTCGGAGACCCCAGTCCAATGCTGTAATAAATCAATTTAAATGCGTGAGGGTCTTAGATTAAGTCCAATTTGCATGTTTAATTCTGTAAGAATTATTACAGTTGTTCAGTTATATTGCATTTTATCACTATTTAATTAAGTCCCTTCTTATTTTAAATTTTGCAATGTTTTAGTATTAAGTGGCTAGTAGTATTTTCCAGATTTCAAACATTTTTGTGGCCCTTAAAATATTCATAGGTTACAGGCATTGTGCCCGATGACACCAAGAGATGAAGTGGCCTGATGATGTGGTAAGAAATTTGATTTTTGAGGAGATATTATAAGATGAACTCATATACTCTGAGAATGGTTTCAAGTTCAAACTTTACATCTATTCCAGGTAGCCCAAGTAAAACCTTTTGTCTCCCTCTAAGTCTCATTTCACCGGTGCCCACCACCAATGCTGTTTTTCTCTGCATTTAGTAGAAACAGATAAACCATAAGGCAAATACATTAAGGTGATCACACTTATGAAGAACATAAGATTTCGGTGGAAACACATAGAAGGGCAGAAAGTTCAAGGAAATAATTTTTTGGTTTGTGAAAATATTATACAATACATGGACTTCCTGTTTTTTTTTTTTTTTTTTTTAGTCTTCATGTGGGAAATCAAATAAGATAATGTTGCCTCAGAAAACTTCCTATCATGCTTTAGGGTATGATGGAAACAACCAAGGATTGGTGTCAGGAGATCTGGTTTTAAATTCCAGATTTAAATGATCTGGTACAATTGCTAAGCCTATCTTGACTTGTCTTCACATCCCTAAAATGGGAGTGTGCTGGGTTAAAATTCTGTCCAGAATCTGTGGGTGTGGCTGTAGTGAGCAATAGAGCCTTTGCAGATGCCCTCAAGTGAAGATGAGGTCATAGTGGATGAATAATGTGTATTATTACAAGAAGAGGGAACTTTAGGGGAAAATTTAAAACATAGGGGGAAATGGCACATAATGATGGATACAGGTTATAGTACTGCATCTATAAGGCCAGGAATGCCAAGGAATGATAGCAACCACCACACACCAAAAAAAATCAAGGAAGGATTATTCTGTCGAGGCTTTAGAGGCAGCCTAGCCTGCCAACACTTTGAATTTGACTTCCAGTCTCCAGAACTGTGAAAGAATAAATTTCTGTTGTTTTAAGTTATTTACTGCATAGCAATTTACTACGGAAACCCTTGGAAACTAATATAGGATGTTAATAATACAGTGACGTTGGTCTGCTTGGAATCTGACCCGGTACAGTGAGAATTAACAAGGGTGCAGTATTCCAGGATCCAGGATCCAGGAGATCTATGGAAGGGCAATTGTGTATAACACTTCTCTATGCCTTGTCCACTGTGTTGTCCTTCTCAGCTCCAATTTTCCTCTATCAACTTCTAATCACCGTGCTATTCATTGCTCATGATTTAAAACTACTTCTCTTAGTATTGTATGGCAAAAGAATCAGTGATTACATTTTTTTCTGAAATGGCCTTCAGAGTCATTATTTACATCTCCCTGCATTGTTTCAGTTGTCCAGAATAGACATGCTAGATGAGACCAGAAAGATGAAAATGCTTTGTATATTGTAAATCTTCCTATAAATGTCAGATATTTGGATAAGTTGCTTATAGACAAAGTTAAAAGGGAAGTAATCTGAGCCATGCACACCCAGGCAGAGACACAGCAGAGAAGACTCTGGCTTGGATTCTGGTCTAACACTGAAACCATCTAACATTGCCGTGTCATATGACCAAAGGTACCTGAATTTACAGGTTTATAAGGTGAAATGGAAGCCCATGTAATATGTTAAAGTCACCTCCATCTCTGCTATTGCCTGAATTCAACTTAAGATAAATATTGAGAATCATAATTTTTGAGTATATATAGAATTCTATGTTCCTCTTCCTAAATCAAAACTTAGCTTTTCAGATAATTTATAAAACTGATTAAGAATCCAGAGGTTGGGCCTAAGCTTCTTCACTTAGAGTTTCATGAATCTAATAAGTATGGTAGCTCTAAATCATGACCTCCAAATTCTTTGACCCTTCTGTCATCAAGTGGTGGGATCTTTGTCCCTCGAATATGGGTTCTGTGTCCAATAAAGTACCATGCAAATGGCACCATTCCCGTTTCCATTTTCCCCAACCTTTGTGTTACTTCAGCAAACACTGCTTGGAGTCCGAATGGACTGTCCCCACCAAGCACTCTCCAAATGACAGAGTTTTGAACAAAGCAAATGGTGGTTATATTTTAAACCACTAAGTTTAGGGCGATTTGTAATACAACAATATATAATGAGAATGGTAAGTAACTTCCTTTAAAGTTAATTTTAAAAAAGAGACATTTTTCATGATGTTGTTATAAAATTTAAAAGAAATAAAGTAGTCAAAACACAGAAGTTCTAACTCCTTTTAGACTCAATGGATATGAGCCACTATTATTAGGCTCGATATTTTAATGATTTTTTGATGCATTAGTCAGCTTCACATTACTACAATGAAATACCTGAGGCAATTAACTTATAAAAAGAAAAGATTTATGCAGTCTCAGATTTGAAGGTGCAAGGGCCCTGTTCCTGCACTGATTTTGTTCTGATAAGGGTGGTGGATGGTGGTATAGCATGGAGGGAGCACGTGTTGAACAAGTTGATCACATTTCAATCCTGCATAGTGAAAAAGAGAGCATATGGGTGGGGTTCCACAATTCCTTTTGGAATTACATCTCTAATGACGTAAGGGTCTTCCTTTAGGCCCCACCTCTTAAATATCTATAGTACCTCCTAATACTGCCACCCTGGGGACCAAATTTTATATATGGACATTTGGGAGACACTACAAGTATTCAAGCTACAACAGCTGATATTGTGACTCTCAAAAGCCTCATAATCCTTCATAAACAAGTGCTGCCAAAGAAGAAAAGTATATGTGATAACAATATGCAGAGGAAGATTGATGGTCACCAAGCCACCTATTCTGTCCTTTTCTTCCTCTGTTTTCAGTAGAATGAGGGAAAGCACTGAAGCCTCCAGTATCGGACTCTGTACCCTGAAAAATTCTCTGTGTCTTGAAGGGTACAGACATATGGTATAGATAACTGGTTTGAACTTGGAAAGTCTTAACCATTTTAAGTTCAACATTTGCTAACTCTCCGTTTTCCCATAGGAAAACCCTCCAGTTCAAAAGGCAGACCTGAACTGCTCCAGTCCCAGCAGGGAGAAAGGAAGAAATCTAAAGGCATTTCCCAATTACATTATAGAGTTATTTTCCCCCATGGTACTACGACATCTCTCCCACCAGCACCTGTCCCACATTTCAGGAACATCAGAATCATTCGCCATTCACTGCTATTTCATCTGCATAGATAACAGAACTTGTTGCTGTCATAAAAGTAAAGGAACCGGCTTTAAAAATTGCTGCATGAAGGAGCTCTTCTGTATCAGTGCCATTAAATTAAAATTTCTGCTCTGGATAATGCATAAAAATGGCTTGTGATTTTTTTTTTTTCCTTGGGTGACTCATTTTGTTTGAACTCCAAAGTAATTCCTCAGAAATGGAAAGAGGCTATTTAAAAATGAGCAGCAAGATTGTCATTTAAAAATCATTTTTTTTTTAAGTTGACGAGATCTTTTCTACTGGCACCAAATGATAGAAGAGAAATTTGAAAATCCTGAACTCAGTTCTCAATGGTATTACCTTTGAAAAGGAAGTTTAAGAAATGTTAAGTAGCCTTTTAAAAAGCAATTTGAAGTGGAGGAAGGAGAATAAAATCTTAATTTTTTAAGTGAAAAATCATGTCTGTATAAATTTGAAGAGTTTCATGGTACCTCTGTGTTATATCCCACTTACAAAACTACTGGCATTCCACAGTAAAATGTAATGCCTTAATTTTTTTTCCTTAAATAAGAAAATAAAGAGATATCTCTTAAGATATAAGCTGCTTTTGCTGCATTTTTGGTGGTAAGAATAATAATGTTTGGATTTTTTAATAGGCTTTAAGGCCTTTGAGATAATATGATGGCAAAATACAATGTTAAAGGTTACCAGTAGAATTCGAATTGTGCAGTTTTTCTTTGTGAAGTCTACTCTCTTTTTCTTTAAAAATATCATGTAGAGAATGCCCCTCCAGGGAAGGTCTCAGAGGATTCTGGAGGGCTGCAAGTTTCTGGCTCTTTGCTGTAAATTTCAACCTTATCCTGCTGCCTTCCAGCTCCATCCCATACACAGCTTCAACTCCCTTGTCCCATTAGAAAACCTGTGCATGAAATTATTCCATAAAGCCCCTTTTTCAGTCTTATTTCATCTGCATTAAAATTGAAAGATCTCTGCAAGGAATAGGATGGGGGACAAATGACTTTCCTACTTAAAAAAAAAAAAGTTGTATTTTTTTTTCAGCTGCGTTAATTCAAATTTCAAAAGAAATGTTTTCTGGAATTGCCCCTGGGAGAAGCAAATCTAGTGAAAGGAGACTCAGGACATGTAGGAGGGAGCAGGGGGTTACTCATCGCCTCACAGTGGAGCAACAGACAGGCCTGATGATCTCTGTTCAATCCAAGAGTCCCGGAGGGGGCCAGCAGTCTACCTGTGGAAATTAAGGTAAAATTGACATAAACCCTTCTTTCCAATCATTCTGGAAGTTCTGGAGGAGGTGAGGTATTTATGATTTTTTTTTCTTGATCTCTTCTGTCTTTAAAACAAAGCTTATTTGCTTCAAATTAAGCCAATCCATAGATAATCCTGTCTTTGCTCACTGGCTGTCCATGTTCTCGATTTGCTTCTCAGACCCATTTTCTTCATTTCCATACATGTGGGGAAAAAAGGCACCCTGTGGGTAGTTTTATAGCACAATAATACGAACAGTTTAAAATGCATATTAGATAGCTCAGGTTTTAAAATGTATCTGTGTCATTTCCACCAATCTGAATGCTGACTTTCCTTAGACATCTCCTTCCCTCCCACCCCGCTAATCTCTCCTTCATCTCAGGACTTCATTTCTTTGAAGAACAGTTTTCAACTCATCTCCTTCCTACCTAATTCTTTCAGTCCTCACCTTTCTTTTCTCAAACATGAAGCCAAAAAATATTCTTTTCTCAGAAGGAATTCTGGTGCCAAATTGTAAAATAATACTCTTTTCAACTTACAAGTTTATTTCTGTCTTAACATTAGCACCAATAATGCACCAGAGAACAGTTTCAAGCTCAGGGTAGCAAGGAGACAGAATCCTTAGTGGAATGGAGTGTGGGGAAGGCAGAAGGGGGACCAGATGGGGGGAAAAGGGCGTGGAAAGGGCACAGTCGCTCTGGAAACAAAACATGCCACTCAGCACAACGCAGCTTAGACTTGTCCCTGATGCCTGCATCCACTCTCTATTTCCTCTTATGTCCATTAACTCAGGTTCTTGATTTCAAGCTTTTTTTTTTTTAAATGAGAATTGTGTCTTAACAAATTTTATTTTTCTCCTGTCTCCAGGTCCCTAAGTGTCGCCTTTCAGAATGACTTTTATCACCTCCTCTCCACCAGCTAATAATATTTTCTCTCTACAGATTCTTGCATTATGACTCAGGATCATAACCTCCTGTGAATCGTGTATTATTAAATCTCTTTTCCAGCAGCTGAGACTAGAATAAAGAGAAGTTAATAAGTTGCAGGGAGTCACAAAATGAGTCATTAGAATCAGGGACAGAATTCAGACACCGTAGCCACAAGTCCTGCTTCTCCAAAGACCTGTCGGCTGCATATTAATTTTAACTTTTGTGCAAAAAAGCCGAATCATGCTATTCTCTTCTGTCATACTTCCTGCTCATGCAGGAGTCAGTGAGTACTTCTTTGTCTTTCTCTCCTATTTCTGTCTGTCTGCCTATTTATCTAAATAATTTTTAAAGGAATTTCATGAATGCTTCTAGAAACTTCTGTTTTACATGAAGATCAAATGTGTATTTTTTCAAGAGTGAAAAGGACTGCATCTGAAATAGCAAAATACTGCTGTGTCAAAATACTGCTGTCAGCAGCTTACAAAAGCTGCTGATATGCATCCTTTCAGCTTAAGCCCATTACTGGATGCTTTTTATCTCAGGTTCCTCCATCTAAGGTGCCTTTTCTTAGAAGATGATTTGGAAAGAGAAAGCTGGAGCCATACTCATGGGTATGTCCAGCACTTGGAGAATGGTAAGAAAAAATGAACTGAATTAGAAAGAGAAAAAAAAAAAAAACACTCAAAATATGCCAAAGCCAAAGTTTGCTTGAGGAGTGTTTATTTCTGAACCTCTACTGGTCACATTGTATGAAGAATATTATATATCAACATTTCTCCTTATTACTCAGTGTTATGTTTCAGATCTAAGATGTCCCCCAAAAGCTCATGTGTGAGACAGTGCAAGAAGGTTCAGAGAAGAAATGATTAGTTTGTAAGAGTCTTAACCCAATCAGTGAGTTAATCCCCTGGTAGGGATTAACTGAGTGGTACCTGAAGTTGTAGGGTGTGGCTGGATGAGACATGGAGGGGCATGGCTTTGGGTGTATATTTGTATCAGGTGAGCTGAGTCTCTCTCTCTCTCTGCTTCCTAATCACCATGATGTGAGCTGCTTCCCTCTGCCTCCCTCTACCACCATGATGTTTAGCCTTAACTAGAGCCTTGAAGAATGGAGCCAGCTTTCTATGGACTAAGACCTCTGAAATCATAAACCCTCAAATAAACTTTTCCTCCTCTACAATTATTCTGGTTGGTCCCTGTAGTTATATCAATAAAAAACAAACTGACTGTAACACTCAAGAAGCAAATGAAATAACAGCCTTTTTGAAAGTAATATTGGAGACAGCATTTAAGGTACAAGTCAAGAGACAATACAATTACAGCAAAGAAATGTGAACTAGGAAGTGTAATAAGAGAGGCAGTGAACAGGTAATATGAGTAGATTGGACATCCTAGGGTTTAATTCTCATGATGATCACCATGCGGTAGTCATTCATGGGTACCAGAACACTCATATACTCACTCTGCAGCTCTAATTGATATTGGGTGGGAAGGAATCTTAAAACCTATAAAGTACATGACTTTACTTCTCCCTCAAATATTAACTCACACTGACATAAATGCCAAACCACGTTTTCTGAGTTAGTCAAATTGGCCACTCACACAAGTCTTGACTAGGTTAGATGACCAGGCAAATACAGGAAGCGCAGTTAAATTTGAACTTCCGATAAAAAAATGGTTAATATTTTTATAACTGTGCTCCAAGTTGTTCATTGCTTGTCTGAAATTCAAATTTAACCAGACATTCTATATTTATTTGCTGTGTCTGGCAAACCTACCACTGGGGAAAATGTATTTGGTTAAGAGCTGTCAACAATGCAGCTCGGAAACTTGATGTTGGTACAGGCAGGAGGCCAAATCATTTATTATTCGTTGGAAATACAGCTGTGAAGAGATCCATATATCTATACCAGTCTATCTGTACTGGAGGCAAGTTAAATATGAAGCCACTTTACACACCTAATGGTTTCTTGCTAAGCAAGTTTTTCCCTGCCATAGGTATGCCAACTCAAGGAAATGGTGGTGCCTAGGTGTCTGGGATGAGCACTACAACTATTTACTTCTATAATTCTTTCTTTTCCTCAGTCTCCATGGATGATTAATCCACCTACCCTGTTCTGATTTATGCATTATATTCTAGATTCTAAATTACTGCTTGAGAACAACCCCTTCTTGCCCAATGTAAAACAATCTATCTCTCAAATTTGACTCTGTACACCTCTGCCATGATTTTATACCTTGATTATTATTTTAACCTTCATGTTCTTCTTAACCTTCTTTATTTAACCTTCATGATGGTGGTGGTCTTCCAAATGGTCTGTATAATGGAAATCGATGAA
Organism: Marmota marmota marmota; assembly: GCF_001458135.2. Lineage (NCBI taxonomy): Eukaryota > Metazoa > Chordata > Mammalia > Rodentia > Sciuridae > Marmota > Marmota marmota. Next base: position 4,925,970 of record NW_026000075.1, read on the forward strand.
TAAGAGGTATATGATAAAAAGACACACCAAAACAGAAGGCAAACTTTTTTAGAAGTCCCAAGAGAATAGTAGGAACAAATAGTACATTTTTGAGAATTAAATATCAATTTATTTTTTTCAAGCTGATTTGCTTCAGGAAGTACATGGAGATGACTTTTAAATATATTCCACAGTTCCAGAAAAATAATAAGTATTTGGCCACATTCCTACTGCTTATTACACCTCACTCTTCATCTCAGGAAACAGGTAAGGTCATATGCAAGAAGAGGAATTAGAATTTCTTTAGATGTCTTTCCAAGAGAAATCTGCAGACAAAGTGGAATAAGTAGTGGCCTCCTGAACCTCAGAGTCATCAAAGACAATAGAGACCGTTGATTTCTTAGGCAATTCTCTGTAGAAAGGAAGGTGTTTGTTTTTCTGTATATTCTGAGAGACAATTGTCCTTATTGGACAAAGTCATTCAATAGGCAAAAACTTCTCTATTGTAAGGGGTAGTTTAGACAAGTCTGGGTGATTACCAAAGCTTAGCCACGCACACCTTAAGGATTAGATTTTGTAGATTAAAATTGGTCATTTTTAGGCAAAGTAAATTCCTTATTATTGAATGTTCTTTTATAACTTTTGGAAATCTACATAGAAAATAAATGATGCTCTGATATAAATTAAAGGCATATCTGACTCTTCAACTTTCTATGTCCTCTATTATTTGTTTATAAAGGAAAATTGTTCTTGAATTATTCTTAAATGATATTACATATTCTCAAGATACTCTACCTGAAGAAAGGATAAATCAGAAATACTTAAAAGAAAACTCTAATTCAAGAGAATTAATAATTGATAATAAATTGACTTTCAGTTACAAGGACTCTTATGTGTGTATGTGTGTGTGTGTGTGTGTGTGTGTGTGTGTGTTGGGTAGTTTTTTAACTATATTAAAGAATAGTCATATACACAAAGGAAAACAATAGACATTTTAGGCTTAGAGACTGAAGTCAGAGAGGCACAAGGAAACCCTTGCATGGAAAGGAACAAGGATCTGCAGATGCAGGCAACCTGGGCGCAGGGGCCACACCAGCTCCCTCCCTGGGGCGGCACATCATGTGACCCTTAGGATCAAGGGGACATAAACTATATGGAGTCAGATTTCTTTCATTCTACATTTAAATTTAATCTTGAAATTCTGCTTTAGCACCAATTTAATGGAGCAAATGTAGGCATTTCCACCCCACAGCATAAGACACCCACCCTTTCCAAACATGCATGTGCCTGGCACACAACAGCCTCCATCTGTATGCGCTCTGTAGGGCCGTGCTGGAAACCAGACAGAGGGTGTCCTCCTGGAACACCACCCAAAGGAAGGCACCGCCTAATACTCCACAGTATCTGAAGATCAAAGAGTACCTGTGATTTCTGCACAGATACTTGACCCTCCCCTTCAGTGGCATTTACGTATAAGTAGGCATAAATAAAACCCTTTGTCATTTACACAGAATTCTAAAAAAGATAGAGTCTACAAAGCAGACCTAGCAAAGAGTTCAGTAGCTTGTACAGTGGTTCTGTCGTAACCCAGAACATGACAGAAGGGTTCTGCATCCAGCTGAAGTTGAAAACTATACCCTTACACTGCTGCCTCAGAGTGTAGTGGAGCTCACTGAAAACAACAACAACAAAAAAATCACATTTATCGTTCAGCTTATACAAGTTTCTAATGTAGCATCAGAGAATATTTATACAAAAATTAGACTTTAAAAAAAATAGCTGCAAAACTCCAAAGAAATAAAGTATAAAACGTTTAAGAAATATATCTTAAGACAAAATACGGCCACAAACATGTTTAAGACTGAGTTTTAAACCTTCACCTATCTAGATTTAAATGAGGTTGAATGCGGCTTGTGGCTTGCCATCTTCCACAGGAAGATGTGAAATGTCAACCAGTTCCTTCAGAGAGCTCTCAGCTCCCAGTGAGGACCTCTGCCCTGCCCTCCTCAAGAAAGAGGCACAGGCCTGGCATCTGAGCCCTTGCCGATGACAATCTGTCCTAGATTCAAGAGACAGTCTCTGAACCAAGAGACCACCCAACAGGGCTAGGATGTAGGCTGCCATGGTGGGGACTCTCCAGGACTGAGTGCCCTGCTTTTCTATGTGGGTCACAGTACATAAGATCAGCTCTCTGGGGCATGTGGCTTTGTCCATGTCCCACTGGGAGCCTCCTCTCAGGTCTTCACCAAGATCTCCACCCCTGGTCTGGATTGGCCAGGTCATACTTGCACCGGGAGGCAGGAGGCCTGACTCTCATCCTGAAGAGGCCTGGCTTAGACCTGCCCATCATTCCTGTCAGCACTGTCTAGGTCATAGTAGGAATGGTCCACATCCAAGAACAGCTCCTCCACAGTGCTGACATTTTGTTTTCTAAGGTCTCCACTATCTGATCTAGAGACTTTTGAAAGCTTCCTCTCTTTTCTCGAGGTTTGCCTTTTTCCCTAAGGATGCCCTGAAGGTTTCTTGATACTTGTGCTGAACCAACTGGAAAGTTTGGAAATGGCCTTGTTAGGGGCCATCTCCCAGGTCAGGAGCAGGCCCTCCCTGCTCAGGCCGCCTCACTGTGCCACACAGGATCTCTGTGCACACCAGGCAGTTGAGCAGCACCCAGCCTGCACTCTGGGGTGCTGCCGCTGGCCCTGCACCATCCCAGCTCATCTCTTAGATTTGCACCACTGAGATGATGAGGAGCCAGGTATAGAGACTGTGCTCCACCTGCATGTGGCAGAGCTGGAGCTTGAGCAGGGACATGCTCAGGAGTGACTGACACTATAGGGTATAGGAAGGGACAGTGCCTAAGCCAGCAAGGGCACCCTCCCAGTTTTCCTCCTGGTCAACACATTTCCCCCTCAGTCCTCGTGCAAACATTGTGCCTTGCACCACCAGGTTGGCCATAGATCTGCTCAGTCTAAATCACAGACATTCTTAGAGTAGTGTCAGTTGACTAGAACTACATACCACCGTGTACAGGCCGTCCTTCCCTCTTAAAAATTTAGGCAATTCAGAGTTCACATTGAAAGCGTTTCTTTGTGTCATTTATACTTTTAATTTTCTCTAGCAAACAAAGGCAGAAGGAATTATTCTAATAGGAGAAAAGAGGACTTCCAGCCCTTCTGTAGCATTAAAATTTATAAACACTTCAAGGTTCATTCACTTTTCAAATTTCCTTTCTTTCCTTCCTTCCCTCTGTCCTCTTCGACTCCTCTTCCTTCTCCCTCCCACCCTCTCTCCTTCTCTCCTATGTGTTCTTTCTCTCCCCCACTTATATGGTTAGTTTTATGTCTAATTTAAGAAATACTTGATACTCAAAAGGAATACAGATATTCCTCCTGTATTTTCTAAAACCTCTGTACTTTTGCTGGTCACTTTTTGGTCTTTCATTCAGCTAGAATTGATTTATGTGTATGGTGTGAGGTCAAGGCTCAGTTGGAGTTTTTTTTAATGAACAATCTTCATTGCTCTTGTGAGGGGTGGAACCATCTATGCGAAATATGAAGTGTGCATACGTGTGTGAGTCTCTTGTATCACTATAACGCTTGTCAGGTATATCTGGTTATCCTTATCTTATAATCGTTTTGAGGAACAAGTTTTTACATCCAGTAGGAAAGTTTTTCTGACTTGTTCTTAAAGAATAGTTTACCTATTTCTGGTCTCTCTTTCTATCCATATTTATTTATTAATTTATATTTTAGTTGATCAAGTTAAAGTAACCAAAATTGAGTATTTACTTGGAATTGCAATGAATCTATAGATAAATTCATGTGAATTTAAAATTAAAATTTTGGTGCTTCCCTCCAAACTTTATGGCTTATAACTTAGGTTATAGGATTTTTTTTTTCTGCACTGCACTGCTTAGGTTCTCCAATAAAATGACAAAACCCATTAATTATAGTGGAAACTTTTTTATTTTTTCTGCTCTCAAAAAGAAAACTCTGAATATTTATTTATTAAAGCATAGGTACTCTTTATTAAATCAAAAAATTTGTTTTATTCTCAGTTTACTAAGATATGTTAAAATGATTAATTTTTCATTTTAGAATTAATAACATAGTTTTGATGTTATATGCATTTGTACATGATGGTTACAAAATTATAATAAGTTATTATCTGATGTTTAATTTTAATATAATAAAGGGCATTAATTAATATGCCTATATCATCTGCCTTGCAGTCCTGAAATACATAACTTCATCATCTTGCATTATCCTCTATATGTTGCTGGATTTATGTTTCTGAATTTTATTTAGCACTTGAACATTTATGTATAGGAATGACTGATCTTTTACTTTTCATATGATATCCTTGTAAAGTTTGGAATTAAAGTATTGTTAGTTTCATAGCAAGAATGGGTAGCTCTTTTGTATGATTCTCTGGAAATCAGTCCCTGAGACTCAGATTCAAATGAAAAAAAAAATTATTTGGGACGTTCAGTGAATCTGGCCAAGAAATGGGGGAGTTATACAGGTAAGGAAAAAGCCAATAAAGAATGTGTTGTTTTGACAGATTCCATAATGGCAACTGAAATTTAATTCTGCATGAGTAATCTAGGAAGCCATGTAATATATAAAATAGAACCACACAATTCCAGGTGCAGAACTGGCTTATTTTGGTACACAGTTCCATTCAGTCATTGCTGCAGGGCTGCTATGTACATGAGGTGTGGTAGGGAAGTAGGGTATTAATTCTCTGGCATTTCTGGATGACCACACAGCTGAAAAAAAAATCTCCTTCTAGAAGAAGCCCCAAAGATACAATTACTAACACGTGGAAGTGGCACTCTGTCTTGATAACAGGTAAGGAATGCAGGTGAGAACCTGATATATCTGCTAGCAGACTGTTTCCTGCTCTACCCTCTAGTAGAAGAGTTGACATTTGAAATTATTTGTTCCTTGAATTTGGAGTAGAAATTTCCATAAAGTCATCTGGGTTTAGTTTTGTGTGTGTTTGTGTGTGCATATGTATGTGTATGTGTATGAACTCTTTATGATTATTAATTCAGTTGCTCAGTGGTTCTAAGAATAAATATATATTTTTTACTTCTTAAATGTATCTTGCTAACTCATATTTTCCTAGAACATTTCTTGTAAATTTTAAAATTTATTGCCATATATGTATTATTAACAGACTCTGATTATTTTTAGTATCTACAATATCTATAGAAATGTCATTCTTATTTTCCTGATGTTGGTTATTTATGCTTTCCATCTTCTATCTTGATAAGCCTTTACATATATTTGTTTATGTAATAGCAAATACTAAATAGCTAAATGTTGATTCTCTTCAAAGATATTTAGTTTTGCCAATAATTTCCAGTGTATGTTTATTTTCTTTGCCATCAATTCCTGCTATTAATTTTTTATCTCATATTCTCTGAATTTATTTTGACATTCTTTTTCCAACCTCTTGAGATATGTGCAATTTCAGCCTATATTCCACTTTAATATACTTAATTAATTGTACAGATTTTTATTTTAAGTAACACTTTAGCTATGCATTTGGTGCACAGATACTTTTTTATCATTCAGTTTAAAATATGTTCAGTTTTTACTATCTCTTACTGATGACTCCAATGTTAAAAGTATATTTATTTACTCCCAAACGTGTACATGTTCTGGGAAATCTTTCAATTACTGAGTTGAGGCTTCATTGTTTCAGAGTTAGAGAACACGTGCGCCTGCTGTCATCAAGGGTCAGTAAAGAGATGTCTTCTCTTGGCTTCAAACTCATCTTTTTACCTTCTGTTTTCTAGTGTTGCATTTCCTCCTTTTGTTCTTTTAGGTCACTTTTGGTTCGGCCAATGGGAGACATTGTAGGAGGGGGAACTGGAAATCCCCAAAGTGAGATCAGTAGATTTACTCCTCATTTTCTTGCTGTTTTTGTCATGGCTTCTCAGCCACAGATGCTCACCCCAATAGGAGTAGCTGGTTCCAGTCTCCAGGGTTTTTTTTTTTGTTGTTGTTGTTTTTTTAACAACCAGTCTCATCATGACCCCTTCAGAAGCATCAACCACACAACTCTTCTTTGGTGACAGGTTTCAGCCCAGCCAGGCCTAGGGGAGTATCTACTCCCTGCAGTTACTATCTTGATGATTCTTCGGTATCCTGTATTTGCTTTCTCATTTTTCTGATACCCAAACAGGTGATCTAGTGTGATTTCTGCTTTCCTGACCAGATCTTTATTACTAGACTACATTCTTTCAATCTTTCAAAATGTGTCAAAAAGTACTGATGGTTCAGATTATGGATTCATTTTATAAAAGATGAATAGGTTCTTGAATTCCACTTGTTCAATTTAGTTCACTTTGTTATTAAAATCTGTTCTATCCTTATTAATATGTTTGCCTCCTTGTCCCATGAATCAGAGAGAGAGGCTTTGGAACTATTTCTTGATCTTTGCAAATTTCTCTTCGATAATCTTATTGATTTTTGCTTTATATAAATCAAGACCATATTATTACATAAACATAAGTAAATTTTTTTAAATAAATTATAAATTGAATTGAAATTTTTCTTATTACAAAGTGTATTTATTTATCTTCTGTATTTTTTTGTGGGGGGGGCTTGGACTTTATTTTTCATTTCAGGCTAAATAATGATGATAGGAAATGTATTATCAGATAGCCTGAATTTATACTCAGCAGATTTATAATTTTCTGAAAAAATGTTGAGAAGTCCAGCAGTGAGAAAGAAAGAAAAGCAAGTCAAGATTGATTTGATAAATATGATAGATTTTTAACTGCTTATTTATTCCTTATTTTAATTCCCTATTTTTAATTTTTAATAAAAGCTTATGCTGAATATTCTTATATGTCTTGCTTTAGCTCAAAATATGTCATTAAGAATAATTGAGTTTTCTTTACTTTTATTATTGTATAGCATTACTGTGTATTATAATTTAATAGGGTAATCTATGATAATGAATTTTGACAGTTTTCTACTGCCATTAACAAAACTTTTATGAACATATTTAAATATGCATTTTCGCACAATGTATAGGAGTTTCTTGAGGGTAGATACCTATGAGTAGAATTTCTGGGCCATAGGATATGCACATCGCTAGAAAATACCAACCCATATTGTACAAATGTATCTCCCATCCACAAGTGTATGGACTTCTGTTGTCTCATTGTTCATTCCTCACAAGTATCACTCCTGGGCTTCTGAATATTTTATGAGATATCATAAACTTACTGATTCAGGCTATCTGATTGTATTTGTTTGTTTGTTTGGTAGGGATGATTGAACCCTGGACTGCTTAGCCACTGAGCCACATCCCTAGCCCTTTTTATATTTTATTTTGAGACACGGTCTCACTAAGTTGCTTAAGGCCTTGCAAAGTTGCTGAGGCTGGCATTGACTTAAGATCCTCCTTCCTCAACCCAAGCCATTGGGATTACAGGTATGCACCACTACTCCCAGCAGGCCATCTGATTTCTTTTTATTATCTATCTATTCTAATTTGTTATACACGATGGCAGAATGCAATTCATTTCATATTACACATATAGAGCATAAATTTTCAAGTCGTTGATTATACATAAAGTATTTTCACACCATTCTCATCTTCATACATGTACTTAGGGTAATGATGTCTAACTCATTCCACCATCATTCCTACCTACCCCTCCCTCCCCTTTGCCCTATCTAAAGTTCCTCCATTCCTCCCATGCACTCCCTCCATCGCCATTATGAGTCAGCATCCTCATATCAAAGAAAACATTTGGCCTTTAGTTTTTTGGGATTGTCTTACTTCCATTATATTCTTCAACTCCATCCATTTACCTGCAAATGCCATGATTTTATTTTCTTTTAATGCTGAGTAATGATTTTAAAGAACTCTCGTCCATGTTGTCTCCACTTCTTGTACTCTCTATTTCTTAACAAGTTCTATGGTCCACAGGTTGAGTTCTGGTTTTTCTGGTTTTTGGATAAATGACTGAGTAAAGGAAACAGTCCCTGAGCTCCTACTGTTCTATTGACTCTATTGAATAGATGTTGGAAGTGACTCGGAATCTAACTGTACCCATGGTATTTGTGTATATGAAACAGATCCCAAAGCAGCTTCATCATATGTTAATTCAACTGCAGTTTTCCATGTTTTCTGAATAGTGCATAACCAGCCTGATGAAACATGATGCTCTCAAGCTCAGTATCACCCTACTTTCATTACCCATCCCTACAATGTGTGTAGAGTGGCAGGTCTCGAGAATAAAAAGAAGTTGACTTAATGTCTGTCGAAGCTTATTGATACCATATTCTGTTTATAGTCCTGTTATGAAAAATTATCCACTGGACTTCAAATAATTTCCTCCCCTTTCCCAGTGAAACTCATGGATTTCAACAGATGATAACTGGTCATCTACCAGGACACTGAATAATGGGTATGATTCAGAGATGCTTAGAAAAGCACTTTTTCTTCTTATTAATAGGAGGGCATAAGTCTACTAAGTTAAGGAAGACCTGGATTTAATTCAACAAATGATCATAATTGAAATTAGAAAATAAGTGTGTCAAATAAGCTTATTAAGAGTTATTTCTTATTTGTAAACACATGAAAACATCCAAATCCTAGCTGAATTTCAAAATTGTTATCTACTGACTATTCGACATTCTGTAGAGATTGTCTATAATCACCATCTCCTCATTCTTGCTTCTTTTACTTTGTGTGAAGCAAATTGGGTTGGCAGTTATTTCTGAATGCTAGCCTTGCCTCTGCTACAAACTGGTTTTGGTTTATGTAATACATCTTACCCTTTCTGGGACTCTTGAAAAAGCATCAACAATTTAAAAATATTCTTCTAACTATATCTTCATTGAAAAATATACCCAAAAGGTAGAAGACTGAAAACCCTAGTGTGTTATATAACATAACTACTTTTAAATAAGGGACTACGTAGTTGCAAGACAGTATATTTATAATTAGAAGATACAGAAATCTATATTTCTATATCTAGGTTTGGTCTGAAGTTTCAGATAAATTACAAATCTCACTCCCTTGGTAAAGTCTTATCACTTTTTTACTGCAATATTTGACAAATTGGGATCAACAAGATGGACCCGTAGCTACTTTTCAGTGAGCTATTTACTCTGGGTTGTTAAATCTGACAAATGATGGAGGGTACTGCAGAGGCTCAGCTGCTCAGTGGAAAAAAAAAAAAAGAATTACCATTCCAAAGGAGGGATTACTCTCACTGCACATAAATATTAGTCTTGTATTTAAATTCATATAAAATACAGCCCTAATTGCAAATCTACACCCTATTAGTATCTCATAAACATTTAAGAGAATTGTAGATGATTTTTCCTTTGAGAAGCTTCCTTAAATATAGTACTTAACCAATTCAGCATTAAAAAAAGAGAGATTTACTACCAAATATCAAATTCAAATGAAGAGTCATAAAAAAGATTTCATGAGAAATTCACCAAAGAAGTCATTTCAATTAAATAGTTTCATGACAGAGAAAGGGTGGACTTTGTCTGTTTCTTTCCTTCTCTGCTCTTTCCCTTGTTCACATCCAAATAAATTTTGAAATTTCTGTCTTGAGAATCTCAACTACTATATATAGAAATCTCAAGTCAAGCAGGCCAGGGTTTAACTATTTTCTGTCAACTGTATCTATTCCTGAGGAAGGTAATACAAAAGTAGGGAAGGAACCAGAGAAAGTAAGGAAGTTGTAAAGACACCAATAATTGAGAGGTCTCCAGCATTGTTGGCCCGCACTTCCATTTGCCATGAAGACATTCACTGAAGAATATCTAAAACACTGAGGAGGGTTCTGTCTTCCCATTTCTTATTTTCCCTTGCTAAGTTTCCACCATTGCTTGTACACTGGGTCAGAGAAAATAAACTGGCAAACTTGTATGTAGGGAAAGTAGTTACGGTTAGAAGAGTAATTTCAAATGTGACAGGAGAAGGAGACAAATACATTGTTCTTTAGTTCCATTGAACATCAGAGAATTTCCTGAATAAAAGGTTACATTAAACAGTGTCTTCAATGAAAGAGCTGTAGTATTTAGGACAAGTGCTTTAATATATGAAGAATATAAGGAAACAAATGTTTTTTGAGAACACAAGCACTCAAAAAGTTAGAGCGATTTGAGTTCAAATGATAGCTCTATCCATTAGTAATTGTGTCATGTTGGACAATTTATGTAACTTCCCCAACTCCTGTGTGTTTTCCCCGGTGTTGAGGAAATAGTACTAGAAATATGACAGTGTTGTGAAGTAAATATGGAGTATGATATATAAAGCATGCAGGATAGAAATGAAAAATGACATTTATAAAAGTGGGTATGGTAGTAAAATTAAAGAATTAACAATAATAATGGGGTAATACCACAGTGTAAGAGAGAATATTTGTACCTTTTATTATCGGTTCATCTGTTGATTTTTTTGTTTACTTTTTCATTATTTATTCATTGGTGAACTGGACTGAGATCTGGGAACATGAAAGCAAATGAAGATAAGTCGTTATCTGTGAGAGACTAATTGTCCTATTGTGGAGACCAGCAGGTTACTGTTAAAACACAGTAACATTGGGATGGGGTTGTGACTCAGTGGTAGAGTGCTTGCCTAGCATGTGTGAGGCACTGGGTTCAATCCTCAGCTCCAATTATAAATAAATAAAATAAAGGTATTGTGTCCATCTTCAACTAAAATCAAAACAAAACACAGAAGCATCGCAATGGCTGTGAAGAGAAAGGGAGTGTAACATTGGGCCAGAGAAGACAAACTTGATTCTAACTGGGGTGGCGAGAGGAAGACAGGCAAGACTTCTTAAATGGTGAATATTTGAACTGCATCTTTAAAAATAAAAGGACATTTGTTCAACAGAAGGAGTGGGAAACATTTCATATGGACTTGGTAGGATCTAGGTGACAAGGACCAGGCATGGGAGCCGCCGCAGAAGGCAAGGGGGAGGATCTCAAATAGAGCGAGTAAGAAGGGAGAAGCAGAAGATCACCATTTATGAGCCAACACTGTCACGCCTCATTCAGGAAACAAAGAAATTGCAATCTAATGTTCCTTCCATTTTCCTAGCAGGTTTCACAGTCCAATTAGCTCTGTGACATTAGAAAACGTTTAATCACTGTAAACCTCTGCTTCCCTGTCTATAAAATTAAGCTAAAATACCTACCCCACCGAGCGATTGTGACGATTAATTAGGTACTATATGTAAAGGATTTAGCAAAGAGTAAGTGTTCAAAATGATTGCAAATATGCCATTATAAGTGGAATAACAGGCTGTGACTCAAATGGCTGGCAGGCAAGAACGCAGGAGTGAATCACAAATGTTCCGGATTAGGAAGGAAGAGGAATAAGGCTGGCTGTGAGGGCTCTGAGGGTAGGGACGTGGAGGAGCAGAAATTGTGCAAAGTGAACAAATGTTCAAAGCAGGTTGGCTGCATAATTTTCAGTGAAAAATGAAAATATGGGTCCCCTGTTCAAAAAGCAGGAAGAAAGTGCCACTTCAAGGCACTAAAATATAAAGCTTTACTTCTAAAAATATTTTATGACAGGGGAGGGAGAGAGGAAGTTCTGGGGAATGATATTGGCCAAATCATATTGTTATATTGTGTGCATATACAAATATGTAACAGCAAATCCCACCATTATCTATAACTATCATACACTGATTAAAAAAAGTGGGACAAAAACCTTCCTAGTATCAAGTTCTATTCAGTCTTCAATGTCTACATCAATCTCTCTTCTATCATCTTATAGTGATAATCAAAGAATCAGCACTAAAAATTTTATTTATTTTGTACCATAATGGTATCATGGTGATGCATGAATAACAACATAAACAGATCAATAACAAAAACATAATATTTTGGCTTCATAATTTTATATAACACAATAAAAATCTTTTAACATTTTTCTGCAAATTGTTTTGGTAAGACATCAAAACACATAGCTTTAACAATTTCATTTTCAAACTATATAATTGAAAATTACATCTGTGCTCCCAGCAAAGTCAAGATCACAAATAATTCTTGATAATTTTTAAATTTAAGAAAATTTGCTCTGCTCATGTAACCATTATTCCTGCTGTTAAGAGTATTTCGCAAATTCTGACAACTTTGGGATACACATGATAAATTATCTCAAAAATATAAATTTTACCATCTATGGAGTTAATGATTCTTTGGGGACAATTTTTCTTTAAAGATTTAATTCTTCATACAAATAACTTTCATGCAAATCTAAATTTACTTTTAAATGAAAACGTTTATGATCAAATTGTGAAATTTCTGCTAACATCTTTTGTAACTTACTATAGAAAAGTGGCTTCCAAAAGTGGCTTTGTGATCTGCATATAATTTCAAAAAATAATTCATGCATTCTGTTGCTGCCATTTCAATTATCTTCCATGTTAAAAAAAATAGTTCATTCAAAGCTTCACAGGGCCATAGTTTTCTTTCAAAGGAAACATTCTACACAATGAATTTCTCTTTTTTAGCCTGTGGATATTTCCTTTGCAAGGTCACTGCTATTTCAAAACCATAGATTCAAAATTCTTTGATGAATACTAATAACTCCCCGCCTGAGGAATCAACACATGCAAAGTCTTTGTATATGCTTTTATTTTAAAATAATTTATCAACAAAGTGTATTGTCTAGGCATCAGCAGTTACTGTTATAGTGCTTAGATTGAGGATTAATGTTTTTCTGTTGCTTCTGTGGGGACAGACTGCAGGGCTGGCCTCTCTCCATGAGTCCCAGTGCTGCCCCACACAGAGAACCTTCTCTGTCCTATGGCATGGTTATTATGCTTCCTCTGATGCCATTACTATATCTACTGCCATAGCCACTGCGATTGCTCCACCAATCTGGGTCCCCCAAGTTACTCCAGATTGCCCCTAGACATGTACATATGTGTAAGTAGCCATTTAAATTAGGTGGTGCCTGATACTGCCTGGTGCACTGTAGGCCTGAGCCTGCGTATGTGCACACTGCTGACTGGTGTGTTTCTCTCTCATGGTCATGTCCCGTTGTCCTATCAGGCTTCACTTAGAAAACACAAGGTCAAAGATAAAATGACTTTAAATTTCAATATGTTGGTAGCTGAACACTTCATCAATTTGGAGTACTGTGAGACTGCATAGGCCACAGTCCATGATGGTGGGCATCATTTAAAGGGAAATGTAGCCTTACATCCCTAACAAAGAGATGCAAGTTTGCAAGAGAGGCACATGTTAAATATAGAATCCAAGTCATGATAATTGCCTTAAGGGGAAAAAAAGTGCTACTGAGAAAAGATGCATACAGGTTGCCATCCTGGAAAAAACTGTCAGTTATGTTTGGCAATAATCTCATTGTTCTGATGTGGGTAGACATAGGGCCATTGGCAAGGTTATGGAGTTGTATCCGCCTTTCCATGCAGCCCTGCTCTACTCCTCATACAGAGAGGAAACTCTCATTTCTCCAATTAGGTGTTCACAGGAATCAGCCAGTTTTTAAATAGGTTCTGTGAGTGGATCGAGCCTCCGGAAAGGAGGTATAGGGCCACAGGAATTCTAATCAAGAATTTGAACAGGAATACAAAATGAGGCCTGGCAATTTACATGTGGGAACTTGGAAAATTTTCTACCTCAAATTGAGAGAAAAACTGGGAGTTACAGAAAAGACTGATTGAATATCCAAAGAGCCATGAGCAGTTGGAATGCAGAAAACTATTCACGAACCATTAAAATATAGGAAATGCCCATGAACTACTGAAATGCAGGAACCATGAAGGGTTTCAACTCCTGAGCAACCCAGCTTACACCCTTGACAGACCTTTGACCTGTGCCCTGGCCTGCAAAAGGAAACATGAAGGTAATGCACAAGCCAGAGAAAAATGGTATGAAATTGTGTAAATCTGTCTTGGTACCATAATCCAGCCCTAGGAACTGTCTCTCTCTTTATATGAACACCCCACACCAAAGCATAACTATCTCTCCCTCTTGAGATGGCCTGCATTCTCCCTTGAATGCATATTCTTTAATTTATCAGAATCTTCTGACTCTTGAGATAACCCACATTCTCCCACATTTTCCTTTGAATGTGCCTCTGCTTTCCTAAATAGACCTTTGTGTCTCTGATGAGTGCATACCGAAATTCTTTTCTGACACGGAAGCCAAGAACACTACTTGTCTTAAGTCAATGTCCCCTCTTTGGGAACTCCTTGGACCTCTGGTGACAAAATGATTGAGGTCTCTCTCACAGTTTTCCAAAGTAGTCCTCACAGATACGTTTTAAAAAACATATTGTATAAGCAGTGATTTTGGAAACTGCCCTACCTAAACTAATAAGAGTTTATTATTTTTTTTTGAAAATGCATTTATGAAAGTTGGGAATTACATTGTTTTTAAAATGGATATTTCTATGGCATTGTTTTGAGAGGAATGTTTGGTTTCATAAATCTCCTTGGCTTCTTTTCCCCCTTTAAATAATTTAAGCCTTATTAATGATTTCTTCAATCATATTTGCAAATCCTCAAAAATTTTAAATAGGGTCCCTAGGGTATGATATGCATATGCAAATTACATGCAAATTATGATCCTAGCTTATTTCCCAGAAGCATATGAAACAAATTCTCTTTTTTAGTTTACTAGATGAAACTCTTTTAGTAGAAGTGGAAAATTTTTAATGTATTCCTGAATTATTGACTAATGTTTTAACAACTCAGCACATTTTTATGAAAATATGTAACTCAAACATACCCTTAGTTTTATTGAACTTAAACCTTAACTTAAAATGACAGTTTCTGATAGGTTGGAAAAAAATGGTTCAAATGGAATGATGCAGTAATTTCATTGCTGTGTATGTAAATGATCCATCAATGTTTACTCAGAAAAAATGTTCCCTTTGAAATGTCACATGCAAAAAGAATTGCTATAATGCTATCATTAGCATTTAAAATATAGTACTCTCCAAAACATTACATCTGAAAAAGGGTCTGAGTCAGGTTTTCTGTAGAAAGCATAACACATCATTCCATATTCAAATTGCTCTTTGAACCCAATAAAAAGTATATTTGCACCTGATGTCAGATTTGAGTGATGCTGTCAGCAATTCCTATTGGTTCATGGGCATATGGATCTTGGGCATAAATGGTACTGCTCCTAGTCTATTCAATATCTATTCACTCCTTCCTCATCCAAAGAACCTCAGTTTTCTTAAAGTGCATCGAGCCCAACAAAATAACACCTTCTTTCAGTGCCCTAAAGTAGGATGTGGGACAGGAAACACAAGCAGAAGGTGATGAATTGCTGGGAAAAGCTTTGCTTTCCTGATTTAGGAGGTCCCCCAGGCTCCTTCATTCTTCATTTTCCTTCCTGTGTGGAACATTGTTATGAGACCAGATACTGAAGGTTCAAGAATGAGAATAAAGATACTAAGAATGGCAAAGCAGGAAACTCTGGGGCGGGGGGTGGGGGTGGTGCGGGACACTGATAACTGCAAATGGAGCTTCTGCAGCAGCCTTGCATGTATATCCTAGATCTAGACTTCTTGATAGGTGAGAAAAAAATAATCCCTGTTTTTTTTTTTTATTGACTGTAGGGAAGTTAGTCTGACAAAAAGTTAAAAAATTATTCTTACGTGACTCAGATTTTATATATAGCTAAATTTATTCCTAATGCACACAACCAGAAAATAGCCTCTATAAACACTTAATATTCAGTTTACTTACCAATTCACTGATGTATTAAGCTGTATATTTTAATATCTATTAAAATAAATTTAAGTCTAAAGTTCTAAATTAATCTGACTACTCTGCCCTACTTTGACACAAATGGAAACATTTAGCAAAGAGAGTATGAACCTGGATTCCATCCTTAAAATAAACTAGCATTTTCAATGTGTGTCAATTAGAGCTCCAGTTCATAATAGACTAGTTCCATATATGAATAAGCAGACTGAACTGAGTTCTATTTTAGCACAGAAGTCATGTAGGGACATTCTCTGATCTTCTGTTTTTTAATAAATGTTTTTCTTACTGCATGGCGTCTGTTTGTGTGTGTAGAAATCACCTGTATACAGCTTGATGGCGTTTTCCACAGTAAACATTTCCCTATAACTATCACCCTGATCAACTTGATCAAGAATTACAATTCCAGCAGTACCACAGGTGTGCCACAGCTACACACCCCACTCCTCCCCAAAGTTCACCATTATCTTGACTTCTAAGACCTTCAGTCAGGTTTGTTTGCTTTTGAACCTTTTATAAATATATAAGTATATATCCTCTGGGTCTGGCTTCTTTTTTTCAGTATGTTTTTGTGTGTGAAATTTACCTATATTGTTGCATAGAGCTGTAGTTTATCTATTTTCATTTATGTATAGTATTCCACTGTTTGAGTGGACCATAATTTTTTATTCTATTTTTTATTTACATTATATTGCTTCCTATTTGGACAATTATGACTAGTGCTGCTATGAACACCTTCCTTTATACATTTTGTGTAAAAATGTACAGATTTTTGAGGGATATACCACGTAATGAAATTGCAGGGTGAAAAGTTACGTATATATATTCAGCATTAAGAAATAATGACAGTTTTCCAAAATAGTTTCACCATTTTATATTCTCCAAAGTAGTGAATGAAAATTCACGATATTATACATATATATTCTCTTAACAAATTTTTTCCTTTTTCTTTTTCTCCTTTAAGATAAAAATTTATTAGGCTAAAATTTCTTTAGCTTTAATTTATATTTCCCTGATAACTAATGGTATTGAGCACTTTTTATAGGTTTATTGATCATTTGCATATCTTCGTTCATTATTGAATGTCTAAGACTTTTCTCATATTTCTATTTCACTGGCTTTTTATTATTGACTTTTATGGATCATATATATTTGGGGCACAAGGACTTTATATATTGCAAATATCTTCTCAAAGGCTGTTATTGATTATTCTCTACATTTTTCTTTAATAAAAAGAATATTTTAATTTTAATGTGTTTTAATTTATAAAGATTTTCTTTTGGGCTGGGGTTGTGGCTCAGTGGTAGAGCGCTTGCCTAGCACGTGCAAGGCCCTGAGTTTAATCCTCAGCACCACGTAAAAAAAATAAATAAAATAAAAATATTGTGTCCAACCACAACTAAAAAATAAATATTTTTTTAAAAAAGGTTTTCTTTTATGATTATTCTATTTAATAAATCTCTGACTACCCCATAGTCTTTTCTCTGTGACGGCCGGCATTCTTCTGTGATAGCTATCATGAATCTATGACATTTAAGAAGTTTGTAATTTAGATCACCAATTCTTCAAATATTCATTTTTGGATTCACTGTGAGATACAGATAAGATTGTGAAATAGATCATTGAGGGTGATAAATATAATCCACATATATTTTATATGATGTGCATATACAGGCATACATATACATATTATAGACATATACATACTATAGAAATGTGTTTATCTGTATGTGTATACATACATGTATCACATGCATTAAATGTAATATATGTATTGGACATATAACACTGCATATATAGATCACATATGCATATACATATATGATATATATATATATATATATATATATATATATATATATATATATATATAATCATGTGCCATGTAACAGTGACATATTACACATATATGACGATGGTCCGCAGAAGACTATAACGAATCTGAAAAATTCTTATTGCCAAGTGACATTATGACCATTGTGACATCTTAGCACATGTATACAGGCACTCTCACCACATCACTATTATGTGATGCTGGTAAAAACAAACCTACTGTGTGGCTAAACATAAGTACAGCAATTCAATTATTTGCAGTACATCATACTTGATAATGATAAGAAATAATAAATAACAGTTATTTGTGTATATATTTACTATAATTTTTGTCATTACTTTAAAGTATACTCCTACTTATGAAGGAAGCTTACTATGAAACAATATGCTGTGTAACATAGGTGGCACCTTATACATCTCTT
Source organism: Marmota marmota marmota (assembly GCF_001458135.2). NCBI lineage: Eukaryota > Metazoa > Chordata > Mammalia > Rodentia > Sciuridae > Marmota > Marmota marmota. The sequence continues at coordinate 4,943,961 of NW_026000075.1, forward strand.
GTGTTTGGGGGAAGGGGTACCAGGGATTGAACTCAGGAGCAAACAACCACTGAGCCACATCCCCAGCCCTACTTTTTATTTTATTTAGAGATAGGGTCTGGTCTCACCAAGTTGCTTAGTGCCTCACTCTTACTGAGGCTGGCTTTGAACTTGTGATCTCCTGCCTCAGGCTCCTAAGCCACTGGGATTACCGGGGTGTCCCACTGCTGGGATATGCGCCTAAATCATTCAGGGTGACCCCAGATGAATTTGGGTTGGCACAACATAATTACACAGACACAGAAAGTACTTTTTTCTTAGGGTTCGGTGTCTACTCTCAACCTTAGGGTTCCGTTGGAAAGAGCCACCCAAATTCTTTATTTTTATAGGGGGCACACAAGGGGAGGTTCAATGGAACATTCCATCCAAAAAAGGTAAGGGGTAGTATTACAAAGGAACAAGAAGGCAGCCCACTCCACTGGGTAACCAAAGCTTTGCTCCTCTGCTGAGAGGAGATGGGGATCCACCTGCTTCCATGCGTAGGGAAGCCAGTCTGCACATTTCCATGGCTCAAAGTTAGGGGCACTCACCTCCTATGTGGCAACTCCCTACACCATCACCCAACCATGCCTGGCGATAGGGCTCTTGTAAACAGTCTCTTGATGACCTCCAGTGACCATGTCAAGTGGTTAACCTACACTATTTTGGTTCATGTAAGTATACTCCATGACAAAATCAACATAACAACACAATTCTCAGAGCATAACCCCCTCATTAAGTGGCTATACTTACTACATATTATATGTGAATTGCATCTCTGCATGTATATTATACATGTTAATCCCTGGATTTCATTAGCAGAAGGTAAAATATTAATTTCTTTCATATTCTTGACATGTGTGTTCTAGTGATTTTCTAAATTTTTCTAATTCTGTTTTAAAAGCTTTTTTGTTTTTATTTATTTTTATTTGTTCTTTTTAGATATACATGACAATAAAGTGCATTTTGAGATATTATACATACCTGGAGTATAATTTATTCTAATTGGGATATCATTCTTGTGATAATACACAATGTGGAGTTTCACTGGTGGTGTATTCATATATGAACATAGCAAAGTTGTATCTGATTCATTCCACTGTCTTTCCTATTCCCATCCCATTTCCCTTCCCTTCATTGCCTTTTGTCTAATCCATTGAAATTCTCTTCTCTCCCTCACCCCCTTGTTACATGTTAGTGTCCACATATCAGAGAGAACATTTGACCTTTGGTCTAAGTTTTCTAATTCTGTATGTTTGTTTCTAATGAACTTCATTATCTTTTACATAGCTATAGGACCATAAGGGATAATTTTCCCCCAATTTTGATATTGGTAAATTTTTGTTCTCCTTCTCTTTTGCCCAATCAATCTTGACATGAGTCTATCACTTTTATGAGATTTCTCTTCAACAAATGACTTCTGACTTTGTTGAGCTCTTTCAGCATACTGTGTTTTTTTTTTCCTATTCATAAACTTCTCCTTTTGTTGTCATTATTTTTTCCTTATATTTTCTTTGGGTTTAACTTACTATTTATATTTCTTGAGAACTTGGTAATATTTTCCAAAACTCACTGTTCATAAAGCAAATCTCCACAAATATCAAGAAGACTTGATATTTGAAAGTCGATGATCTAATTATCTATTTGAAGAAGAGCAAATTTTAATGCGAAATTTTCATTATCATTTAATTTAAAATATTTTAAAATTTCATAAGTTTTTTTTCCCTCTGACTCACATGTTTTTTAGGAGTGAAAGTGTTTATTTTACTTTACTTGTCTTTTTTAGGTAGGGGTATATAAGATTGAACCCTGAGTCATATGTATGCTATGTATTTGCTCTATCACTAGGCTACACTCTCAGCCCCTAAAGTAACTTTTATTTTTCAAAATTTAGGGATTTTTACTTGTCTTCTATTTCTAATTTATAAATTTGTCTCAGTTTTTATCTTGATCAATTATTATTATCTTGTATTTTGAGATAATGTTATTAGATGTATACAAATTTAGAATTTTGAAATTTTCTTCATGGACATTTTAAAATTATGAATGTCCCTTTTCATGTCTACAAATATTTCTTTTTTAAAACACGCTTCATAAATCTATGCAAGTTTTGTTTTGTCTTTTTTTTTTGTAAGATGTAGCTTTTCTCATTCTCTTCCAAAATTTTATATCCTTATATTTGATTCTCTTATACATAGAATACAGAATCTTAAAACTCTAATCTGACAACTTGTATGATAACTGAAATAGTAGTTCAATTATATTTAGTTATTTCTATTTTAAACTCTTAAAATAATTTACTCTAGAAGTTCAAGGAGAATAATTAAATTCAAATAAATCTAGGGAATACCTCTCAAAGATGGAGAAATGTCAGAATAAACTGCCTGTTAAACAGCCCATATTGCTAACCACTTTGCTAGAGGTTGGTTGGCTCTGCTTGGCATGCATTGTGGGAAAAGCCTGGACTTTAAATTCAGACTTGACTTCAAAACTTGCCTCCCACAGTTTCTAGTTATTTAACTCTAAGAAAGTTATTCAGATCCTGGTCTTCAATTTCCTTATCCAGCAAGTGAAGAAAATAAATAGTAGCTGAATCACAGAGATGACATGAAAACAACTAGTGTAGGTCCTCCCACATAGCAGAGGTTAGGACAGCAGCCATTTTTAAGATCCTTAAGTGAAATCCTCTCGTATTTGTTTTTCAGGCTGCCAGCTAACTTTGTTTGTGATGAGAAATGAGTTCAAACAAATTATTTTCTTTGTTTTTCAGGAAAGTTATTTTATGTGGTTATCACAGCAGCTTGAAGAATAGACAATGTAGAGTTGTTTCATTATATTACAGAAGAAACTTTGAACCAGAAACAACATTAAATGATGCTCAGTCACTGCAATTGTCATGACTGTTGTTAATGAATTCTTTGAAAACACTATTCTTTACCAAAGGACAGGGAGAAGCAGTTAATCAGAACACACCAATCTCTGACATTACAACTTTTCACTTAGAGGACAACCTAATATTCAAGCTTTATGTTCACTTTCAAGTCTCTTGTATAATTCCAAATATCCAAGAATTGTCTTTGTTTTGTTTGTTCCCTATAACTGATTAATTATTCTTACCACTGTCTATGGTATAGCAGACAAAAACATAAGTACACTGTGGTGATTAAAAGGTCTAGAGTCTAAATTTGTCTCAAACAATCATTGAAAGTAATGAAAACTGATTTTTGTGTCTGGGTTTATATGCACTTGCCGATTAAGTATATTTTCAAGGTCTCTTTCTAGATCCACAAATTCATGATTATATGGACCCAATTCCTCTAATGCTAACAATAAATTTATAGAGTTGTGTCATAAATTTCTTTTCAGTGCTATTGGATTTACTATTAGGTAGCTCATCTCCAGCATGAATAAGGACGTCCTGCTTTGAGAACTCTGTAAATAACTCATCAAACCACTGCAGAGTTCTCCCCATCTACAGGATGTTTTCTGCAGGAATATTCAATAAATAGTTACTGATATATCCTTGAGTACATGAAACCCCAATGCTTCTTTCTATTTCACAGTGGGAGCAATCAGGATGGAGTCTTGAAATTGCTTTTACAGTTTTATGACTTGTTTAGAACTCTTCATTCCACTCTCAAAGAAAAATGGGCATATTTGAGTTCACCTAAGACGAACTCCTGTAAAGCCTACCACTCAAATGATTGAATGATGTTTAGCAATATCATGTACAAGAAAAGAACTTTGGCAAGATATTTGCATTGATTGTCCTTGGAGTGTACAAAAGGGTAAGGTAATGACAGAACAGAAGAGTGTTGGATTTCCTGATCATTGATAATCTCCAAGGTATACAGAACAAGGCTGATTCAGCGAAATGTGGTAGACAGTACTAAAGAGATGTGAAAACAAGATGCAAATAGTTTATATATTTTTCTTTGTTTTGTTCAGGACATTGACAAACTGATAATGCTAATCTGAATAATGATGCATATCAGGTATTCTTTAAAAGGTGAATTTGATTTTTTCAGTCTTACACAGTAACTAGAATAATGAGACAACAGAATTATCCACAGTGATTTAAAGGTGATGTTCCTAAAATCACATTGTTCCTATGGTAAGTAATGTTCGCCTATGATCAAAATAAAGAGTGAAACTCGATATCACTAGGAAGGGAGTTCTAGTTCTACATTGCTGAGTAGGTGAATTGGTAATTCATACAACTTGTGTGCACCTCAGTTCTTCGAAAATAAGTGAAGGAAATTGGATTAGGTCAATGGATCTCAAAACTGTTGTCTATAAGCTACTTGGAGATTCTGAAGCTATCATTATCATAAAGTGACTGAGAATTATAAATGTGCTGAGCATTGTGTATTATACCAAGCATCATAAATAATTGTTATGTTTGTATGCCTATGAACTACAATGTATCAAACAAACCTAATAAATATTGTAATGATAAGGTTTGTAATAATTCCTTACTAGCCAGGTGTTTGTAAGAATAGTTATTTAATTTTGCCTCAGTTTTCACATCTATAAAATAAGACTGCTAATAGCAATACCTTCTCTATAGTATCTTATGGCTATTGAATAACATAATTCAGGAAAATTCTTGGAAGAGAATTTTACACATAAACAACAACAATGAAGTTAAGTCGTTACAATTGTCATGACTATTATCACTAGAAATCTTAAAAGTATTGATTAATTAATAATGATAACTTCTTATCATTATGTATTTTTTCAGTGACTTGAGTGTTAAAAACGCCATGATTATGAGGGCCCACATAAAATATTGGAATGTAGAAAGGTGATCGTTCTGATGATTATTGCTGACAAAAAATAAAATCACTCCAGAGGAGCCATCTTGTGTTGCTCATGATCTTGTAGATTACAGATTCAGGTAGGGCTCAGCTGGGTGGTATATCTGATCCACAGGGCATCAGCTGAAGTAGCTGGGGCCAGACTCTCCACATCCAACTCGTCAGAACAGATTGCACAGGGTTATGAATACCAGGAGGCATGGTTTGCTGAAGAGGAAGCATTTTTGGAAACTAGGACTCTGGGTTATCTTTCTCTCAGTCATTGAGAATGACTGGTGCGATCCACATTTTACCCCTCTTTAGCTCTTGGTTTCCTGAATTTAATGGGTACTTGCTTAATGGGCAGCAGAATATTTTGATTAGTACCACTGCCTCCACCCTCAGGCAGTCTTGATGCTATTTCTGTTGGCACATTTCTCATTCTTTCCCAGGATATGAAAACAGTGTGTTCTTCCCACTGCAGGCACATTTGGCATTTACAAGGCTATAAGTGTTATTTCATCACTCCTTTCCCTTTGTGTATTAGATGGTGGTTTGTTTTTTTCATATTTACAATTTAAATATCGCCCTGGATTGCTCCTCCAATATGTCAGATTTTGAAGATGAAAGTCAGCTAAGATTTTTGCTGTTTGAGTTTGTGGCAATAGACATCAGAAATAGATTATGTAGGTAGATGAGTGTAACTTTAAAAAAAAAAACACAAAGCTTGATGGGCTATACTGAATTTCATATCATCTAAAAGTGTTTTTAGTGAGCTAGTGGGTTTTGTCAAAACTTAAACATCTTTAAACTTAAAATTAATCTGCATAGAAACAGAGAAGGTGACTTTTTGCATGACACAGGACTTCAGACCTAGTTTTCTCAACTCAAGTTCATACAGAGTTTAGGATGAATTATTTTCATGCATGGCTTTTCAACTGTGACAACTCACTCTCAACTTTTTGACCAGAAGGGATTTTCAAATTTTGCTCCAAAGCTGAATTATATCTTCTAGGATCCTCTCCATTCTCTACTGGCTGTTCCAATTCCCTGGTCATAATATGGAAATGTTTCTCTTTTTGTTTATATCTTGAGTTTTGTCCTTATGCTATTTCATAATGTATCAGACATCAACTGTTCATATTTGATCAATTTGGATGATTGTCCATTGTTAATCATCTTATTCATTGCAATTAGATGTCTTTTATTTTGGCTGGGACTGCCAATCAGACTTTTTTAATTGAATTTACTTTCTATAATCGTGGTTATTCATCATAGCACATAGATTTGTGACATTTTAAACTCAATAGAGAGAGCCGCCCCCTCCCCCTGCACCTGCAAGGTAGGCGGAACTGTGACCACCGACAGAACAGGCCCAGAAACCCGCGGAGGGGCAGAGCTGCCCCACGCACCTGCAAGGTAGGCGGACCTGTGACCTACCAGCAGAACAGGCCCAGCGGGCCACCAGCGGTAGACACATTCCCCGATTGGGGGAGGGGTAGAGCCGCCACCAGCACCTGCAAGGTAGACAGACCTGCAACCGACAGACAGAACAGGCCCAGCGGCCGGCGGAAGGGCAGAGCCACCAACCGCGCCTGCAAGGTAGGCAGACCTGCTACCAACCAGCAGAACAGGCCCAGCAGCCTGCCGGCGTGGTAGGCACATTGCCCCAATTGGAGGAGGGGCAGAGCCGCCGCCCGCGCCTGCGAGGGAGACTTTGCAACTATACAAGAGCAATATAAATATATAGGGGGAAAATTCAATAACACAACATTTTCACCAAGCAGAAAGAAACGCGAACAGTATGAAGAGACAAGGAAAGAAAGGACCACAAGCAATGCAGGTCAACTCAACTTTAGAAGAGGTAATATCTGAAGCAGATGGAATTTCAGATAAAGAATTCAGGATATACATGCTTCAGATGATCTGGAGTCTCAAGGAAGACATTAGACAGCAAAATCAGACAATGAAAGATCACTTCAACAATGAATTACATAAACAAATCCAAGAAGCAAAAGA
>NW_026000075.1:4951853-4999450 GCF_001458135.2 Marmota marmota marmota
ATTCCCCTTCTAGGTCTATTCCCTAAAGACCTAAAAAGAGCATGCTATAGGGACACTGCTACATCGATGTTCATAGCAGCACAATTCACAATAGCAAGACTGTGGAACCAACCTAGATGTCCTTCAATAGACGAATGGATAAAAAAAATGTGGCAGTCATACACAATGGAGTATTACTCTGCATTAAAAAATGACAAAATCATAGAATTTGCAGGGAAATGTATGGCATTAGAACAGATTATGCTAAGTGAAGCTAGCCAATCCCTAAAAAACAAATGCCAAATGTTTTCTTTGATATAAGGAGAGTAGCTAAGAACAGAGTTGGGAGGAAGAGCATGAGAAGAAGATTAACATTAAACAGGGGTGAGAGGTGGGAGGGAAAAGGAAAGAGAAGGGAAATTGCATGGAAATGGAAGGAGACCCTCATGGTTATACAAAATTACATACAAGAGGAAGTGAGGGGAAAGGGAAAAAAAAAACAAGGGGGAGAAATGAATTACAGTAGATGGGGTAGAGAGAGAAGATGGGAGGGGAGGGGATGGGGGATAGTAGAGGATAGGAAAGGCAGCAGAATACAACAGACATTAGTATAGCAATATGTAAAACAGTGGATGTGTAACCGATGTGATGCTGCAATCTGTATCCGGGGTAAAAATGGGAGTTCATAACCCAGTTGAATCAAAGTGTGAAATATGATTTGTCAAGAACTATGTAATGTTTTGAACAACCAACAATAAAAATTAAAGAAAAATAAATAAATAAATAAACTTAATAGATAAGACACAGATGACCAAGCAGATTTCCCAAATTATTGTAGGCTATGACTGTAGATTTCAAACAAAATAAATGGTCAAACTCTTATAAAGTGTGTTTTTTTGGGGGGAGGGGGAGAGGCTGGGAATTCTGCCAACTCATTTTCTGAAATTCATTTCTATTTCCATGATATTTATTTACCTTTTTTGTACTTCCACTGAGAAAAAAAGCTCATGTCAGGAACATATGCATAAAATTTACTGTTTTGAGCGTATCAGTAATGTCTTAGATTTAAATTTTATTACCTTACTATGATCATGAAAGAAAATTAATTCATACAATGCACCCTCTGTTGGCCCTCTTACTTGATAAAGTGAAATCATTATTTTTATTTCACTCCAAAACTTTTAAGAATGGACAATGAGAGTTTGTGGATCTATTTTAAAACCATTAGAAGTCTTGATAGTTAGCTTTCTTTTCATGTCATAAAAAGAGAGGTTGAATGAGTCATGTCAAGTGATCCATGAGATTAATATAGACAAAGATGTCATATCCTCATGCATGCAGCTGTGAATGGCATATCTACTTTGCCATCTGTAAACTTAATGGACAAAATGTCCCAGTGACTGCTTCAGGGTTTAAAGTAACTCAGTTATCAGCAGTCACCATTTCCTGTCTCCTAATACCCAAATCCAATTCTGTGAGGAAACTTCAGTCTGGCTCTTCGAGTAGGTAGAAAAATCTGCTAACCACATTTTGCTCCTTCGTAACCACAGTGAATTGTACTATTAGCTAATACTGAGAAAATGCAAATACCACTTTGAGAGAATATGTGTTTGAGATGGATTGATACTCATTCTCACTGCATATGTACTTAAGCTCAGTAGTGAAATTAAGCAATGCATGGAAACAGAGCAATTATTACTTCTGTGTTAAACAGTATCTAAAGATAAAGCATTCTGTCAAGTAAATATACAGCATGTTTAAACTCAATTTATATTATGTTATTTTAAATAATAAATGTTATATTATTTCCTCAACATTGAAAAAATATTAGCATTTTTCTAGGGTTAAGTTTTACTTTTCCTGACACATGTCAAATCAACGTCTTAAATTATCTGTTGTTTCTGGTATGAATCTCTTCATTTATAAAATGAAATTTATTTTAATACACTTCATTTATAAAGAAACTTACATATATCAAAAAATGGAGAAGATAACACAGAAAATTTTCATGTACTCCTCCAGCAACAAACATATGTCCATATATATTTCATTTCTTTTTGGTACCACTTACAGGTGTTACAATTTGTGAAATAATATTGGCATATTATTATAAATTTAAGTTCATATTTTACATTCAGATTCCCTCTTTGTGTTATAAATTTCTACAGTTATGATAATTCATAACCTAACTTATTTGCAACTATAATTGTCATACAGAATATTATGTCCCCTAAAAATCCCCTGGGCTTCATCTATTTGTTTCTCCCACTCCACGCCTCCTACTCTGGATTCTTGGGAACTACTGATATTTTTTTATTGTCTCTATAGTTTTTTATTTTCCAGAATATCGTGCACTTGTTATCATTCAGTACATAGCCTTTTCACATTGGTTTCCTTCATTTAGAAAGAAGTACTTAAGTTTTTTCTATGGCCTTTTTGTAGTTTCAAGGTTTATACCTTTTTGTACTAAAATAATACTCTATTATGTAATATATCATAGACTATTTATCCATTCACCTATTAAAAGACTCCTGACAACGTCTAAGTTTTAAAAATTATGAATAAAATTACTAGAAACATTTATGTGCAAATGCTTACGTACATAAGTTTTCAACTAATTTGTGTAAATACCATGGATCATGATTAATGCTCATATCATAAGTTGATGTTTATCCTATCAAACTGTCTTCCAAAGTAGCTGTACCGTTTTGCATTTTCCTGACAACAATGAGTGAGAGTTAGAGTAGTTTCATATCCTCTCCAGCATTTGGTGTCCTTACTGTTTTGGGTCATTGCTGTTCCAAGAGGTGTTAGGTGAGTGGTGGTATTTCATTGTTGTCCAACTAAAAGAATAGATTTGTCTTTTTTTCTTTGAACTTGTATTAGTTTTTGCCACTGTTGTTAGGTGCATACACATTATAAACTGTTAGTTTTCTTGGACAATAGATCCTTTTACATGCATTCTTCAATACTCTATGAGTCTCTGATAGTTTCCCTCATTTTAAAGTCTGCCTCTTCTAAAATTAATATTAGTACCCCAGTTTTCTTTTGAAAGCTGTGAACATGGCATATGATTGTCTATCCCTTTATTTTTAACTTATCTGTGCCTTTGTATTTAAAGTGAGTTTCTTGTAGGCCACTTACAGTCAGGTCTTGTGTTTTGATCCACTGGAAGTCTCTGTCTCTAAATATGTGTATGTAGATGACATACCTTTGAAGTCCTATTGATGTAAATGGGTTGATATCTACCACGTCATATCTTTTTTCTATTCATTACATTCGTTATTTGTTCCCACATTCTTTAATTTTAACTGACCATTTTAGGTTCCATTTTCTCTTAGTATGCCAACTATACTTTATTTTTTCAAATTTTAAGTGATTGGTAGTTTACAATAAAAATTAAAAGCTAACCTGTATTCACTTTCAAATAACACTTGCTTCATGGATAGTGCAGTTACCTTATAATTGAGTATGGTCCATTTCTCCTTCCTATCCCTTATATAATTTCTGTCACTTCTGTCACTTGTCCATATAATCTTCCAACACAGTACTTCTATTACTGCATTGACACACATTTAATCATCAGTTCAATTTAAAATGATAAAAATAAACTATTTCATTCCTTCTCCAATGGTTTTCTGTTCTTTCTATTGATCCAAGTTTCTGAGCTGTATCATGTTCCTTCTTTCCAAAGAACTATTTGTAACATTTCTTGCAAAGCAGATCCACTGCCAACAAATACCTTCATTTTTTGTGTGAGAAAATATTTATTTTATCTTCACATTTGAATGATAATATTCCCGTACACAGAGTTCTAGGTTTATGGTTTATTTTTTTCTTTTAACACTAAATATTTCACACAAATTGGGTTTATTATTCATTGCAGCAAAGGGAGAATTATCCAATGGGGAGCTATGAGACATTATAGGATTTTTGTTTGGCTGGGTAATTTGGGGAAGACTTAAAGCAAGTAGGGGTTTACTCTTGATTAGGTGCTATCAGAAAATGGGAATAATTTTATAATTGGTTATCTCAATAAATCTCACCTGCAGGCAGGTCAAAGTAGTGAAGACTTCATCCATAATTGGTAACCATGCAGTGCTCACTGATATTAGCTGGAAATGGGAGATGTTTGGTATCTTGTTAGTTGCATACACATGAATCTTGTTTTCACCTTTGCTTAGACCAATTATCAAAGTCTTGCTTTGTCTCACTCTATGATAGTCTCCGAGTGACCTTGTCTGATGTTGTTGTTCTGCGGTTTTTTTTTTTTTTTTTTTATGTCCAACTTGAGAACATCGTGATCTCACTGTGAGCACCAAGTCTGCTCTGACACAAAGCTTAGATAAAAGTGTCATACCAGCTCCCAGATATCAAGGGCTGCTTCTTTTTTTCTTTCTCAGTTATTGATTTCTTGTTTATTTTTATGTGGCCAGGGAACACGCTCTGTATGATCTCAGCTGTTATATCTGTTGAGACTTGCTTTATGACATCGCCTGTGGTCTATTTTGGTAAATATTTCATTTGTGCTTAAGTAGAATTTTTATCCTGTATTTGTTGGGTATCATGATCTGTATTTAGATCTAGGTTGTTAACAGTTTTTCTTATATATTCTGTACTATCCTGATGATTGCTGCCTGCCTACTCTATTAATTATAAAAAGAATATGTTGACATCTCCTAATATAATTGTGGAAATGTATATTTCCCCTTTTGGTTTTGGCAATTATTAATATAGAACACAAAAAAGAATATTATGTCTTCCTGTTGAACTTGCCTTATTATTAGCATTTTTGTGTTAAATATATTTGTCTAATATTAGCTTAGCCACACTATCTACTTTTTTAATTAGCACTTTCAAAGGTGTATTTTTATTTAATCATTGCACTTTCAACCTATCTGTGATACATATATTTCTTATAATAGCACACAGTTATGTTTTGTTTTTATCTTGCTGGCAATCTGTTTATTAATTAGAATTTTGTTCTATCACATTTAATGTAACTACAAGTATACTTAGGTTGAAGCCTGCTATGTTGTTGGTTGTTTTCCATTTTTTGTAATATCTCCTTTGTTTAATCATTTCTTGTTTTTTGAATTAATTTAGAATTTTTTTAGTATTACACTTTTTCCTCCTCTTTTAGCATCTTGTTTAAACCTTCCTTTAGTATTCTCCTAGAAATTACTCTGAGCAATAAAATACTCATCCTCCACATATTAGAGTTTTTTTTTTTTTAATTTATTTATTTAGAGTCAGAGGCTCTCCGGGTTGCTTAGGGACTCATTAAATTGCTGAGGCTGGCTTTGAACTCATGATCCTCCTGCCCAGTCTCCCAAGCCAATGTGATAACAGGTGTGTACCACGGTGCCCAGTTAGTTTTCTTTACGTTAGTACATTTACTACGTCTTAAACAATACAATAACTTTGTAACTGTTTAGTTCCATATCTTCTATATTTCAAAATGTTATTTGTTATCTAGTATAAATTTAAAATCAATGTCATTTTTTCATTATTGGTGTTCGTAAACAGTCCACGTAAATGCATATTTGCATAGTCTTTCTTTATTTCTTTTTCTCTTTGTGAATTCATAAAAAAAAGAAAAAAATCTCCTTTTTCTCCGGTCAGAGAGACTGCTGCTTTCTGCTTGGGTCTAATTCTTTAAAGCTACTATTTGAAATAGAACATGTCAATTGGTTGAAAGAAAGGGTAGATGGACATTATTTGTGTTTGTAACCCAAAGCAGCTGACTCCATCATTACCAGAAGCCCCCAATTTTACATTAAAATGACAATATCTGCAAAACACCAGTAACTATATTCCTTGTAACTTTCTATACTTATGAAGACAATGGTTAGATGTCATTTAAAAACATCTGAGAAGATGACTTGACTTGGGGGATTCTTTTAGGACTTGCCTAATCAAGAATACTGGAGAAGGAGTTCCACAAGGACCCAACATATCTACTGTGGGAACTGCCTCAGATACAGCTGATTCCAAGGAGGAACATCTGCTTTTCTTGAGTCAGAAGTAACAGCACTAGCAGTTGCTGTTACAAGTAGAAATATGGTGGCGATATTTTTGTGTCCAGGAGGTAGATCATGGGTTCTGGGGAGCCTGTAAATCCAGAGAGGTTCAGCAACACAGGAAGTGGATGTGGAGGGCACAGAGATGGGTTGTTTCCTTATGCAAATGTTAGAGCATTGGTGACCAAGAGTAGAGCCTAAATGGAAAATAAACACTGGAACGCAAAGACTGACAGCATTTATCTTATGTGCTGTGACTCTTTCCTGCCCCTTCAATGTCAGATGTTGAAAACAGTATTATCTAGAATCATTCAAAAGGGGAACCGAATGGGCATTTGGGCTATTCATATAAACAGCATTAAGGATTCATGGTAAGAGTTAGAGAAAAGGAATTTGTGGGCATAGACTGGATTTCCTACTAAGTACACTGTGACCCTGGAACATTGAGATTTGTATTATTAATATCACATGACAACTATTTGGAATTTTTGAATGGGAATTTGTCTATTCCATTTATTTGTTCAGTATGATAGACATATTTCTATGTATCAATATATAATAAATCATATATATCTGCATATGAATATTATCTATCAATCAATGTCAAAAAATCACATGACAAGGAAGGTGACATTCAGGATATGCTAGTCACATTATGATTTCTGTGCCTTATTTTACTCTAATCATTTATATAAATATATAACTTTTCAGTATAAGGACTATATTTAATTCACTTTATATCCCTCAATAAATGAGTGGAAGAATCAAACAATTAAAAATAGCAAAAAAAAGTAGAATCTTAGTATTGTAAGATTGGTTGCTACCTTCCAGCTCTGATCCATTCTCTGCGTATCTATATGCTACTCCCTGCTCACCCTTGCTAGACTTATTATCGGGATTGTACTAAGTTATTGTTTCTACTCTGGTCAATGAGAGGCACCTGCTGATGAGAGGGTGTGAGGAGAAGTGGATTGAAATGTCTTTCTCCTCTGCTTCCCTCCTTCAGGGCACAGTTGTACTGTGACTTCTTACTGTCAGTCCTTCTTCCAAAGCCCAGCTCTTGCTGGATTCCACCTGCACACTTCTCCCCGTCTCGGCAGTCCTGTGGGTGGTGATGGCCTCTATGTTGGTTAGGGCAAGTATGGCTTCTTAACATTTCTGGTTGATTTCTTCATCCCTTAACATGTCTATAAACGCTCGTTAAATTATCTTTAAAAAGTCCCAGCTGGGTGTGCCTCTGTCTGTGAAGATACCGGTTCTTTACTTGGGAATGATGAAAATCAATAGCATTTGGTGGCAACTGAGTTATTTTTTTATACATGGCATTTTGAAATATTGCTCCTTTAAACAATGTCATTCTGTCCACTTTCAGCTTCTCCAGGGAAACTATTTGTTCACGACGTGACAATGAAGTGATAGAATTGATGTTACCAAATTAGGATACACAGAACTTAGTCTCCGTAGTTAACTCCGGGAGGTTTCTGTGAGACTCTGCTGAGACACCATTGGGGAGACTGATTTGTGGTTGTCTTCAAAGAGGAGTTTATATTTTTCTGAATACTCTCAGTGGTGGCAAAAACCTTCTTCTGAAGTTGATTTTGGTACTAAAACCATAGTCTCTCAGAGAAAAATTTGTAGATTGAACTAAATGATAAAAAAATGTAGGTTAAGGATCTGATCTTCCCCCTACAAAAATGTATGATTTATAAACTACCAGAGAAAGAAATTTAAAAGAGTTCCAGAAATGTTTGAAAAAAATAATCATATCTTAAGAAGATATGTATAGGTTCCCAAAGGAGCTCTTTGAAAACCATGTTTATTTGGATACATAAATTCTACGAATGTTAGTCACTACCACTGTCAAAACATTTTCTCCTTATGTAATAGCCACACCATATACATAGTCATTGATTGTTTTGGATTGAATGTGACACTGAAATAAATGATGCTAGAATTTTTTCCTGACCTTACACCCACATGCAATGCATCATAAGGCACTTAATAAATATTTCTGATGAATAAATAATATTTATCGAATATCTAGATGTTTGTAGTAGCACTGCTCAATATAACACAATTCAGCCAAGAGTGATCATTCTTATCCTTCGTAGGACATTATATCTTTCCTCTTTTTATCTGAGGAATCAATATTTTCCCCACTTTTATAAAGCTATATTTCTTCTCTGACATTTGCCATTGGGGGAGAGGGTAATTTTCCATTTAAAAGAAGATTAGTGAGAAAGGGATATGTATATATGCATATGCATGTATTAAATTTCCATGTATATTTAACTATATAACAATTTTTAGATGACAACTTACATTTAAAATTCTTATTATTCACCTTTATAGTCTTAGAATAAGATGTCCTTGTATTTTAATAAATTCTTTCAAACATTCTAGCTTTTTATTAAGAAATGAAAATTAAATAACATAAATATCTATACAAATATAAATAATTGAAGCAACCAGAAAAAGCTATTTTAAACTGTTTTAAATCATATGGTGTTAAAATTTATCTCATCATTAAAAAAAAAATGTAGTTTGTTCCTTTTCATTACCACCCCCCAAGATTTCCTGCAGGCTCACAAAGAAGAATACCTGGATCTGTTGAAATTACTGAGGTAAAATTGCTTATCATTCTTTCTACATCTTTGTGGCTCCTTCCCTCTTTTAGAGGGAACATTTTTATCTAATTGCTGATATGGTGAGAACTTGGCTCCCATGGATGCATGTTTTCTATTTAACACAATTAAGATGCTAAACATTGTGATCACTTAATAACAACAGACCAAATCTGAGAGCTTCCTAACTGAAAGGGACATTTAAAAACTCCATCCAGTGTAGTATCTTCACCTTTGAAATCGAGAAAAGTGATGCTCAGAGAGGTTCCTTCATTTATCTACAGTCATGCATATTTCAGTGTAAGTTTCCATGATGGGTGTTTGTATCATTTGTTTTTCCTTTTAAAACCAACAGCCATTGTCTATGTCTCTGTTCCATAAACAGCAACTAGAGAGAACATAGGGAGCAACTTTCTGGGCAGACTTGCCTGTCGGTCCATCTGTAACTGCCGTCCACACTGATGGCAGTCACCCATGTACATGCTGTAGAGAATCACTTTAGAATTTTTTTTTTAAAGATTTCTGTGGGAGTTTTGTCTCCAAGAATATTTAAGCTTTTCTCTCTTGTGGAAAATGATTTTTCCCTGACATTTTGGTGATCACAAGGCAGCTGGTCTCATCTAAAAACAACAACAAAATACAAGTGACGGGATGACTGGGGGAAATGCTAGTCTGTGTTCGAGAGAGCCGCAGATTGTCATCATTTTTAAAACCTTGCAGAAGCTAAAGTGATGAATGTCAGTGATTGTAATGATTTTTTTTTTTTTCGTTTTGGCAGTAACTACCATCAAAAGATGGCGCTGTACATATTTTAATGCACCACCCAACTCAAAGGGTTGCTCTAGAGAAAAGATGAAATTCCGACATTACTTAGATGAGCTGAAAATACATATGTGATCCTCTTGTTATAATAAAATCCACCAGTGTTGAAAAAATAGAAATAATCAATGCATGGCTTTAAAAATTCAGTCTCACACATTTAGCAAAAAAAATCTACTGCATTCTGAAGGAAACTGTCTGATGGGTTCTGAGAAATAGGAAGGTATAAGAAATATTATCTAGTTTTAGTAGATAGTCAGAATTGCTCATTACAAAGGGCACAGAATAAGAGGGGACATTAGAATTGGAAAATGACATTTTGGCTCTTCAAAATATCTGAATGAAAATTGGGAAATCAGTTAATCAACTATATATTTTAGAGAGTTTATGATTAACAAATGAGTTAAGATTCTATATAGCATGACATCTGTTAGTAAATTTATTAATCACTGAAACCAAACCAAGTATTTAAGTAGAAATATTTTGACTAAAGAATCTAGTGCAATATCCTCAATTTTGAACCACAAAGTTGCAAGGTAACTACCATCTGCTTCATTATAATTATTCAGAATAAATATCACCCCAGCTTCAGAGCACAGGCCTCTTTCTCTCTTTAAGACACAATGGACAATTGGCTCTATTTCATCACCTGTGCCCTGAAACCAATAGTTACTAGCCCTATGATCAAGAATGACAAAGTCAGGCTCTTGTTTGATCTGTGGGATGTGCCCTCTTTTTGCCTCTCCAATGTCGTTTGGAAGGCAGGCACCTTTTCTTTCTGCCTAATCTTCTTGGTATTTGAAATTTCTAAGGGTCCTGAAAGAGATTAGTGGACGATCTACAAAGGACTAATATTGTCAATGTATTGAAGCCTGCTCCCAATGTCTTTCTTAGAAATGTTGTAAATTTATACCAACTACCTAGAGAAAGGACATTTTCTGAGACTGTTTTTTTTTTTTTTTTAGAAGATCTAATACTTTAGCTGATGGGAAAGTAGGCAAAGGAAGGACAGGAGCTGTAACTTGCAGGATGGTGTCCAGCTGGTGCAAAGAGATCAGGCCGAGATGAATTAATTTCACAAACTAGAGAGGCCACATCAGAGAAATGGGAAGAGTGAATAATGTGAGGCAGGAAGGTCAGCAGGAATCTAATATGGTTGATCCTTGGAGATTATACTTCATACTAAACGCAATGTAAAACCATTAAATGATTTTAGACAGAACAGGAACCCTGTCTAATTATTTCTATATTATTCCTGGCTCCTGTGTGACTACAGATGTGGAATTGGGGCAAAAATGGAATAATAAGCTTTTTTAGGATGCTGTTTTCAGGCATGTGGTGGGTGCCAAGGGACTGATGATAGAGACATAACCAAGGTTAGTTATATTGAGATGTAGAAAACTGGATGAATTTGTGGTACAGTTTGGAAGTCTAGTTCACAGGACTTGGCAAGACAGATGACACAAATGAGGAAAAGAGTGAAATCAAAATGATTCATTTGTTGAGATAGAAATTCTGAAGGAGAAACAGGTTTTCTATTCCTGTCTTAGATTATCCTCGTCCCCATTAGGATTGCATATCTAATGTTTGGCCTTGTTTGGTTCACATGCAGCTAATTCTTATTTTCCATGGTGTACTCCCTGACATTTTTTCTAGTGTGGCTTCCTGGCAATGTATCCTATGCTGTCCACAGACAGATTCTTTAAGTTTAGAGAGGTTTACCTTCAGAGCACCTCATGGGTACTGGCTCCTTCTAAGATCCCAAGAGGAACTCTAACCATGGACATATTTGCACATATAACATAGTCTTATCATGTTGATGAACACCATCTTATTATTTCTTCAAGCTTCTTTACAGTATGTGCATGGCCTTAAAGGTTTCAAGGATCCACTTATTGGAAAGTTAAGGTAGAGGTATGTTTAATTTGATTTTAGTAAAATAAATAGTGACTGTGGCAACTTCCATGGGAAGCTCTAGTTAGAGGGATAACCTCCATAAATATTGCTAGTTTCTGCAGCACAAGAAAGTGCAGGAACAATGGTGATTCTAACAACTTGTACCAACATCTGCCATCAGATGATGAGGATAGGGGAGAAACAAAGTATGAAAGACTTAGAAATGGAGGTCAGTCTCTGGAAAGCCTTCCGAACTTACAAGGGGATAAATTGATTTATATCATTTCTTAGACAAAACAGTTTCCCTCCCAGTAGGAATTTGTTTGATAATGTAGCACCACATAAATCTAAATGTGCCATACAATTGCTTTTTCTTTTTTTTTTGACAGGAATTAAGGACACTAGAATTTATCAGCATTCCTTTGTTTGTAAGACGCAAATCTGTAGCTCTACTACAAACAGGGAGGACATCTGTGTGTGAAGCCACATGTTTTATGCATCCCATTTATCTACAATAAAACCAAAATTTGGTCAACTGTGTCGGAGAAACGATTGAGTTGGCTTTATCTTCTCTCTTTACAAAATTTTATGAAATCCTCCTTCTATAAAGAGCCAATCATGGAACATTCAGTCGGAAACATAAATAAACTTACCATAGAGAGTTTGGGAAGTAGTTATTCAATGAAAATATATTCTTAAAACTTTGTGAGATTTAAGGAACTTTTCAGCTTCAATTGTTAGGTTCTTTTTTCTTCCTAAATAAATTATTATTCTGGAATCTCATTTTGTTTTTATAACTGTATACTTTTTAAAAATAGTCCCTCTCCCCCAAATTGTTAATGCATAGATTTTATAAAACTTAGATCTGCTGTGCTTCCATTTGAAAACAGATAACACTGATGAAATTTAAGGAAATTGTCTGCCTTTGAGAACAACATATATATGGATATATTAAATAAGCATGTGTCTGGTGTTGTACAAAGGCAATTATGGGTAGATCCAGAGACAATCCTTTCCCCTTCAATCTTCTTACAACAGACTTATGTAGATAATGCCTAAACCATCTGTTCTATTTCTCAGTTATAGACTTTCCTCAGCTCTTACATGAATCTCAAATGTTCTGATTAGTTACCATGTTGTGACCCAGAAGATTATCATGAAATACCAAAATATTTAAAATTTTCTTGCTACTTGTAGTGAGATGAATTTAACATTCATGTTTGTTTGTTTGTTTGTTTTAAGAATATTTAAAAGCAGTCTTGGTTTTAGGTTAGCCAAAGCTTTATGCCCAGTGTCACAGGGCACAAACATGTTTTTCTTTCAAATTCTATTCTTAAATGTCTGGTGTAGTAAGTGACTGTGAGATGGTGCATATTCCCACTCCTGATGGATTTTTGAAGCAAAACTCTTCTCAAAGATCTTCAAGTCAGTAAAAACTAAATTGGATGTTATTCTGGTTACATCCTATCAAATAAAATGACAAATTATGATTGTCAAATCTTTATAACTGGCAGTACTGAAGGAACCTAATTTAATTTTTCAGGTACCCTGATGTAGTTCAGGAAAAATCTTAGAAACACTGTAACAATGGGATCCAGAGAATATTTAGCTTAAAATACCTGAGTGTTACGTCATTCCCCAAGTGCTACTGGGTATTTAAACAAAATCTTGTCTTCACAAAACTTACTATGCAGTTTGTGAAATTATAAAATATGTGTAAGTATGTGTGTATATGTGAGTGTATGTGTGTGTGTGTGTATGTTTGTGTGTGTATGAGAGAGAGAGAGAGAGAGAGAGAGAGAGAGAAACAATAAGATCAATTGTGAATAGCTAATATTGTCTAGAATGCTCTATACTTGAATAACGAAGAAGCAAAAGCCTGCCAAGTTTCTGGAGGTAAAAATGTGAATTTCTTAAGGGGTGTGTATTTTGTGCTAAATCCTACAAGATGTAATAGAAAAAGATTGTTCAAAGAATATAATTTAAAAGATTACATTAACTAGTACAAATGAACAAATTTTTTCAATTTAAAATGACTGAATTTATTACCTGGGGGAATAATCATGAAAAGGAAATATCAAAAAAGAGAGAGCTACTCCAGGGTGAGTCAATTTGCCCTTCTCATATTTCAATCCAGGTTCAAGTCATGTCTGACCAGCGATGTGTTGGGATATATGCAGCAACCAACTCTGGAGAAAAAAGCCCCGATTTGTGGTATTACCATTCCCTTGATATAAACACAATCACAGAACTCACATCAAGCTACTAGCTGACACAGAATTGAGGAGAGAAGTGCAGGGGCACATACACAGGTAGAATCGCCACCTTGTGAATTGCCACCTGTCAAGTACAATAGATGTAAATAGTATCAAGAACAAAAAGTAAAATATAAAAATCATTAGGAAGTATTGAGTTTTGACTCTTCCTTACTTGTATTTTTATGTGATTTACTTAATTGTACAGTGAGGTAATTTAATTGCAATCACAATCATGTTTAACAATCAGCTCACAAAATTTAACAGTTGGCTTTCTGGGGCCTGTGTAAGCCAGCTCCAACATAACACTGCTTTAGGCCACATAAAGGATTAGGCTTTATCCTAAATGCGGTGTGGAAAGCCATTAGAAGGCTTTAAAGAAGGGAGAGAATGTATTATATTTTCATTTTCCAAAGCTCATTTGTGCAGCTGTGAGGAGAATGGGTTGGAAGGGGATGAGAGAGGAAATGCAAAGCCAATTAGAAGATTATTGGGTCTGCTCTCCAGAGGCACTCCGATGTCTGATGGAATATAGGCTTCAAAGGATGGAAAACATTTTCCTCTTACTTCAATGAAAGCATAGTTATACATTAACAAGAAAACCATGAGAAAAACACAAAACAAAACCAAAAGGAAATTAAAAAAAAATACACCCATGGAAACTAAATGATCTTCCAGAGAATTGATATTCTACCTACCTAACCACTAACTTTTAGCCACAGACAGGCTCAACTTCTCAGATCAGTTTCCAGAAAAAAAACAAGCCTAATCCTTAAAACAAACAAACAAACAAAAAACCGAAACAAACAAAAAACTTAATTCTTCTTTACTTAGTTTGCTAGATGCCTGTTTACTTCCTGCTTCTGCACCTCTAGTCCTGAAGGGACATTTTTTCCCTTGGATACTTAGGTTCTTATGGCTTCCTGGACCTCAGCAGCACATTGCCCAGGTCTTAACTCTTCTTCTTCTCTTTCACAAGGCCAATTCTTTCATGTCATGACGTTTTAATGGCACTGTACAGTTGACACAACACTTTTATCTACTTTATCTCATTTACTCTTAACACTAACAGATTATGGTGGGGCAATCTGATATGATCCCTAGTATTTGTAGGAGTGTCAAAGTTCAGAATCCCAAATAGTATAACATTTCGATAATAAAATTCAATGTACCAATTTTTTTCCTACAAGGATATAATGAGTGCTACAGACAAAATCATTAAAATATACCCTGTCATTAACATTTAGCTTATAGTGAATGTCTTCACACTGAAACATAGGGACTTCCCCAGGGGTATGTGGTATTTGGACAGTTTCAGAAAAGACTTTCTGTAAGATAAAATTTCAAATATACTGTATTCCAAAATTGATTTCCCCGAGCATTTATCTCTCAAACAGATCTTCTTTCCGACTCCCTCTTTCATGATCATTCTTTTTTCCTTTATAAAAGAAGAACATACTTTTCACCTACTACTGATGTCATCATGACACGTTTTCCTGGGGTTAAAATATCTCTTAGTATCTAAAATTAGGACAATTAAAAATATTGTGATAGGTGTTGGGAAAGTGAATGATCTAAATTACTGGGCAATAAATCCTTGTGCAAGTCCTGTACTTTCCAATTGTTGAATTTCAGCAGAATTGAAGGAGCACTTGATTAAGTTGTTGGCTGATATATTATTAAAATAACTTCCATATGATAAATCACCAGAATATATAGATTGGAAAGTGTTCCAAGAGTCTTGGAGTCTTGTGTCATTGATATAATAAAACTACTTTCATTTCCATTTATATCTGTATGTAGACAACACTTTTTAGCACTCTCATCTATAAAAACAAAAATAGAGAGAGGATCAAAGCTGAATCTTGGCTCATCTAGCACCAAGTCACATTCATCCACGGAAATAAGCTTGATGTATCTTATTAAGTGATACATTTGCAGTCATTTTTTTCCCTTTATGTTAATAATAATTTATCAAAATTTATAATATGGTTATGTGGTTGCTATTGCATCCTATCATAAATTATAATGACAATTCAACTCAAAAAGTTTTCTAAACAGAACTTTATGGTCACAGGAAATTTACAAAAAAAATTAAATTACAGGGAACATGATAGGGTGATCAATTATAGTAGGCTTTAAAACATAGAATATAAATACATGTTATTAAGATAAAAATTCTGTGGGGTAAGTGGAATGGAAATATGAGTTTAAGGAGGCAAAATTGATGTAAGTTTCTCTTAAAAAGAGCTTGTTCATGTATTTTTGTAATGGATAATGGTGGTTATCAAGTCACTATGATAAATGGAGCCTTTGGAACCAATTTAAGAATGATGTAATAGTTTTATTTAAAATTGCCAATATTTATAGCATGCTAGGAATTGCATCATTTGAAAGTATTTAAAATTATGACAGAAGATTTTTAGATGCCATACTTAAAATGTGTGAGGGAGCACACACTTTTTCAAAGTTCTTTTAGTGCATACATGGTAAAAAAAAAATATTGAAGACTTCTGCTTTTTACTATAAAACATTAGATTGGACATATTCATGTTTTTGTTGTTGTTGTTGTTGTGTTGTTGTTGTCTTCTCTATTCCCCTTGACATAAACAACTTTGTTTTTCTCCACACTCCTTTTTTAATTGCTCCAGGAGGGTTATTGTACATATACATACGGGTCAAGCAGAAAGCAACAAACCATGTGGCTACTTGCCTGCTGAGCAGTTAACAAGGCTCATGCCCCAGCTAACTGGCTCATTTCTGTCCAACAGGCCTCTAGGACATGAACCTCAATTTCATGCCTGAGTAAAATTACAAATCACCACATGTCATGGTCCTTCATGGTCACTTGCACAGGGTTGACACCATGAACATTAAATTTGTAAATACTATGGATCTACTGAAATTACCCATTTACAGATGAAGAAACTGATATTCCAAGGGACTAGGTGATTTGTTTAAATTTACAGTGCTAATAGAAGGCAGATCCAGGTCTTAAATCTATAACACTCAATTTATATCATATAAAAAGTATGTCTGTATATACATATTTTGTATATATACAAATTGGCATATACAGATACATATGTGTGTGCGTATATATATATATATATATATATATATATATATATCTTATAGTAGTTATTGGTGTGATTGTGGGTGTGCATAACATAAGCCCAATTTCATATTACACTTTTGGGGCTATTGTGCTTCAACATGTTCTCATCTCAGAGACTATATTGCAGGCCTCATGAACAGAAGAGGGTCCCCTCGAATTGGGCTTTTTGTACTGCAGGAAGAGAAAGATGGGGAACTGGAGAGCAACATGCTTTGTGACCTCCATTAATCCCTGAAGTTTTCTAATGAAGAAGAGGCTGTGTAGGCAGAGACTAAGGAGTTGTTTTTCTTGAGGGACTTTATCAGGGCACAGAGAAGTTCATTAGGACTTCCAGAAGCCCACATTTAGGCCAGGGGAGAAGAAGTCACTTTCTCCATCACAACACAGAACTCAGCACTACTTTGGCTCTTTCAACCATGGCTGCTGGGGGGACATCAGAGAGGGCATCTTGGCCTATACAACTGTCATTCTAATGATGCACAGAAGCAGGACCCAGTAAGGTTATCCTCAGAGGAGTTCATAAGTAGAAGAGTAACAATGATGAGCTAAGAGAAAAACAGAAGAACATAGCACATAAACACATTAAGTGCTGGACTGGCTCAAGACAATGGGAAAGACTCCAGAATGCTTCAAAAAGTTTTTTGGGGGCCTAACATTTTATTCCAGGAGGTAGTTAGTGACCCAACAGAAACAAAAACAAAACCTGGATTATTAGACCTGTTTCGTTCCCATTTGTATCCACAGGCTAGTAAGGCCTAGATATTTTCTGGTTAAATATGCATGTGTTCGTGTGCCTATACACATAAATTCTCATAGACACATACATTGTAATGAATGTATATTACATGCAAAAATGAATTGTAATAAATCAGTGAATGCCTCTCACTTTCCTCTTTCGGCCTTATCTTCATCACCAGATGTTCCTTCACTAAACAAATATTTATTGAATATCGACCAGACTGTGAATAACATGATGAAGGAAACACATCAAATGCTTGCTACGATCCAGCTGATATTTCAATGGGAAAGAGGGACAAAAGTACAGGTTGAAAAGTGGTAAGATCTCTAAATAATGATAATATGAAAGGTGGGCCTTCTCTACAAGCACATAAGAAAGGTCTGTGTGGGAAGCTATCTCAAAAGGGACCTGAACCCATCATTTGAAGATCTAACGCAGTATTCCTTTACTCTGACTGTAAATTAGCATTAACCCGGAGGCTTTTAAAAACTGACACATAGGCTTTGTTAAAAATCATTTAGATTGAAATGTCTAGTGATGGGGCTTACACATTTGTGCTTTTAATAATTCCCAGGTGATTCTAACATTCAGATATAGTAGCAGACTTTTTACTTTGATAAAAAATGGGGCAAGCAAAGAAAATAGTAACCTTATACTTCTATGTCCAAATACCTATGTTGGGCATATACCAGGAACACCACAGAAGGAAAGGGAAAAATGGAGGCAAGGTTAGAAAGAGAAGATCATGTGGCTCTGCGAGATCATGGTCACGGGTTTACATTTTAAGTACAGTGGAAAGCCATTATGTTATGCCTGTTAAGTCATGTGATAAAAGCAGGAAAGCAGAATAGACACGGAAAAGATTCTCACTCCTCCAATCTTCTCAATGTATAAAAAACAAAGATATACTCTCTATGTTTTTAATAACAAAGTCATACAAATGAGTAGGTTGTTCCCATCAATTAAATCAGAGAGAAATGAAATATTAATCTACTGGTGAAGATGAGTCAAAAATCACTCTGAAAAAAGAAACAAGTGGAATGATACTATACCACTGAGTGCTGTCACACACACATACACAGAATTTTTAAAAAGGCATAGTACAGGCTGGGCTCCGACAGGGGAGGGGGACCATGGGAGGAATAGATGAACTCTAGATAGGGCAGAGGGGTGGGAGGGGAAGGGAGGGGGCAGGGATTAGAAATGATGGTGGAATAAGATGGACATTATTATCCAAAGTACATGTATAAAGACACAAATTGGTGTGAATATACTTTGTATACAACCAGAGATATGAAAGATTGTGCTCTATATGTATAATAAGAGTTATAATGCATTCCGCTGTCATATATAAATAATGTTTTAAAAGGAATTGTACATATGTGCACACACACAAGTTTAAAATAAATATGTGTGCATATGTCTGTGAGCCTTTTAAAAAATTAATTTCTTTGCTAAAATGTAAAGAAATGCCATCTCAGCTAATAGCTGCTTAAAATCGTTATTACTTGATGTATTTTTTTAAACTACCTAATTTTTCCATCTCAGTGTATATCCTTTTCCTGCTGTGGTATTCTGATTAGTCCTGTCTGTTGGACAGAAAAATGTAAAGAATTATTTATCCTCAAGATGAAATATTTAGACAATTGAGGCTAACATTTCTGAAAATACAGAAACTGAAATTTATGTCTTTTTGGAACGCTTAAGAAAAAATAGCATGCTAATCTACCACATATATAAATGCACAGATAAAGTTAGCCATAATTTCTTATTTTATTTTATTGTAGTGATTGCAAATGTTATGAAGGAGGATTTTGTTTCCTCTGGTATGAAAAATAAAAGTCCAGTCATTCCATTGAGTTCCATGCAGCCTATAGGAAGATCCAATAGAATTCCCACTATTTGAGTGCATGATTATATTTTTCTTTGGAAAGGGAAAAATATTTAGCCAATCCCCATAACAAGTGATTCTGAGCTTTTTGTGATATATGAAGCTGTTGGGAAGCATATTCCTTTGGTCATATTTTATGCAACTGATGTTCAGTGACCACCAACTAAGGCATTGAAACCTTGTCTTGCAATAGATGCTCATGGCATTATTGTTTTACTTTATCTCAGCTTCTTCAGAGGCAAAATTAATCCATGACATAGAATCTGATATTTGTAGTAAGATAAAATCTTAGTTTGAGTCTTGGTTCTGCTACTTGCCAGTTAACTGACAATGGATGGATGTGCTACTGACACTTCTGACCCTCTGGGTTCCCTCCACGGCACAGTATGATTAATAGCACTTGCCCTAATGGATTTTTTTTTTTGTGGCGATTAAAGGGGAAAAGCCACTTTGTTTTGAACCTCACATCTAGTATATATCACATTTTCTTATTAATTTAGCATAGTATGCTGTCATTTGACATATATATTTGTAAAAATACTATGGAAAGTATAAGTGTTGATCACTTAAAATCTCAACAATGACTTCCTCTTTTGAAGCTATATTAATGGGTTTATCTAAGGAGAATAAATTAGATTTATTTATCTTTTCAATCTTTTCTCTCCTATGTAAAAGTATAAAAATAGATTTTTATTGAGGTTTCAGGGCATCTTTGGTTCCACAGTAGCTCATGAACAGCATTTTATTTTTTAAAATAAATTTGTAATTAGATTTATTCTCCTTAAATAAACTCATTAACACAGGCTGGAAAGATATCTACCATCAAGTCTTAATGTATTCTACCACAACAACATTTCCTAATACACATTCCACCGTTTATTCTGATACATGTAAATAGAGCTATTCTACTACTTACATTTTTGGCTCAAATACACCAGTCTTACTTTGATTTTTGTTGCTATAACAAAATACCTGAGACAGGGAAATTTATAAAGAATAGAGGTTTATTTAATGCATGGTCTGGAGACTGGAGAGTCCAAGATCGTGATGCCAGCATCAGCATCTTCTCTGCATCTTCTTAGGGCCTTTGGGGGGGCTTTACATAGAATATCAGAGGGCATCATATTCTGAGACAGAGCAAGCTAGCCACAGAGAGCCACTCCTGTGATAATCTATTAATCCATTTATGTAGGCAGAGTCCTACTGACCCAGTCATGTCCTAAAGACCACCCCTCAACCAGGCAGAAGTGAGAAACCAACTTTCCAACAAAGGCAATATTGAGGGACACATTCAAACCAGAGTAATGCCAATGATCTTTGTTTCCGTGTCTTTGATTATATTGTTTCTTCATACCTAGATTTCTTCCACAGATTATTCAAATCTATGAAAATTCAACTCATCTTTAAAAATCTAAAGCAAATGACTACTCAATGAAGTCGTCTTTAATTTCTGTAGTGAGAATTAATAGCTGTTTTCTATTCCTCCATTATAGAATGCAATGAGGCCACATAACTGCAGCTATTTGTATAACATGGCTTTGAGCATCTCCCTGCAAATTTCCTGGGGAAATAAATTTGTCATGGATCATCTTTGTATCAATACTTTTTGTTGTGTTGAATTCATATAAAAAGTCTTAAATTGTCAGTGTTATTAAATAAAGATTTACATTTAAACCAGGTTTCACATTCATTGCTAATTCTCTCCTCACTCTATGTTTGCTTAATTAACTCAAGATCAGTAATAATCTATCCACTCCTTTAGCACATTTTTTTATATTTGATTATCCAGGTCAAACTTTTGGTCTGAAGCCCAGCTGTGGGCAATTTCACTACATACTCCCAACTCAGGGATTCACTTAATTTCTTTTGATAGGGTTCCTGCTCAACTCCCAAGTGTCAGTGGCTCTGTTTTTTCTCACACCCTAAGTTTCTATTTTTCTATCTCCACATTCCATAGAAACGTCTGAGGGTGCAAATTCCAGGCCTCCCACCCTGGACAATATGTGTGAACCCATCTTCAAATCAACTGTGTTAAAATCATGTTGTCCCTATTAAGATTCATAAGTGTTTGTAGGAAGGGAAGTTGTATCATAAGGTTGGCCCCTTCCTATGCTCCACCTTTGCTAAGGAATCAATGTTAGAAAAAAGAAGATATGTTTTTGATTAAGACTATTTCACCTTTCTTCCTGGCCAAGAAACATCAATAGGGAACATGTAGCTAATGTAGGATGAAAAACACAATCATCAAATTTAAGGAGTTGGATTTACCCATGGAGCTCAGTGGTGTGTTGCCTGAATCAACTCCAGTAACTGGCAATTCCATTTGTGCCCTTTTCAGAAACACCTATTCAAGATATTTACAGCTCAGATATGCAGGTTGGTTCTGGCATTATATGCTCTATATATTCTTTCCAATCTTTTCTCTCCCATGTAAAAGTATAAAAATAGATTTTTATTGAGGTTTCAGGGCATCTTTGGTACCACAGTAGCTCAAGAAGAGCCTTTTATTTTTTAAAATAAAATTGTAAATGTCCTAGGACTGTCATGTACAGGGGACTAAGCTCTGACGCTATTTAAAAATTTTATGTGATCATAAATCTGTTCCATAGTCAAGTTACAGTTTTATAATACATTGTAACCTTTTCCTTTCTCACTTCCTCCATTTTTTTCCAAGGCATACATGTGCATTTATTGGCTTAATTTTGTTTATAAAAAACATGACATTGTTAGTTTGGAAAAAAGACCATTCTATCATTTTGTTCCTTAATGACATTTGCATGAACTAAATAAAAGAATAACATTTTCTTAATGATCAGTCCTCAGAATTCGAACTGGAATTCAAGAATGCAATTAATAATTGCTTGGATAAAGCAGAACTTCCTTGTAGTCCTTTCTGGGGAGGTGCCCAATACTCGTGGTTATCTTACAATGCACACAAGAGGCTATCAACTGATCAGTATTTTTCTCCAAGTTTACCTTTAGTTTAGAATGAACTTTCTCATTCAGTTTCTGCATATTGTCCACTCTTTCACGCCTAGTGAGTGAGTTTGATCTGACCTGGTGGAAAAAATATTTTTAAGCTAAGAATGGAAAAACAGTTATTGCTTTTGTGCCACAGAACTATACCATGAGAACGCTTTTCATCTACTTTAGACCATTGTGTTTTTTCAAAGATTTTGGGGTGCTTCAAGTCATTGTTGCCATGAATCTGTTTAGCTTGTCTGGTAGGAAGTGGCCAGGAATAACATACCTGTTTTCTAACTGAGGATGCACATAGTCTGGAGTGGGATAATTTGCTCAAGGACATGCAATATATTTTAAAATAATATGTATGTGTGTGCATCTGTGCTGGAAGATAGGAGAGATTAAGTTTCTTGAATAGTAAGCCTCAGTTGCTTAATTACTATAAAGAGAGATTTTATCATACATATAAATGTACTCTTTGGGCCTGTAATGGTCAATTACCTTTGTTCAATTTAAGTTTCCAAAAAATCTATGGTTTGATTTTTGTTGCACATTAGCTAAGCCAATGGGAGTAGATATTCCATCCCTGTGAACCAGCTGGGAAAAGAACAAAGAAGGCCGAGAGCCAAACACAGGGTTCCTCCACCGGGACTCTTCCTCAGAGGAGAGCTGCAAGGACTTAGAGGATGTTCATGGTGCTGATGAAGGAGAACAAAGAGCAACCATGAAGGTAGTGAAGAGGCTGTCTGCTCAACAGTGCATCCTGACTGGGCTTGTCAGGATGGGGAGGAGGGAGGGTGCCTGTGGTTTGCTTCTCCACTCAGTAGCCAAGAGAGGGTCCCAGCGAAGACCTGAGTGTGCGTTTTTATTCCTCTCAAATATTTGGATCTTTTCAATACATTCTTGTTCTACTTAAATTCAAATTGGTTTCTGTAATTTAAAACTCAGAATCCAGTCTGGAACGTTTTACAGAACAGTAGTGGCATCTGAGCCTCAGTAATTACACATATAGAGGAGTTTTCAGGGGCCTAATGGAAAGGCCTCCAAATAGAAATTAAAGCAATTCAGAAGAAGTTCANATATATATATATATATATATATATATATATATATATATATATATATATCCAAAAGTAAACAAAACTACAAGAAGCCAAGCTTGGGGCATGTGATATGAGAGAAACCCTGGGCTTAGATCCAAAGAACTTTCCACGACCACTTAGTTAGCCTGGTGACTTCAGGTGAAGTGCATTCTATCTCTAGAAAATTGTCCCTTCATCAGCACAAGATGGATAATACTAACTACAAAGATTATTTTACAAAGTGGTTAAAAGGATAGAAAATAAACATAAGGTTAGCACATGAAAGTATGATTAAAGTAGCCTAATGAGGGCTGGGGATATAGCTCAGTAGTAGAGTGCTTGCCTCGAATGCACAAGGCCCAGGCTTCAATTCCCAGCACCACAAAAAAAAAAAAAAAAAAGCCTCATGATTATTTTTAGGTTGATATTGTATAAGATATAACTAGCAGGTACCTGATCTCATTCCAGTGTTATCATGACTTTCCAGGGTAATTTATAAATGCCATATTCTTGACCAGGTCCCAGAGTGGTCTACCTATATTCTTGAAATAGAGGTAGAGCTTAGCCTGGTGGGAAAAAAAAAACTAGTCTTTACTGTCAGATGGGTTTGAGTTTGAGCCTTAGATTTACAGTTTATTACTTGTGTAATTGGTATCAAGAAACTCAAACTCTCTAAGCATAAACATATGGAACAGTATAAAACTATTAATATCAATTTCAGGAATGATAGGATAACAATATGTATATTTTAATATAGTTCATCAATGTATGTTTAAGTAATAATGGATAAGTGAGTTTATGTGAGCTAGTTTTGTCATTTGTTAGTTATCTGACACAGAAAACTCATGCCCCTCTCTTAATTCAGTTTTCTCATGTGTAAAATGGGATTCATTGGAGCAACTATCTCTTAGATTTGTTTAGAAGATTAAATTACTTAATATTGTAAAAACATTTAGAACATTGCCTGGAACACCGGATTCTGTCAATAACTATTAGCTATTAAGAATATTTTAGGCCAAGCATCCTACACAGTATCCGTTATTTATTAGACACTCAATAAGTGATTATATTCATTACTAGATTCCACTTTTACAAGTCAATTGATCACAATATCCAATCAATTTATTTCATGAAATCAAGAGGATAAAGTAGAATACGTATACTCCTCATTTATCTTGCCTTCTATCTACTTAAGAAGACAAGGACTTTTAAATTCTTACCCTGCCTAGCATTTATTTGCCTCCACCAAGAATAACCTTAAAATTCAGTGGATGTCACAGGAATCAGATATTTCCAGCTGCTTGACCATCAGCACTGAAATCGTTCCCTCTGTCCCATACTCGCCTCCAGAAAACTGAATTAAGAGAGGGGCATGAGTTTTCTGTGTCAAATAGCTAACAAATGGCAAAACTAGCTCACATATCAGCTTTGTGGTCTTAAGTGAATAAAAATAAAAATATTTTATCTTGTTCCATCTATGTGTGGAAACTTGTCTCTAGAGTTTCTACTCCTGCCTGTTTCTCAAGAATTCCTGTGCTAGGAATCAACTGTAGATTTACCCTCAAGATAACCTGCTAGACCACTGTAACTAGCCCCTACTTTTAAGCCATTCATTGAGACAGCAAAGCAGACTTTTTTTGGAAAAAAAAAGTTCAAAGACTATTTGACTGGGTTAATAAAAAGAACAGATGGAAGTTGTCCAGGATGTCAAGCTAACCAAGCTTCTAAAACATCTCTAGAGATGAGATAGAGAAAAATGTAGAAGAAATTGCTCCAGAGACTGTTTGTGTTTTGAAGCTACACTATGGTTAAGAAGCTATAATCAAAATAATTAACAACTATGTCTGGAATATTAACCAATCATAAGTAGACAGAGCAATAAAATGGACACTGATGATTAACAAGGTGTTTAGATGAACCAGCTAAATAATACACTTATTAATGCACCTGTTTTAAGAAGCATCTCCTTCAAGGGACACAGATCATGTTTTAGAGGCAAAAAAAAAAATGATTATCAAATTGCCTTGGAAAATAGATAATTCTGAATAATTACAGAAGTTATATTTGCTTAGTGGAGTCTGCAAACTTTGAGCCATAGCTAAATCACAGCAATATAAAAGATATTTATTCCTTGGGCATATACAAGAAATAAACTATAGTTTTTCACTAGTGAGAATTTTATACCCAGGTTTTTGTTTCAAGTACAGACATAACAAAAATATGGTTAAAAACAAAGCTAAAATGCAAACAAGTGAACAATGAAAAACAATATAGTATGTTTATATGCATAATAGATGTCAAACCGGATGTCAGATTCTGGATTTTCCTGGAAGTGTACGGGATCATCATTTTTCTGAATATTTAGATGAAAATGGTGTGCATTCCATTCTATATTTGTTGGAACACCACATGGGAAGGACGTTTTCACCTCTCTTTCCCATCTGCAGAGACTCCATTGGGAAGAGACTGGAATCTTGGGTTTTGGTCTCCTTTCTCTACTGAGTCTGCTGTGTCACTTGGGACTTACCTGTGTGGCTGATTTCTTCACTCTGATCAAAGCTATCCCAAAAGTGAACCATGACCCTTTCAACTGTTCTATTTTGTGTAATTTTCTTCATTATGGTATTTGAAAAACAGTGTCTTATTTCAAATTTTCCATGTTTATTTTCTATTTATGTTTCTTCTTTTCAATTATCTGATTTTTGCTTAGTTTTCTATAGATATATTTTGCTTTTATTGTAGTATATTATGTTCTTTACAATTTTAACATGTTACTAATATTTTGTCAATATGAGGACACAATTTGCTTTTTTTTTTTTTTTTTGTAGTACTAAGGATTGAAACCAATCCACTGAAATCCACTGAACTACATTCCCAACACCCACCCACCCCTGTTTTCGAGACAGGATATTGCTAAGTTGATGATTTTAATTTTAATTTTAACGACTTATAAAATGCTTATTTTTTTCAGGAGTTATATTTTTCAATCTTTTAATTTGAGTTATCCCTTTGTTTTGAAAATCTTGCCCATCTAAAGTCTAGACAAAACATTAACAACTTTTTGTTGAAGCAAAGAGACATAAAATGTAATAAACAGAACATAAAAATCATGTAAAGAACTTTTCTCAAAGATAGCCAATGAATTTTTTATATATATGTAATATTTTTAAAATGAAATTCAAATTGCACCTAACATATAATTTTATGTTCTTGGTTTATTTAATGTAGTATCACAATCATTTTCTTTCAGCATATTCTCAGCAAGTTTGAAAATATGGTTTATTTTTATAGAATATATTATTTTTAGCTACACTTCCCAGTGTCTTGGTATAATTACAAAAGTCTTTTAAATATGATTATTGCAGTTATCTTATATTTAGCTGCTGCACAGACCTGTCACTATCAGAATCTGTCAATAATTAATACTTTTAATTGAAGCATTAGCTGTTGCGATTCATTACATGGTAAGTGTGGGCATTCCTTTGTTAAAAATGTATTGGAGAGCCAATTTGGGGAGGATAAAATCTCATACTCTACATTTTAAAAGGAAGAAAAAAATGCATTCTGATTCTATAAAACAAGAAAACACTTAAATATTGCACAGTGTATTAATTTTCCAAGAATTTCTGCATAATATAAATCATATATAGTACAAATAGTGAAATTATTTAATAGTGAATATTGAACAGGAAGCATTCCTGTGTAGTACACAGTATCAGTTTCACATTTTCTCTTCTATAATGTAGCAAATATAACTGGGCTGCAAATATAGTAAAATAATAAAGACGCAAATCAATCCAAATTAGCTTAGCACAATAAAATAAACTATTAGGCAATTAAAAAAATAATTACCATTGAAGAGTTTCCTGAGTGAAGTGTAGTGGTAATAGAAAGGAGATAGAAGAGGCAGTCAGTCACTGTGGCTCTCCATGGGTTAGCAAGGGGTTACCAGTGAGGTAGAAAAGGAGTGAGTGTCCAAATTCAAGGGACAGATGGAGTCGTTCTCTTTTTAGAAGTAGATAATCAGACATTGTATGTTAAAAATCTATCCCTTTGAAGCTACAGGTGAGACCATGGGGAAGAAAAGGTCCCAAAATAGGGAACTTCTGCTTCTGGTCCTAATGGAACAAGGAAGACCAGATTTACTCTCCCATCTTTAAAATATGGAAAACTAATACAATGTATAAAACAGCAGGAATCAGACTTTAGAAAATAGCAGGCACAAAACTCTGATTCCTGAGAGAGTAGGACAAATGATGTGATTCCTAGAATTGCACAGACTTTCTGACTGCCACCAATAATTAAGGCCACTGTGGAGAACAGGAGAAAATAAAAAGCCTTGCCAACAAACCCGAGACGGAGAATAGTGTGAGGAGCCCAAGACTGCTGAAGTTCATCCTGTAATAAATTTCAGGGTATTTAACCTGTACTTTTAAAGACAGATACATGAATGAATGAGATTGATTCATTTTCAGCTATTTCAGTATTCAAAAGTGAGACTACTGTAAAGAGAAGCATAACACAATTAACTCAATTTTTAAACACAGGTAGTTTTTAATGGCAGAAATAATCAGAACTTCCAATACAGTTCTATTCTTTATCAGATATTTTCCATGAATTATAGCATCTAAATTCGAAGCTCCAAAGTTTTTTTTTTAACAGTTTAGTCAAATTATATAATTCGCAAACCATAAAATTAACTCATTTAAGGTGCATATTCTGGTGTTTTACAGTATATTCACAAAATTGTGTAATCAACAATACAATCTTATTTTCATCATCTCTAAAATTAATCTTGTACCCATTAACAGCCATTACTGATTCCTGCTCTGCTTAATTTTCATTTCCATAGATTTGTCTACTTTGGACATGTCAAATGAATGGAATCATGCCATACATGACATTTTTATACCGAAATTCAAGCATGTTTTTAAGGTTCATCCATTTGTAACTTCTGTTAGTACTGCCTTCTTTTTATTGCTGAATATTATATATTTATTATATTTCTCCATCAAATGGTATTAAATCATATCATATTTATCGATCCATTCCTCAGTTCATGAAGTTACATAGTTTTTATGAATGCATGTTGTACATGTGGTAAAAATAGGCATTGTTTTAAAGTTATGTGTGTAAGATGTTAACCTTATAGAAGTTATTTTCTCAACTATTTTTATATGGTAATCTAGGTAAGTTGACTCCAACTGAAAGAGTAGCATTATAGTCAATAATCAATTGATAAGGTTTGTGGGGTGGTACCAGGGATTGAACTCAGGGGCATTCCACCACTGAGTCACATTCACGGCCCTATTCTGTATTTTATTTAGAAACAGGGTCTCACTGAGTTGTTTAGCACTTCGCTCTTGCTGAGGCTGTCTTTGAACTTGCTATCTTCCTGCCTCAGCCTCCTGAGCCACTGGGATTACAGGCCTTTGATAAGTCTTTATAAAGTGTATTTGTTGTTTCCAGATATTAAGAAAGTGAACACTCTACTGAGTGGGGAACAAATGTCTCTACAAGTCAGGCAATTTCCGTATTTCATTTCCAACCAAATTGAAAAAGGATTTAACTTAATTTTCAACATATAGATCTATATTAAATATAGTTCTGATATGGACCACTTCATGTTTATCGACATATAATTCAGAATAAGTTCAAGCAAGTAACTAATATTGCATAGTAAAATTCTTTTCCATCCTTACTTATTTGTCTACGTAACACGGACAAATTTTTCAGTAGCATTTATTAAAAAAAGAAGAAGCATATGATTAGAATTTATTCTAAAAGTGGTCTCATTCATTGATTAATAAGTAATAATCATGCATAATAAGATATGTGTATATTTCATCTAAATGTACATTTCTAATAACTATATTTTATACTTTTATTAATAATCACATTTTATGTTTTTTAGATTTTTTGATCATTGTATACTAATAACTCTGATAAATTAATTTAGAAGTAAAAGCAATTCTAATATTTAAAGCTTATGTTCGTGGCAAATTAAAACATTTCAGAATCAAAATTTACAATTATTTTGTTTGTTGTTGCAGAGATTATGAAAGAGAAACTGATAAAAACTTTAAAAAATAAAATATTATAAAAACCTTACATGTGAAAAATAAAATGGACATATAAGCTTGAGGAGAAGGAAGAATGATGCAAATTTCTGCCTCAGAAAGCAGAGAAGCTTCTGTTTTTAAATGGATAATGATCTAAGGAATTTGGATTTGATTTATTCTATTCTATTTGAATATGTAGGTATTATTTTAAGAGTGATGCAACAATTTTATTTTAAAATGTCATTTCCAAATCACTGGAAATTATATTTCCTTCAACTTACTACTAGTGATAAAACATTTTTAAATTCATTAAAAATGAGTTAGTGGGTAGTTTCCATCATTCTTTCAGGGATTATTTGAGCAAAAAGTTTTAATGATGATGGTGTATATAGCATATACTTACTGTGTTTAGTCTATATTTTTTCCAACAATATCCTCCAGAACTAAAGTATATTCACACAACTTTTTTCATGTAATGTGGTAATAAAAAAGTAGGCAATTTTTTCTAAATTATTTAAAATTCTGTAAATTTATGCATTACAAATCAATTTAACTTCCTCAATTTGAAAATTAATTTTTCTGATTATAAAAGAAATATATAACCATTGAAGAAAATGTTTAAATATTCAAAAGAAAGAAATAATAAAAATAATTCTTCATTCCTACCTAAAGTTCCTTCATTCCTCCCATGCTCCCTATCCCCAACCATCGCTATTATGAGTCAGCATCCTCATAATAAAGAAAATATTTGGCCTTTGTTTTTTTTGGATTGGCTTACTTCACTTAGCATTATATTCTCCAACTTCATCCATTTACCTGCAAATGCCATGATTTTGTTCTCTTTTAAGTCTGAATAATACTCCACTGTAGATATATATACCACATTTTCTTTATCTATTCATCTACTGAAGAGCAGCTGTGTTGGTTCAACAATTTAGCTATTGTGAATTGTGCTGCTATAAACATTGATATGACTGTGTCCCTGTTATATGCTGTTTTTAAGTCCTTTGGGTATAAACTGAGGAATGGGATAGCTGAGTCAAATGGTAGTTCCATTCCAAGTTTTCCAAGGAATCTCCATACTGATTTCCAGATTGGCTGCACCAATTTGCAGTCCCACCAGCAATGTATGAGTGTGCCTTTTCCTCCACATCCTTCCCAACACTTATTGTTGTTTGAGTTCTTAATAGCTGCCATTCTGAATGGAGTGAGATGAAATCTTAGAGTAGTTTTGATTTGCTTTTCTCTAATTGCTAGAGATGTTGAACATTACCCTAAGTACATGTATGAAGACACAAATGGTATGAAAATACTTTGTGTACAATCAGTGACTTGAAAAAGTGTGCTTTGTATGTGTAATATGAAATGAATTACATTCTGTCATCGTGTATAACAAATTAGAATAAATAAATAAATAATTTAATTTTAAAAATCCTTGACCTTATGATCAACACATAGGCATTTAAATGCATGTTTGTGTGTGGGTGGTTGGGTATTTACAATCATATTTTTAATAGGCTATGACCTATTTTAAATATGACCGTTTGTCATATTTATTGTCTGATTTTGTCCTTAACACCATATCAGGAGCTTTTTAAATTCATTAAAGGGCTGGGGTTGCAGCTCAATGGTAGAGCACTTGCCTTGCATGTGTGAGGCACTGCATTCAATCTTCAGTACCACGTAAAAATAAACAAATAAAGATATTGTGTCCATCCACAACTAAAAAAATATATTTAAAAATGTATATCATTAAATACAAATTGTAAAACCTTTAAATTTATGTTCAGTTTTAAGTTTATTATAAGAAAATTCAAATTATAAGAATTCTCTGAACAGGTTGCTTCTATCTGCAGTGAAAATAGGATAACACCGCCATCAAAATGCCTAAAGAAGAATGTTTAAATTTAAAATGATATAATATCTGAATACTAATCCATTTATGGTTATCTCCAAGTTTTACAAAAGCCATATTTAAACATTACTTATTTTTAGAGTTCAGAATGATATTATCCTTTGGCTTCACTGCAAACAAGTGATCTAAAATGTTTTTTTATTAACCTCCTCTAAGTCTTTCAATAGAGTCATTGTGTTGTGTTGATGATTTTTTCTCTTGCCTTGACCATAAAGATCAAATTGCCTTACAATAAAATGCTTAATTGTGACCTTTGTCCAAAAAAATGTTGATTTTTCTGAACAGTTTCTCCATAATAATATTTAGACACACAGTTGCAAAGAAAAATATCTAGTCCAGGTAAATGAGTTTTAATTAGTGTAATAGTGACTTTTCCTATTTGTTCTATATGAATATTATAGAATTCTATCTTTAACTTAATTACAAAAAAAATGATAAGAAACATTGAGATTTGGATCTCTTGTCATTAAAATTGCCTGAAAGACTGAATATGTGTCATCTTATCTCCACAGTCCTCCCCCATCCTCTGTTCTCACACACTGGCCTGTCTGCCTTCTCTGCCTTCCTCCATCCCTTCCTTCCTTTCTTCTTTCCTTTCTTAATTCCTTCCTGCTTTCTTTTCTTCTTCCCTCCCCTTCCTTCCTTCTTCTTTCTAATAATTATTAATTTTAGCTAAAGAAAGGTTTTTTTAATTCATATGTTTATAATTGGGTTTTGTTTTATTTTAACTAGCCTACTAGATAAAATATAATATAATAATGAGGAATACTTATAATGTTTGACTTCAAATCTTTTTAGTTTCTTCAATTTTCTGTTATTATTTTTATCTTTTTCTTCTTTTCATTACTTCAGGACTTCATGATTTCCACATAACTGATTTTTTTTCTGTTATAGTATCTATAATTTTATGCAGAATTTTATTCTTCTGCTGAAATTTTGGTTCTAGTGTCCCTTAGCCTTCCTCTTTCTCTTTTTCTCTTTTTTAAATTTTTAATCTCTATTTATTTGCTTTGCACTTCTTACTGTTTTTTCTCAATCTGAACTTTCTCCATTCAGTTGACCATGTCTTTGTTCATCATGTTATGAATATCCAGGTTTTCTTCATGTTTTTCAGCTGAGCAACCTCAGAGATCTGTTTTTCTCTGAATCGTCAGGATAATGTTTTTTTCCCCCATAATGTTCGCATTATTTTTTCGCAAACCTCATTGGTGCTACATCTTTTCTCTCATCTTCAAAACAGAGAAAACCCTTGCAAAAATGATGTTTACCAGCAGACATATAGTATGGATCTTTATGAGCTCCATTTATTAAACACTTGACCCTAGGAAGTATTTAGCATGGTACAGGGGAGGGGACAAATGCATTGTGTCTACCCTGCTTTTCTCTGCTCTCCCCAACTTCATTGCTGGCTTCCTAAATGCTCTGAAATTAGAAAATAATTTTAAAAACTAAACACAATACAAAGAATGGCCACCAGAAAACAGATCTCAGTGTTTATTATATATTTATTTTTATATATACCATATAATATTTTGTTGGCATTTGGATTGAGGATCCTATCACCAATTCTGTAACTCTTTCACATTGTATGACACACACACACACACACACACACACATTTAACTGGCCATTATTTTATTGATTAATTATTCAATATATTAATATCCAAAAAGCAACTCCTGCTCTATATGAATATCATAGAATGGAAAGAATGTCAATGAGTTATAAGGTTGATTTAGAAGGCCATTTAAGTGATATCATCTTTGCAGATAAACAATGTTTTAATGAATTCAGGTGTCATAATTCTTAATCTAAGAACTCACATTTCCAAATATTTTGCCATTTAAGTTATTTTCAGCATTTCTTCTGTTTAGATCACCATTCATGCTAGTCTTATAATAAAGCTCTTCATAACATAATTGTGGATCCCGTTTGATTTTCTGGAGAAACTCTCACTAGAGTGAAAGGAAAAGTGTTCACAGGGAACCTGCTCGTGTGGCCCCATTGCTTCCCAAAGGACTCTCCTGGGTCTCAGAGACACCGGCAGGAAATGAGCTGTTCTGTCTTATTTTAAAGTTACTACACTCAACAACACAATTTCAAACAGCTTGTCTTCTCTTTCCCCATGAAAATCTATGAACCTATCATTTCTGTCTAGCACTTTTAGGAGAACTATTGCTAGGACAAACAAACAAATGTGTTCACCAATTCCAGTAAAATCCTTTCTTACTATTGGTTTCCTATAGTTTAGACAAATTTCACAGAATTTTCAATGAGGCAGTGAAAATGGCTATCTTGGTGAAAATAGCATAATGCATCATAGGCTTTAAACAGAGAATACCATTTAGGAAAAAAATGTTATTTGTGCTTTGAGTCTAGGAAAATTAAAAGCAAACACATATCTTATTGTCCAAAGGGGAAAGGTCTGCCATCCTGTTCCCTAACTGACCTCATCAATACCATTCTAGGGCTTCCTGGTACCACACCTTCCCCAGGTATGCTTATTTCCTTTACCTGGTGGTCAGTAAATCCACCGTAAGTTGTTAATTGGTATGTACTTGATCCAAAAATAATATTGCAACAAAACACATTAAAGCTATTTGCTCCTCAGCACCACCTTCCAGCTCTCCCCACGCATCTCCTGGTGCTTGGAATTTGAAGGACTTTATAACTATTGCAGTAATGTATTTCAGTTCGGAAATCCAAAGGAATCTATCCATAACTACTTTTTAGATTATATTGTTAAGGAAATCATCTTTCTCTGCTCTCACTCTGTATGAACAGCTTCAAAAATTAAGTGGACTCTTCCTTGAAAGAAACAAAGAAATTCTCTAACACAGATAAAAATAAAAATTGATTCATTTTATATATGAAACTCTGAGTCCCAGAGAATTTCCTTCATTAACATTGCTTTTAATGTAGGAAGGCAAATTAAAAAAATCTAACTCTGTCGAATTGAACTTCTTTTTTTTTTTCAGTGTGTATCTTCTAGGTAACTGTCACAGCCTCCTAAGTGACCCATACATCATTTCAAACACCAGAGTTAAACAACATAAACTAAATAAAGTTTCATGTACTCTGTTCTTAAATAAAAATTCAGGTGACAGTAGCGTGTTTGGTTTCTGTCTCTGGACAAGATACCTAAATTGAGATGTTCCCTTGCTCAACGCCCACATTTGATTCTTTTTATGGATCCTGGCATGATGTAAAGATCTGGGCCTTTGCTTCCTTGGGGAAAAGACAATATGCCTTTATCATGTCAACACCTGCTGTTTGGGCAATTTCAAATATAGGAGGTAATTTTGTTCCCAGCACAGTATTTGGTCCAGGTTGTCTGGAATGGAAAGTAACAAATTCCTTAATATGAAGAGTAGGCCCCCAATCCAACTCAATGCTTATGTAAATTCAAGCAGCTGGTAGGGCAGAGATCTTCCAGGTACATGGTTTTTCTCCCAAATTTGTCCTCTAATTCTGAACCTAATGGAAAATTATTTTATGTTGGACGCAAATGAGTGACCACCTGAGATATTTTTTTTTTCTTTAACGAACACTTTCAATTCAGGTTATGAAGAAAGGTTATAATGAAAAAATACTTTGATATAGTAAAAGAATTTTTCATTTGTAAATGGTGTCTGTGGAGTCTAATGTGGTAATAAAATAACTAACAAGGGTGTTATATTTTAAGTTTTCGCTCTGAGTTCAAATGTCTTCAGAGCTAGTACATCAGTGCATAATAAATAAATAAACAAAATAGATTTTTTTGATCATTAACTTGCCTTTTTCTTAAGGATCCCTATGGCTGTCACTGTATTCTACTGCTTAAAATCCTTCACAAGTTCTCAATTTCTATGAAAATATCAAAACTACTTAACACCACATGTGTAGGCCTTCATAATTTGTCATTTTCCAAGCAACACAGTTTCTTTTTTTAACAATTTTTATTTCTTCTACTTAGTTGTACATGACAGCAGAATGCATTTCAATTCACCATACACAAATGGAGTGCAATATTTCAATTCTCTGGTTGTACATGACGTAGAGAGGCACCTTTTGGGCCATCATACATATACCTAGGGTAATGATGTCCATCTCATTCCACTATCTTTCCTATCCTCATAATTCTTCCCACCCTCCACTTTTCCCAATCCAAAGTTCCTCCATTCTTCCCATGTCCTCACCACATCATAGACCAGCATACACTAATCAGAGAAAACATTTAGCGTTCAGTTTTTTGGAATTGACTAACTTCACTTAGCATAATATTCTCCAACTCCATCTGTTTACCTGCCAATACCATAATTTTACTCTCTTTTAATGCTGAATAATATTCCATTGTGTACATATACTGCAGTTTCTTTATCTATTCATGTATTGATGGGCATCTATGTTGGTTCCACAGTTTAGCTATTGTGAATTCATCTGTTATAAACATTGATGTGGCTATGTCACGGTAGTATGCTGATTTTAAGTCCTTTTTATATAGACTGAGGAGTGGGACAGCTGGGTCAAATGGTAGTTCCATTTCAAGTTTTCTAAGGAATTTCTATACTGTGTTCCAAAGTGGCTGTACTGATTTGCAGTCCCACTAGCAATGTATGACTGTACCTTTTCCCCTATATCCTCTCCAACACTTATTATTGCTTGTATTCTTGATAATTGCCATTCTAACTGGGGTGAGATGAAGTCTTAGAGTAGTTTTGATTTGCATTTCTCTAATTACTAAAGATGTTGAACACTTTTTCATATGTTTGTATATCTTCTTCTGAGAAATATGTCTTCATTTCCTTAGCCCATTTATTGATTGGGTGTTTTGGTTTTTGTGGTATTTAGTTTTTTGAGTTCTTTATATATCCTGTAGATTAATGCTCTATCTGATGTACGTGTGGTAAAAATTTGCTCCCATGCTGTAGGCTCTCTCTTCACCTCAATGATTGTCTCTTTTGCTAAGAAGAAACTTTTTAGTTTGTATCCATCCTGTTCATTGATACTTGATTTTATTTTTTGCACTTCATGACTC
The DNA here is from genome assembly GCF_001458135.2 of Marmota marmota marmota. Lineage (NCBI taxonomy): Eukaryota > Metazoa > Chordata > Mammalia > Rodentia > Sciuridae > Marmota > Marmota marmota. Next base: position 4,988,238 of record NW_026000075.1, read on the forward strand.
TTGTTAAGGAAGTCGGGGGCTAATGATGAAGACATGATGAAGATTTGGGTCTATTTTTTCTTCTATTAGGTGCAGGGTCTTTGGTCTAATTTCTATGTCTTTGATCCATTTTGAGTTGAATTTTGTGCCTGGTGAGAGATAAAGTTTAATTTTGTTTTGCTGCATATGGATTTCCAGTTTTCCCAGCATATTTGTTTAAGAGGCTATCCTTTCTCCAATGTATGTTTTTGGCACCTTTGTCTAGTATGAGAAAACTGTATTTATGTGGGTTAATCTCTGTGTCTTCTATTCTGTATCATTGGTCTAATGTCTATTTTGGTGCCAATACCATGCTGTTTTTGTTATTATTGCTCTGTAGATTAGTTTAATGTGTGGTATTGTGATGCTTCCTGCTTCACTCTTCTTGCTAAGGATTGCTTTGGCTATCCTGAGTCTTTTATTTTTACAAATGAATTTCTTGATTCCTTTTTCAAGTTCTATGAAGAATGACACTGGGTTTTTAATAGGAATTGCATTAAATCTGTATAACAGCTTTGGTAGTATGTCCATTTTGACAATGTTAACTCTACCTTTCCAAGATTGTAAAAGCTATCTATGCTAAGCCCAAGGCCAATATCATCCTAAATGGAGAAAGATTGAAAGCATTCCCTCTAAAAACTGGAACAAGACAGTGATATCCTCTTTCACCACTTCTATTCAACATAGTCCTTGAAATTCTAGCCAGAGAAGTCAGAGGGACAAAAGAAATTAAAGGGATATAAGTAGGAAAAGAACTCAAATCATTTTTATTTGCCAATGACATGATTCTATATTTAGAAGATCAAAAAAATTCCACCAGAAAACTTCTAGAACTAATAAATGAATTCAGCAAAGTAGCAGGATATAAAATCAATACTCATAAATAAATTGCATTTCTAAACATAAGTGAAAAAAGAAATTAGGAAAACTACCCCACTCAAAATAACCTCAAAAAATATAAAATCATTGGGAATCAATCTAACAAACAAGGTGAAAGGCCTCTACAGCAAAAACTACAGAACACCAAAGAAGGAAACTGAAGAAGACCTTAGAAGATGGAAAGCAACACAGCTTCTTATTTACCACTTCCTCATATAGCAAAATGGAAATATGGCTTCCAGAACCTCTGGGCTTCCTGTCCATCTCTGCCCTCTTCTTTGCTCGAGACTCACATGTAGAGAGTCAAGCTACAGAGGCTCACAAGGCTTACAAGCAGTGTGTAAACTATCAATAAAGTAACATACCTCACTCATTTGGCTATGAAAAATTATACTGAGACCAAGTCTGCTCAACTAACCACTGTCACTCCCAGTGTCCAGGACTGGTTATGAGCCATTCATTACTATTACTTCACATTACTATTACTTCACTGTTGATGGGGGAAAAAATACACATGTGAGCATATACATTTACACACACACACACACACACACACACATACACACACACAATATACAGGTTTAACTGACCAAATGAAGGGTAGAGAAAATATCACTAGTTGCTCACTCAAATTTTATGATCTTCTTGATAATTAACAGCATCCCATTCTATTTAGGATAACCACAGATTTATCTCTTCAATCTTTTCTCATTTTTTTTTTCCTGATTAGAATGCAGACATGACCCCAAGGCACAGCAGCCAATTTGCAACCATCAGGAGACCAGCATGAGGTGGAAGCTGAGAGGAAGGAGGTAAAAGCCTGGTTTCCAGAGGGCATCCCTGAACTGTCACCAACTGGGTTTATCCACACTGGTATTTGTGATTGTGGAGATGAATTAAATCTGTTTGAGAATTCCAGTCATTGCAGGTGAATATATTGCTCACTGATATAAATAGCTAAACAGGAATTTAGATATTCCAATTCTATATAACCGTCAACAACCTTCCTTTAGCATTTGTGGCCTATCGTAACAAAAAAAGACAAAAGTGGGGTATCTATTGTACTGCCCTCACTCCCACGGAGGTACAGGGAAAAGGTCAGTGGACCAATAGCAAATTTTCTCTATTTTTTCCCTCTGATTTTACACTTTATGCCCCTCTACCTCTCAAATATCAGCATTCAACATCAAAAGACCTTCAAATGGGTAAGTTTTTGTAGCTTCTGTTCCAGACCATCAAAATAATCCTAACTAACCAAAGCAAGACTACATAAACTGAGTGAATGACCAATATGAGTATTCTTGAGTTTTCTACAAACCACTGCTCTTTCTTTGTCTGTTACCCTACCTCTTATTCTCCAACTTCCCCCTTACATAGCTTCCTGCCCCTCCAGGGTCACTCATTGTCAATACTGTGTCCCTGCTTCAGCTCTAGTCCTTCACCTAATCCCAACTGAGACTCTTTTCCTCCTTCATTTGATTCCTACCAGCTCCTGTAAACAACCTCCTGAACACCCTATCAGTTCCCTACCTCATTTCTCCTCCTTTTGTAAAAAGAACCTGGCCCCTCCTTTGACATATGGGCCCTTTGATCACTTCACCTCTCTTGATCTTGTTGTCAGAAAAGGAGATCAATCAGATTGAGGGACAAAAACAATTTCTAATCTTGCTTTCAACACAACTGACATTTAATGGTCAAAATAACCTGTATTTACAATAGAGTAATTAATCTTCAGCTTGAAACGCATGGAATCTAGGTCGTATCAGTTGTCCTCTAGCTTATGGAAGAAAAAAAAAATGATTCCTTATGTTTTCTAGATGATTCTGCCTTCATTTTAAGATGAAAAGCTATTTCAGGAACTGATTTGGTGACAAAAGTGATCTTTTGCCAATTTCAAAGATAAATGGTGTCAAGGAGTTAAAATGATTTCATACGTTTTTATTCAAAGCTATTAACTCTGACTCAAGCCCTTCAATAGTGATGGCTCCAATGATTGCATTAACCCATCTAGAAGCAAATGGACAGTATTTAAAATATTTTTGAAGTACTAGCAGCTATACAAAATGAGAGAATGTAGTAATTTATGATTCTTTGTAATCTGCAGATTGCTTCAAATATCTAGCCACTGACATAGGCACACATTAGGTTGCCTCCAGTACTCTGATGGAGCTACTGCTTCCCAAATGTACAAATGATGATAGACATCTCTGGACAAGCAGGGAGCCTTGGTGCACGCTCATGTGCATTTTTGAGAAGTACTTCCTCCAAGAAAAATCTAATAATATGACTCTGCTCTCTAGTCAAAGATGACAACTTAAAGATGGTCAGTTGTCTACACCAGGTACTTTAGAGTCCTTTCCTGGGAATGTGAATTTATAACTTAGAGATTTTAAGTTGCATGCAATTGCATAATAGATAATCCTTAATAGGAAAAGTGAAAATTCTAAAGTTGTTATAGCCAAGGTGCATAATATGGGTTGAAGACCAAAAGGATCATCTGAGAGAGAGAGAAATCAAGGCTATCAGACACACCCATAACAATGATATATGCAAAATGGAGAAAAGTGACTTTTCAGTCTTCCCACAGTGAACCAAGTTTTTTGTCCATCCCCTCAGCCCTGCTAATTTCCAGCTCTTATAGTACTTGAAACGTCTTGATACCGCTCTAATAAATTAATAGTTTTCGCCAAATTTAGTTCCACTAGATTTCTTTTCTTTGTCTTTTTTTTTTTGCAATAATAAATTTGTGTTTTCTGAAACAAATATTCTTTCAGCAAAGTTCACAGAAAGAATGTTATAATAAGGCAACTATTTTTTTTTCATTCGCACATTGAAGAACCTGTTTTCTACCAACCATTGTGTTATTTTTCTCTTCAGTAATTCACAGTTGTATCACATAGAATTCCTGCAATCCAGGAATCTATGGGCAGAAAAATTCATGCATCAGAGGGCACCGAGGAAAGGCACTGGTGATGGCCAGGCAAGATAGTGAGTCAAGATGCTTTAGAAAGAGATTAGATTCTGACGTTCCAACAGAGGGAAACAACAGTGCAGTTTGACTAAAATGAAGGTCTGCAAGAAGATATAGTGATTACGACTAGAAAGATAGATTTGGGTCAGATTAATAGAGCCCATGAAAGCCCATGAAATAAGTTTGGGCTTTATCATGTTAGTCAGAAGAAACGAATAAGGAACTTTTAGCCAGACAATAATATCAGGAGTTACTCGGGAAATTGAATCAGCTGGAGGACTCCAGAGAGCAAGCTGATTCAGTGGTCCATTCATGTTAACGAGGGCTGGCGAAGAAACAATCTTCCTCAGCCACATCTGGAAGGGTTCAATGTTATTACGAAAGAGCAAAGTTTCCTTCCAAGTGAGGCAGCCAAGGTGCTTCAAGGAAGGAGAGTTTGCTCTCAGTGATGATCCTACCTGGGATCTGGGGACCTAGAGGACAAGAGCACGGATGTGTAAGACTGGACCGGAGAGGGAATAAATTAAAACCTGGAGGATGCAACAGAGGAAAGGTTTTTCACCTAAAAGAGAAATTGTAAACAATAGAGTTAAGGAAGCAGAGGCAGAAGTTAGACTGAAGACACGGGGTGCAAATCAACATAATTGACATTGGTTGGTGGCCTGTAAGGGTTCCAGGTATCTTTCCAAATGGAAACGCATTTGAATATTACCTACATTTTATGGATCTAGAAAGGTTGAGAAACTTGCTTTAAATAAGTGCACTTTAAGAGATACAACAGATGCAACAGGTTCCTGGTGTTTTAATTCCTTGTGATTTTAATTCTTTCCATTGTATCACAATGCCTTTAATCATGTTTAGTGGTGATAAAGGGAAATAAACATAGAGTCAGACTGTTTTAATAGGAATGTTGGTTTCCCTGAATATTCAGTCCCCTTAAACCAGCTTCCTCAAGAGTGCTAAACCCAGATCAAAGTAATTTCCAGTTAGGCCACTGGCTGTCAATAAATAATTCATTACATAAAATTACTAAGTAAATGCCAGAGGTAAGAAATTATATATTTTGATGTTGTGACAAAATCAATAAAATGCAGCTATCAGATTTCTTTCCTTAGTTATATAGCTTGTTAATTTTGTGACTATTCATTTGAGTGACTATATCAGAAATATAAGAGTAAAAGGCTAGTGGCCATTTATTCATGTTTTATAAATGCCAATGCTGGGAGAGTGTGACCTCTACATGAATATAAAGCAAATTTATTGTAATTAATGTTATTACCATGAATAGGAAATAAATTCATAACATCCAATATGTAAATACTAAGCAAAGCATGCAATTTGTCTCTTTTTGAAATTAATCTCACATTCACATTAATATGATTTATGTTATTGTAATACATCCTATGCCTCTGGAATCAGAGAGGGAATGATTCACTCTCTATGTGACCTTACTAACAAATAATGTGCTAATAGCATCATAAATATCAACTAAAACTAATTGGTATTTTTGATATTCTTAAGATTAGCTTCGTGAATCTGAAGTTTGAATAGCAACAGAATGAATGAGTATCAGCACAAGTGCCGCGTCATATTAAAATGTCAAAATGGAGGACACCTATGGTCATAGATCGAGGAATAGAGCTAGCTCTCCTCCGAATGTTAGATGCAGAAAGGACCTTAGAGGTCATTCAGTTCAATCACTCCTTTTAGCAGATGAGGGAGGGGGAAGGCCAGAGGTGCTGGGGACTTCAGGGTTCAATGCACAGTTACAAAGTACAGAGCTGTTCAGGCCATCGTTCTTTTTGCTACATCATGCTGCCTGAAGAATCATTTTTCATCATCTTAAAATGCTACCTTATTATTGCATGAGCAAGTGAAAAATTAATGGGTGTGTATTCTTTCGCTTTTTAAATGAGAAGAAAGCACTTCCATTTACCACAGCAAAATAGTATTTACCATAAAGTGAGCTCAGAGGACAGTTTTATTTCCCACACATTCTACAGCAAATCAGCTTTCTAGATTATTGTCACATTGATGATTTTTTTAAATGAGCTACATTTGTACAAAAATGAACTATTTGACTTATGATCATGAATTTTCATGATATAAAAGAGAAAATAATGATAGAATTGGTGTTGTAACAAATTTGGGAATTAAACTAACACCTTTTTTTTCCATTCAGGTGTAATTCACATAAAAAAGACCATTCTATGGGCTCTGACACCAGTGTAGCCAACACCCAGATGGATAAACAGGACATTTTTAACCCCAGAAAATTCCTAGTGCTCCTTCCCAGTAAATAAGTGTGCCATCTTTCCTAAAGGCAACCATGGATATGCTGTTATTTTTTATTTTTTCAGTTTTGAAATGTTTTGATAGACACCCTAACTATTTTTAATTCATCAAGTGTTTCATATTCTATTTATAAGGGTTCTTCGTCTTTTAAAGTAGTAAACCAAGAACAGAGAGTACTGTACTTGCTGCTCATATTTTGACATGAGTAGTTTCTGTATGTTTGAGTTATAGGAGTTTTGTAGGTTTGGGATATAAGTCATTTGTCAGATACAAGCATTACAAGCATTTTCTGTCAGTTTCTTGCTTATCTATTTCTTTGCTGAACAGGGTCTTTTGAATAGCATGAGTTGTTTAATTTTGATGATGCAACAATTTTTTTTATGGTTATTGCTTTTTATATCCTAAAAAATACTTGTGTATCTCAAGGGATATGAAGATATTATTTATTGTTTTCTTCTGAAAACTATGTCGTTTTAGTGCCCAAATGCATTTCTAGCTAAATTTTATATATGGGGTGAGATATAAGAAAAGGTTGTTTCTCCTCCATTTTACTGTTGTCTTAGCATGATGTGTTGAAAGATGCTCCTGTTCTCTCTTGGACTGAATTGGAGTCTAAGCTGAAACTTATTTCATGATGAAAGTATGGGTTTATTTCTGAATTCTCTGTTCTCCATTGATCGGTCTAATTTATATTTTAATAGCATACTATTTTAAATATAGTAGCTTTATGATGTCTTCAAATCACTTAGAAGTACCCAAATTTTGTTGTTGTTGTTGCTGCTGTTTGCTTTTGCAAGACTAAAAACAATTTAGTCCTTGTGTTCACACATAAATTATAGAGTTGGTTTATTGACTTCCATTTTAAAAAACAGATAGGATTTTGCTTGGGATTGCATTGTTACTATGGTTCAATTTAAGTAGATTTGACATATTTAAAATTCTAAATTTTCCAAAGCATAATATGCATGCTATATTTTTCCATTTATTTATGTGTTCTTTAATTTCTCTTAACTGTGTTTTATAGTTTTCAGTGTAAACACTTTATACTTGAGTATTCCAAGTTTTCTGAACGTGGATGTAAATAGTATCTATTTTTAATTTTTGATTTTTAGTTTTTTCAATGCCATGATATGGAAATAAACTGATCTTGTATTTTATAATTTTGTTAAACTTAATTATTAGTTGTCATAGCTGCTTTGTGAATTGCTTAAGGATTTTCTCTAGATACTGTTTACTGTCATTTTTCTATAATTAAAACAGCTTCGCTTCTTTGTTTAATCCGTATGATTTTCATTTATTTTTCTAGCCTTGTTGCACTGGCCACACCTCCAATTATGAAGCAGGGTAGTGGGGGCAGAAGCAGGCATCCTGGCCTTATTCGCTATCATAGGGGACAAGTGTTCAATCATTCACCACTGGTATGATGCTCCTGCTAGTTTTCCTGAGATTCTCTTCATCATTGGGAAGATGTCCTTTTCTTTTTCAAGTTTAGAAAGAGTTTTGATTCAAAATGAGTTTGGGATTTTTCTGAGATTGTTTTATGTATTTACTGAGGTGTTTAGATAATTTTTTCATTGATCTGAATTATTCTGTTAAAGCTCTGAATTACATTAACTTTGGAAAGTTGAATTACATCAAAAAAAGAAACTCCACTGGTGTCTGCGCTGCTATTATTTTTTATAAAGGTTTTTGCTTATGAAGAAATAAAATCAGCCAGCCATGGTGGTGCACACCTATGTTCCCAGCAGCTCAGGAGGCTGAAGCAGGAGGATCACGAGTTCAAAGCCAGCCTCAGCAAAAGCAAGGCACTAAGCAATTCAGTGAGATCCTGTCTCTAAATAAAATAAAAAATAGGGCTGAGAATGTGGCTCCATGATTGAGTGCCCCTTATTTCAATCCCTGGTACCCCAACCCATCTCCCCCAAAAGAAATAAAATCTCTGGCTTATTTTATCATAATGCCTTTATCCATTAAGATGTTTAGACATCAGGGTCATGCTGACTTTATTGAATGAGCTGTTAGTATTCCCTTATATTTTGTGAATGAGTTAAAAAATGATGAATATTATTTCTTATTGAAATTGTTAGTAGAATCCATGTGAATCCATCTGACCCTGGGATTTTGTTTTTAAGAATTTTTTAAATTCTTTAAATTACTTTTAAGAATTAAAAGTATAAGACTATATAATTAGCTTTTTAATTACTAATTATATAGTTGGTAGTAGATATTAGGTAGTAGATATCAAATTTTCTACCTTTATTCAGTTCAGTGTTGGAATTTTTTCATTTCATCAAAATTATTGAACTTATTGACCCAAATTATTCTTAATATTTCTTTTTATCCTTTTAATACCTGCAAGAACTATACTTGCTTCTACTACTTTATTCTTGGTATTGGTAATTTGTGTATTCTTTCTTTTTTTCCTGGTCAATAATAGTAAATAGTAAAGGAACTTATCAATTTTAACAATCTTTTCAAAGAACCACATTTGGTTTCTTCAATTTTCTCTGTTTATCTGTTTTTTATTTCATTATTTTCTGCCCCACTATTATTTTCATTGTTCTACCTTTTTTTTTTTTTCTGGGAATTGAACCCAAGGGAGATTTACCTCTGATCTACATCCCCAGCCCTTTTTAAATTTTATTTTTTTATTTTGAGACAGGCTCTCACTAAGTTTGCTCGGGGCCTCTCTAAGTTGTGTATATTGGCCTTGAACTTGTGATCCTCCTGCCTCAGAACCCCTGAGGTTCTGAGATTACAGTCATGTTCCACCACACCTGGCTATTTTAATTTAGTTTGATTTAGATTCTCTTTTTGCAGTTTCGTATGTTGGAAATTTAACCATTAATTTTAAATCACACCTGCTTTCTAATATAAACATGTATAAATTTCCCTCTGAGCAGTATTTAACTGCATCCCACAAACTATAATCTTTTGTCATTTCATTTACCTTAAATTATTTTGTAATTTTCTTAGGGATTTCTTTTTAAATGCATGGATGGCTTAGGCATGGGTAAATTAATTTCTAAGTATTTGAGGCTTTTCTATGTATTTTTTGTTGGTTTCTACATTAATACTACAGTGGTTCATAAATATGTTCAATATGATGGCAATCTTTGAAAAAAAGGCTTTTTAAATGACCCAGGACAAGTCCTGTTTTTGCAAATGTTTGCTGTACATTTGAAAGAATTAGTATGTTGCAGACTTTTAGATGTAGTGCTGTATAAATATTTAATGAAATCAATCAAATTGTCTGATAGTTTTTCAAATTGTATTCTTTCTGATATTTTCCCAATCAGGTCCCTCTTACTGAGAAAGAAGTTTTGAAATTTTCTACCATAACTATAGGTTCATCAGTTTCTCCTTTGATTTCTGCTAATATTTCCTCTAATTATTTTGAAACTCCACTATTAGGCATATACATATATGTTATTGTTGGGACTTCTTGATGACCTGTTCTTTTTATCATTATGAAATATTCTTCTTTATCACTGGTAACACTGCTTTCCATGAAATCTACTCTCTCTGAAATATTAATGTAATTACTCTGCCTTTCTTATAATTAGTATTTGCATGAGATTCTTTATTTTTTTCTCTCTACTTTCAGTTATTTTTATTTTTTAATAATGACAGACTTATTTATAATTGGCAAATAATAACATTTATTTATGGGATACAATATAATATTTGACATAATTATACTTTATGGAATGATTTAATCAAGATAATTAATATATATCCCTTATCTCACATATTTATCATTTTTTATGGTGATAAGATTTAAAATCTATTTCTCAAAAGTTTGCAAATATCTAACACATGTCTACAGTAACCATGCTGTACAAGAGACCACAAGAATTTATTCTACCTCTCTAATTAAGACTTTATATACTTTGGGATCTGGAGATTATTATGCTAAATGAAATAAGCCAATCACAAAAAATCCAAAGGTGGGATGTTTTCTCTGATATATGGAAGCTAATCCAAAATAAGTGGGGGAGGAGAATGAAAGTTCAGTGGATTAGACAAAGGGGCATGAAGGGAAGGGAATAGGAAAAGGAAAGACAGTGAAATGAATGGGACATAACTTTCCTATGTACCTATATGAATATTGAACAGTGTATCTCATCATTATGTACATCCACAGGAAATTAATTTTAAAAAAATAACTACAGGTAAATGGCAGAAAGTTCAATAGACAGAAGAGAGCAAGGGGTGAGAGAAGAAAGGGGAGGAGATGTACTGGGGTTAGAATTGAACATGATACATTCCTAGCTTACAGAAAAAATTATGTCAAAATGGATTCTACAGCCATGTCTAACTAAAAAGAACCAATGGGGATGGGGAAGACTCTGTCCTTTGACGAATGCCTCCTAATTACATGGCTCTTTAAAAAAAATCTGTATTTATATTTAATATGTTACTCTTATAGACAGAAAAATTCATGTTTCGCTTCTTTATTCTTTGGATAATCTGTCTTATATATGGGTATTTAGCTTACTTATATTTTTGGAAAGTAGTGTTAACTTATTGGGTTTTCATTTATACTTCTTTTCTTTAATTCTTATGAGTGTTCTAAGAGTTTCAATACATATCATTTACGTAGAGTAAATATTGTACTAAGTCTTGAGAAATGTATAAACTTGCAAATTATAGACCCATTTACTTCTTCCGATTCCACTACACTATAGTTGCCATATGCTTTATATCCAAATCTATTATATACAACATAATGGTATAATTTTTGCTTTAAAAAGTCCTAAGCATTTTTAAAAATGAAAATGAAAAGATAGAGTCTTTTTGTATCTACCCAGATTTTTATCATTTTTAGCAATATCAATTCTTTTCTGAAGATCTGAGTGTTCATTTAGTATTATTTTACTTCATATTGAAAACACTTCCTTAGCATTTCTTATAGTGCAGATGTCCTGATGATAAATTCTTTCTTTTCCCTATGCAAATATATATTTTTTCCATTTCATTCTTGAGAAGCATTTTGTTTAATATACAATTTGAGGTGGAAAGTTTTCTTTTTGTGTCCTCCCCTCCC
>NW_026000075.1:4999475-5030071 GCF_001458135.2 Marmota marmota marmota
ACCGCCCACCGCCCACCCTTCAACACTTTAAGGATGTTTCCCTATTCCCTCTGGTCTTCATTTTTTCAATTATTACAGAATTTTTTTAATTATGATATTTTAGGCTGTGAATACAGCTCAGAGATAGAGCACTTGCCTAGCATGCACACAGCTCTGAGTTCAATCTACTGCAATAAAAAAGTGTATTATAAATAAATAAATATGTATATGTATTTTAAAATGTGTATTGCTTAGTTCTACAACTTATATCTGGCTGTTTTTCACATATTTTCTCTCTATATTAAGATGTGTTATCTCTTCATAAACTCTGACCAAGTATTTATTTATATCTCTGGTGTTAATTAATATAATAGTGGGTTGAAATTGGGTAAGCTGAATCACCTCTGGGTTGGCCTCCTATGACTGCTATTTTATCTTGCTAATGAATATATTTCCTGCAACTTTGTAAATTGAGTAATTTGTATCTTGGGCATTTGAATATTATATTGTGGACACTTTGGTTTCTGGAAATTTCTATTTGGTCTTAAATTGCAAACTCTCCTTCTTGGTAGCAGCTCAACTCTTAGACAATTTTTTTTTTCTTAACAGGATGCAGTGGAAAACATCTCTAATCCCAACTATTCAGGAGGCTGAGGCAAGAGAATCACCAGCTAGAGACCAACCTCAGCAATTTAGCAAGACTTTGTCTCAAAATGAAATTCAAAAAAGGACTGTAAATCTCTCAGTGGTAGAGCACCCCTGGCTTCAATCTCCAATATGGAAGTTGTTTTTTCCTTAGCTGGAATCTGTTTTACTCACACATGTTCTCAGAGATGAATTTTCTTTGGGCAAAATTTACACAAAGAAGTCAGAGATCCCACTCTCTCTGTTTCTTTCAGGACACACTATAATTTTTCCAAATTCTGGTCTGAGAGGTTGTGAATTTTTCAATTAAAAAGTCAATCATCTCACACAGTGCCAAGTTTCACCTGCCCTCAGGATAAAAGGTCTAAAATCCAGTAATATGACTTGTGCTGTTGCCTTTTTTTTTTCCCAAGTGTCTGTGTCTTTTCAGATTCTGGTTCCTTTTTTTTAAATCATTGTTAGTCAGCTTTTCATCACTATGACAACATACCTGAGAAAATCAATTTAAAATGAGAAAAGATTTAGTTTGGCCTACAATTTCCATTTGGTGTTGCTTGGCCCAGTTGCTTTGGGTTCATGGTGGGGAATTCATGGTGGAGCAAAGCTGCTCATCTCATGGCAGCCAGGAAGCAAAGAGAGAGAGGAGAGGGTCAGGGTCCCAACATGTGCTTCAAGGAGAAGTGCTAATGACCTGCTTCCTCCTACAGCCCTACCTCCTGACATTTTTACCACTCCCAATGGCCACATCAGATAGGGATCAACCTGCAGCATGAGTTCTAGGGGAACACTGATGATCCAAACCATAACACTAGCTCTTTGTTGCCTTCAATCACTGTTTTGTTTAAAATTTCACATAGAACTTCTAGTTGCAATCCATGAAAGGGTAAGAACTACTCATTCATTTCAGAAGAGCCACTAATCTATTTACATTTAATGCAATTGTTGATCTGATTAGTCTAAGCCTGCAATTTTCCTGTTTGTTTTCTATTTGTCCATCTGTTCTTTGCTATGTCCCTTCTTTTATAGCTTTTATTTTTCTGCATTAACAGTATTTTTCAATATTCTATTTTATTCCTACACTAATTTTATTCCTTAATTAGTGTATTAGTTGTGACTTTTTATTTGTTTTGACTATTGTGTGTGTTTTCTCTATTATTTATAACACACATCTATTATATTACATCTTCATATAATAACACCTATATTAAATTCCATCTGCATGCAATACCCCTTCAAATGTAACATATAAGCTCTACAACAACCCTACCCTACTTTTATTTGTGCTTTTTTTTGCACAGGTTTTCTTTTGTGTATATTTAAAGCTGCAATGCATAGCTATTTTTTAAGATGTTAGTTCTCTTTTTAAAAAAAATAAAAATAGTTTTAAAATCTATATAATTTTTACTCACATGTATACTATTTCCAACACTTCTTGGTGCAGATCCTAATTGCCATCTTCTGTACTTTTACTTCCACCCAACACATTTTTTTAACACTTCTTTTTAACATTCACATTCTACCCACAGAACCTTTCAGCTTTTATTTGTCTGCAAATGAATTGCCTTTGCCTTTGGAGCTAGGGAATACTTTTACTGGATATAGCATTCCAGGTTGACAGGCTCTCTTTTCATTCAGCACTTTAACTATGTTATTCCATGATCTATCTTGGTCTCTGCTGCCCCGGCCCGCGGGGGCAGGTGAACTTAAGGTCGCTCTTGTGAATTTCCAGGGACACCAAATAAAACACAGACACACATTTTACCTTTAAACAAGCTTCAGGATGGCTCCTCCACTCTAGGCCTCAAGACTATTCAAGAGAGGCTGGAGAGAGACAGAGAGGAGACAGAGAAGAGAGAGAGAGAGAGAGAGACAGAGAGAGAGAGAGAGAGAGAGAGAGAGAAATTATTGGGAGGACCTTCATTCTTAGAAAATTCCATCCAAAAAAGGTAAGAAGGGGTGGAGTTACAAGGGCCATGTGAGTGTAATTGGACCCAAGAACTGTAGGGAGAGCCTACATCTGAAGATGCATCCTCAAACTTCCTGGACTGGTGCAATGTCCAAGTCACTAGGAGATGTAGTGACAGTCAAAGCCTCTCTGCTACGGGATAGAAGACACAAATCATTCAGAGTGGCTCCCCACAGGTCTCCATGGTTTCACATAAAAGTCAAGCCCTCCCTTGAATTATCGTCCCCTTATAAGTAATGTATCTTTTTCTTTCTACTTGCTATTTTTTAGTTCCTCTTATATATTAGAATTTCAGAAATTTGATTGCATTTCATGCGTTATTTTGAATTAACTCAAATTGGTTTTTGTTTAGTTTTTTTTTCTTTTTTTATTGATTTTATTTTACAGGAAAGTGGAATGCATTACAATTCTTATTACACATTTGGAGCACAATTTTTCATATCTTTGTATATAAAGCGTGTTCACTCCAATTCATGTCTTTATACATGTACTTCTTTTTTTGCATTGCAATTCCTATTACCCATGTATACCACAATTTTTCATATCTCTGTTTGAATATAAAGTAGGTTGATACACAATTTGTGTCTTCATACATGTCCTTTAGAGAATGATGTCCATCACATTCCACCATCCTTGTTAATCTCCTGCCTCCTCCCTTTCCCTCTCTCCCCTTTTCCTTACCTAGAATTCATCTATTCCTCCCATGTTCCCCATCCCTACCCCTCTATGAGTCAGCCTCCTTATAACAGAGAAAACATTTGGCATTTGTTTTTTTGGGATTGGCTAACTTCACTTAGCATTATCTTCTCCAACACCATCCATTTACCTGCAAATGCCATGATTTTATTCTCTTTTATTGCTGAGTAAAATTCCATTGTGTGTATATACCACTTTTTTTTTATCCATTCATCCACTGAAGGGTAGCTAGGTTGGCTACACAGTTTAGCTATTGTGAATTGTGCTGCTACAAACATTGATGTGGCTGTGTTCCTGTAGTATGCTGTTTTTAAGTCCTTTGGGTATAGTTTCTTAAATTCACTTTTTAACATTTTTCATCAAATTTGAAAAAAAAATATTTGTATAAAAGCTAAATCAATGGGCAAAATTCAAAATATAGAATGCCTATAAAACTGACTTATAATTTTAGCAGAAAAGAAGATTAATGATTGCCTCCAGTTTCTAACTGAGGTGGTTCTGTCTGAAGAGTATACCAAGTTTTAACAGACTATGCATTTGTTAGTGTGGAAGAGAAAACATAACTAGATGTAACTACCAGACCTACCTCAAAAATCCATGTCCTGCTTAAGCCCATGCTTATTGTTTGGGATAAATGAACACAAAAGAATGTGCTTCCCATAAATACCAACCTTTAGAATACAATAGACATGCTCCTAATAAGGTGTCTTCAACAAGACCTAAACTCTGAACAATCACAATAGCAATTTCTCCCTCAAGTTCTGAGAAAAATAATTAGAAGTGGTGGGCAGAGAGATAGAGCAGAAAAAGTAGAAGTTTCCATGCTAAGTAACATAGGCTGGGAGTAACTGAGTCATAAGGAGACTGCCACCAACACAACTCACAAGGTCATACTGCATTGGACAAGAGAAAGGTGAGGGGCAGAATACAAGGAAGTGTGAGAGGGCCTGGGTAGAGATCTAGTCTCGTGGGGAAACAACCTGATTCCAAAATTTCCTTAACAATTGAAGAGAACAATGGTCCTACTTTTCTACAAAATAGAAAATGTATTATGAAGGCTATTCTAAACTGAAAGGATGGCAGAAAAAAAGTTTGATTAAATTTGTTCAGCATATGTTCACTTTCTTAAAAAGAATAGGTGGCAATGACCTGAACTGAGCTGATAAAATCCTTAAATTAACCAATAAAACCAGGGGGAAAATCCCATATTGGAGAAAAGGAAATTTGTTTATCTCTGGGCATAATTATTTCAGAAACAAGCAAAGCAATTTTTTAGAAAAATCCAAAAAGTTGTTGGCTATTTGCATTCAGAATGGTTTGAGATACCATTGAAATACAGTGTTAATTGAGACTTTGTGAGCAAGTGAATGAATAAGTGAATGCCCAATGAAATAATGGATCAAAGTTTTCTTTAGAGTTAGGTAAACTGAAATTATTGGTGGGCATACACTTACATTTCTATATGATTCGTCTTCTAATTCAAAACAGTAATGGTGAAAAGAGAAATTATACAAGATCGCAGCCAAAAATATATATCAATTTTTCTAGAAAGTTTCCTTCCTTTTGGGAGCATAAGGTAAGAAATCCCAACATCTACTTCTCTGGTGGTGAGCAATATCACAGTTCAATTTTTAAGATTTTTATCCTGAGGACTGATTGATGTATGGCTACATCCATACTGTGGTAGTGAACATTTTGCCACTGTGACCAAAATATCTGACATAAATCACTTAGAGAAGGAAAGGTTATTTTGGCTCAGGGTTTCAGAAGTTCAGTCCTTGTTCAGGGCCTAAAATGAGCCCGAACATCATAGTGGAAGGGCATGGTAGAGGAAAGCTGCTTAACTCTTGGCAACTGGGAAAAGGGAGGGGAAATGGTCTGGGACAAGATATACCCATCCAGAGCAGACCCCCATTGACCTACTTCCTCTAGCTAGGTGCCATGTTCTAATAATCCACTCAAAAGGTTATTCCACCAAATGGGTTAATCCACTGAAGAGATCAGAACCCTCATGAACCATTTTTTCCCTAAAAGCCCCATCTCTGAATATTGCTGTTTTTGGAACCAAGTCTTTTAATATATGAGCCTCATGGGAACATTCCAGATTCAAACTGTAACACATACTGTGTTTGCATTTTAGGAACCTGCAAATACTAAGAGACCAAGGTTTTAGAGATATGTGTGCACTTATACACTACTCAACCATATGGAGAAGAAATTCTGGACAATATGGAAAACAAATTGTATTATCTTTCTGGCTTTGTGATTTGGGGAAAGTTATCACTCTGGGTCTTAATTATTCTCATATGTAATCTCAAGATTTTGGATTTGCAGAATGTGAATGTCTCTTTCAGCTTAACACTATCTTCTATTCAGAATCAAGAATCTGGAAGCATTTTATACAGTAATACATTCACGTGATTCAATTCACCAGGTATTTGTTGTCTGCTGTGTGTAATTTTGGAATTATAAAAGCAAGTAAGGAAACCATCTTTTCTTAAGAATCCCACAGTCTAATGATAAAGACATGTCAATAAATACAAAGCAATAGGATAATTAGGTGTTTAGTGGGCAGTATCAAGGCAGAGAGAAAGGACAAACCTAAACATACCCAGAGTATATAAATGGTTTCTTAGAAGAAGTGATGCAAGAAATAAGTCCAAAATGACAACGCACCAGTAGAAATGTGGGCGGAGTAAAATCATGGCACATCAAAGGCATTTAAGAATCTTGTATTCAGACAACCACAAACACATCTAAAAGGCAATGATCAGTGCACATGTGGTGTCATGGAGACACATGATACCAAGGAGTAATGTAAATGTGGAATCATGAAGGGTCGTGGCACTAAGGAATTTAGACTTCATCGAAGGCAACAGTAGTCTCTGAATTTTTTGGATTTGAAATCAGTAAGTAATATTCTTGAACATACCATTAATTTTCTTTTTTAAACTTTTAAGCAAAAAGTTTTTTTTAAACTTTTGTTACATATGTTTATAAATAACACTTTGTAGTAGTCGGGGTTCTGCAGAGAACAGGAACCAATGGGATGGATGTATTTCACAGAGAGAAAGATGGGAAAGATTTTAAGGAATTAGCTCACATGACTGTGGGGCTAGCAGTCTAAAGTTTATAGGGCAAAGTTTATAGATAGGATGAAGACTCGGGACAAGTTGATGGTTGCAGCTCAAATCCGAGGGCAGTTTTCTGGAAGAATGCCCGCTCTTTATGGGAGGTCAGCCTTTTTTTCTCAAGGAATTCAACTGAATAGATGAGGTCCAACCATGTTCTTGAGGGCAATCTACTTGACCCAAAATCTACTGATTTGGATATTAATCTATCTCATCTTACAAGTACCTTCAGAGTATCCAGCAGAATGTGACCAAATGTCTGGGTACTATAACCTAGGTCAAGTTGACACACAAAATTAACTATCACACATATGTGCTATTTTACTATTATATCACATATATTACAAAGTGTAAGCATTATTAGCATACAGCAAAATATTTTTAGAAATAATAAAATCATTTTTTGAAAGATGACAATGAACTTTAAGTTCTAATACTTGCTTCTAGAGCTCCCAGTGATTTTTTTTTGTACATGCCACAAAATGCGTACAATCCAGAAAAGACCCTATAATATCAAACGGAGAGAAGGTAGAAGGAGTGGTAGAATTAAATAAGTACAATTATTCTCTGTCTTGTCTTATAGCAGAGTTTAAAAAAAAAAAAAGGAGAGGTGAGGATAGAGGCAGGAATATCAGTCAGCAGAAACCAATAAAGAACAGAGAAGTCTGTCTGAAAATTTTAATTACTGGCACATCCAATAGCCATCAACTCCAACAGAATATAGAGCAGGCGTAGGTAGGCCTACACCTTATTTGTGCTGCTTTTGCATCTTTTCCACTATGAAAAACTGACTCTTTTCTTGATGAGGAAAAAAAAAAAAGACTCAGCTTACCTAAGACAGTACCTTCATCCCATCTCTAATATTCAATGTGTACTTGAAATGGGAGAAAATTATTCCTTAAATCCACTCTTGGGGAAAATGAGCCTCCTAGAACTTTCAGTAGCACAGTTCCAGGTCCTTCTGGACTTTCACATAAAATTCCTTTTAAATGATGCCTTCTTGAAGTTGTGCAATGCAGATGTCTCTGAATTGGCCCCCCTGGGTCTTGGAAGGACAGGAAAGATCACTGAAGTGTATCTATGTTTTATCTCTATGAGTCTGTGCTTATATAAACACCCACTCATCCACAGGATAAAGAACCAACCATAGGTCCATACCTGCAAGAATATAATAAATGAAGAAAGGGGTAGTTATGAGCTGCTTAGATGTATATAATGAGCCTCAGTCTTTTCCATTTCTCTTGCTTTATGCAGAAAGCCACTTCCCTCTCCAAGTAACTGCATTTAGAGACTTCTTGATGCAATGCTCAAGCAATGAAGAGGAGCCACACAGGGCCAGAAAGACAAGGCAAGCCCAGCTGACTCCACTTCTTTCTTTCCGTAACACATTTGTTGAAGAAGCAACATTCAAATTATATAATATTAGCAAAACTGGCTACAGTGCAGTCAGAGCTTACCACCTTGAAGGTATCCTGCTGAATGCTTTGTGTATATTATCTTAACTCTTATGTAGAATTAAAATCATCTTACTACAGTGGTATGTGCATACCATGTTGATAGAAGCACAATTCACAATAGCCAAACTAGGTGTCCAATAACGGGTGAATAGGTAAAGAAAATGTGGCATATCGTCAAAATAGAGCTTTATTCAGACAAAGAAAAATGAAATTATATCATTTGCAGGAAAATGGATGGAACTAAAGACCATCAAGTTAAGTGAAATAAGTCAAACTCAGAAGGATAAGGATTGTTTGTTTTCTTTCATATGCAGAAGCTAGAGAGGAAAAAGGAAAAAAAAAAGTTGGGAGTGGATTTCCTAAAACTCAAAGAAAGACCAAGAGAAGAAAGGGACCAAGGAGTGAGAGGTGGAGGAGTAGAGAATGGTGGGGAGTGATATTGGACAAATTATATTGTGTGCATGTTTGAATATGTAACAGCAAATCCCATCAATATGAACAACTATAATGCACCAGTAAAAATATGTGAGTGGGAAGGGAAGAAAACCTAAAAAAAGAAAGAAAAAACTACTTATTTAAGAATTATCATACCCTTTTTTATAGACTAAGACACAGATGCATACAAGAATTTAGTAATTTTCTCTAGATCACAGCCTGTGAGAGAAAGAGCTGGAATTAACACTGAGGTTTAGAGAAACCCCAAGCACCACAATCTTAATTACTATATAGTTATCACCCATTTAAGAAGCAAATTGAAAAAGAAAACAAAAGTGCTGTACTTGCCACCCTGCGTGGAGAGAGCTCATGGAGGAAGAGATGGAGTAGTATGGTCATTTAGAAGGATATTTCTTTGTATAAAAGCCTCATGGAGTAAATTGCTTAAAAGCCCAGGTTTGGGAGTCATGCAGATTTCAGTTCAAACATTTCTTTGAAATTTATTTCTTTACATGTGAAGTTGGGATAAAAAGCAGCATCATATACTTCTTATCATAATTAAATTAGGTAGTTTATATATAGTGTCAGAGCAATATGTTGTACTAATTATTTTATATTTATCCACTTTGTCTGATTGTGAGAAAAGAATGTCCTTCAGAATATAGCAGAGGACTACAGTCAGTGGATGTTGTGACACCTCAAAGAGATTATTCTAAGAAGTTCTATATATACATTAAAAACCTATTTAAAGGTGCTTCTTTTGTGGTTTTTAACAATATATGCATTGGCAATGAATAGCTGAAGAGTCTCTTTAAGGCTGAATAAATTCTAAATCAGAAAAAATTCAGAAAAATCACAAACACTAGCAAATGGGACTTGAAAAATCACAAAGTATTTCAGCAGGCTCTCAGCAGGCTCTTGGGACCTCTGAGAAACATTAAAATGTACCTCCAAAAGGAATCACAGTAGTCTGATTGCTTGAAATTGCTGTTCATGTAAATGTGGAACGACAGGATGAGTGACAAGGATCTCTCATTTCTAGTCTGCTGCTCTGACCCCAGAAATGCCCAGTTGGGGTGTCTGTTGGGATGTCTGGAAGAACCAGCTGAGTGACATCAACATGCTGGGCACAGAGGGAAAGATTGTCCCCCTTCCTCTCTTTCTACCCAGTGTCTGTTAGTGAGATACAGTGGACTGACTGCAGAACCCATTCCCCTGGAGTAGGAGGGACACTGAGTTCCATAATATATTACCCAACCCAAATAGACAGAAAGCAATTGAACAAAAATACATAAAATCATAATAGCCATCACAGCATGTTTATTCCAGGACTATTCTAATGGAATACAGGCCAGCCCATTAGATGTTTACTGAGCAAATTTCTACTTGTGTTAATTAACAAAATCTTTAACTACAAGAATTTGATTGTAGTCCAATGTATGATTTTCTATTTAGTAGTGAATTGTCTTTTCTTAATGACTCTGAAATTAATGTGCTTTTTACCATTTGTAAATCTGTATCTGTTTGTTTGTTTGTTTAAATACAATGAAGCAATCCAGGAAGGTGTTACAAGATTTCTAGTATGGATAAAAGTGAACTGCTCTCTAGAAAGCAAGGCTTAAAATTTCAGGAAGCTGTGTTTACCATCCATCCTAAATTGGTTAGAATGGGGAGCATAATCTTCTTTCACTAACGTGTTTTCCTTAGTGAAGTCTGAGGAACTCACCATAAAGATGCAAGGTAGAAAAAGCAAAAAAAAAGAGAACTTTTGCACTTTTCACTTGACTATAATTATTAAATTGCAAAATTATAGAATGCAATGTTTAGTGTCATCTTTTATTGGAACATGTCAGCTCCCCCAGGGAAGATGCATCACTACAAGTAATCATTTGAGACAAATCTTTCTATAACATCTGAAGGTCCTCCTCTGTGAGGTTGTCTTCATGGCTCCAAGACAGCAATCTCCCACTGCTAACTTCATCCAGCCAAGCAAACAGAACAAATTAAAGAAGTGCTCCTCCAAATTGTGTTTGACCTGTAATTCATTTTCTGTCATTGCAATTCTAAAATGAAAAAGGGCTTGAGAGAAAAATTCCACCTCAAATTTTGTATTAAATGTTCATTGCTGAGCTAACCTTAGCTAGCTATTCCTTGGGAACCACGATGCAGTCCTAAAATCATTTAGTGTTCTTAATTTAGCAGTTATACAGTGATGGAACTTCCAGATTGCTTATTTATAGATTTCTGAAGACTGAAAGCATGCAGATGTCATGGCTTTGCTTCCTCAGTTCGCAATATAATGCTCTTATTTCCATGAGGGACAATATTGCACAGCAAAATTATTGATAGTCAAATGAACAGCCAGTGTTTGGGCTTTGTATACCGGCCTCTGTATTTTCACCACCAAGAACCAAACATAAATTTGTTACAGACTTGCAAAGGCAGATGTGGTTAATATTCTCCCACTAAATGAAAATGAGTTTGAACATTTAGTGAGCCATAATTGTGCTTAGTCCTGTTAATGCACTTCCAAAATAATGTGGTCTTGAATTGTTGTAAATATCTCTACCCTTGGTTTCAATACAGCAGCTCACAGTAAAAGTGGAGCCAAAGAATCCATTTCATTGGTCCACTGCATCCTGAATTCATTTCAGGTCATTATTTTTATTATTAGAAAATGAGTGAGCCATTTTACCTTGTTAGGATAATCAACAATTACAAAAAGTTCAAATGCCATGGGGATTTCTGTGAATTGAGTTTTGCTCAAGGAAGTCGTGTCGAAGAATGAAAGAGAAGATAAAACAAATGGGCCTTCCTCACTTAAATTCTTTACTGAGTAAATACTACCACATTACCAGCTCTGAATAATTAACTTTCATCCACTGTGCCAAAAATGAGGCATAGTATTTGAAATGCATCTTTCCAATAAATACCCCTTAAGAGAAACTACCACAGATATCATGACAGCTGTCATTGCACTAAACTTTTACTTACTCAAATCATTTTCTGAAAACCATCATTAGATTCAAATTAAAATAAAGCTGAGGTTTTCTAAATAAAACTGTCAAAGAAGATAAAAGTTTTTACATTGACAGTAAAGCAAATGATTTTTTCCACTCTGTTGAGGTTGCATAATAGTGCAGTATATCTGAATGACTTATGGTCCATTAATGACAGATTAACAGCTGGAGGAGGGGAGGTCTTTCCAAGAATAGTTTTCAAATGAATGAAACTTCAGGCCCAGAGGCAATGGGAAATGCAAAGTGAGGGGAGCCAGGGGAAGAAGTGGGTGGAGGAGACTTATAAGATCAGACTTTCATAATTCATTAAAATCACTGAGAATGATAGACTACAATCTGAAATGAATTTTCCATATTCACAGGGGAAAGAGGTCATAGTAAATACTAAGTCCTTGAAGATGACTGCAGGAGACAGAAAGCCTTGAGAATGTAATTGTGCAGCATTCCTGAAAGAAGCAGCTTTGCTAAGGCAGAATTTGATGAGGGATTCCAGGTACATGATTTTTCTCATCAATATACTTTTGATGCAATAAAATGCCAAACACTTTATACTATTAGATGCAATAGGGGTTTTGATACTAACAAAGTATTTTACATATAAAATTGACTTGTTTAGAAAGACTAGTCCCACACTCCTGATTGAGAAATATATTTTTGATCTCCTTCAGGGACTGGAGGTGTAGCTCAGCGGTAGAGGGCTTGCCTGGCTTGAGTTTGTCCCTGACATCTCAAAAAACAGCAAAGAATCATATAAAATAAATTCTACAAAAGAGGACTAATACCAGCTCCATTTTCTTTTCTAAATTTACTAAATGCATAACCAAATTTTAATATTTTTCCACAAAAAACAATTCATGCTTTTCTAGATATTACAAAATATTGGTATACTATATGAAGAAGAAAGTTAAAATCCCTTTGCAGTAACATTTAAATATTAGTATATTTTCATCAATCATATACTACATTTATTCTTAATTTTTCTAAATAAAAGTGGCATTATGTTGACTGTGCATAACATTTTGTCCCGAACGTCATGAACACAGGAGCCACTTAGACTTCTTTTGAAGTCAGTAATTTATTTTGAGGTAAATCCAGGAGTCTTAACAATCTGTTATGGTTATTATACCAAGACATATTTATCTTTGTCTCTTGCCAACACTGGATTTGTGTGTTCAGTACCATTAAGAATATCATCAATTATAGTTATGGTAACATATATTTAGTGCATAGGAATATGATTCCAGTTAAATTCATTATTTGCATAACCAAAGTTTAACATTTTATCCCAAAACCTTTTATCACTAAAGTAGCATAGAAATCTTGTAGATCTCAGAATCAAAAGACCTGGTACTATTCTTCATCTGATTTTCTGATGCCTTTGGGACCTCAGCTTATATCATTTTATTCTTAAATAAAGAACAGTCTGATATGGTGAGATGTAGCACCACCATCAACAATTAATACTCATACTTAAAAAGCATTAGGCCACTTTGCCAGGAAAAATTTTCATGGATTGGACTAATTACAATGAATTGATAGCAAAAATACCACAAAAAAGATTAAAATTGTTTCCACATAATATAAGCATTTTCTTTAAACACAGTTGATTTTATAATAAAATCTTCTGTACTTATATTTCTCTAATTCAGAAAAAAATGTCAAAAATCATGTAAGTCTCTTATAAGAAAAAAAGTTGGAAATAATTTCTTATGAGGTTATAAACTTTATAAAATATTGCTTAAATATGCATCCTCAGATATAAATCTGTCTCATTTAAATCAATTTCTTAAGAAATAAAGAAGTCCTTCTTTATGCTTTTTAATCTTTGTGCATTAAACTTAAATACCTAGTAGAATTTATTGTTATAATAAATATTATTAGAATCTCTAATTCTACAGCCCTAATAAGACAATGTTTTGTTTTGTTGCCTTGCACTTTCTTGCCTATTTAAAAAGCAAAATTTATACAGAGTTGTGTTTCTATGGAAACAAGTCTCTGGATTCCATTTTTTTTTAAAGTTTTATACTATACTATGTGGTACATATTTTACCCTGTTTTAACCTAATCTTCAAAATAGTAATTTTAGTGGATACATTGCATGAAACAGAAGCATGATAATTAACAACTGTTCTCCTGTTTTGTGCTGCTTAAATTGTTTAAAGTGTTTTAATTTGTCTGTATTTTATTGATTTATTTTAATCCTGTCTTGGATATTTAGCTTTCATTTTTCTTGGTTCATTAATGTATGACTCTAATAAGCTATGTGTTTTTTAATAATTTCCTTTGATATATGAGGAGCCACTTTTTCCAAAGTCTTCATTTTTTTATATTTGAAAAAAACTACTTGAAAGCCAGGCATAGTGGCTCACACCTGTAATCCCAGCAGCTTGGGAGGCTGAGGCAGGAGGATCCCGAGTACAAAGCTAGCCTCAGCAAAAGTAAGGCACTAAGCAACACAGTGAGACCCTGTCTCTAAGTATAAAATACAAAATGGTCTGAACATGTGGCTTAATGGTAGAGAGCCCCTGAGTTCAACCCCCAGTACCCCTAAATAATACTTTAGTTATATTTCTTCTCTTAAGTAGCACGCTAACCAATCGCACCACTGGAGCTCCTGTATTTCTTCTTGGTGGCTGATTTTATGTATCAATTTGACTAGGCCACAGGATTCCCAAATATTTGGGTAACTATTTCTGGACGTGTTTAGGAGGGTGGTTCCAGAAAAGATTAGCATTTGAATTCCTGGACCAAGTAAAGCAAATGGTCCTCCTCAATGGGGGTCCATCTCACTCAATTCATGAGGGCCTGCACAGAAGGAAAGGGTGGGCCAAGATCAACTGTCTGCCTGTGTTCAAGTACGTTGGTGTTGGTGTTCCTCTACCTTTGTACTGTGAATTACATGGCATCAGGTTGAAGCTCAGATTTAGGAAACAGACTCGGGATCCAGCATGTGGAAGAAGACAGAAGATGCAAGACACGGTTGGGATGTAGACATGCTTTATTCAGAAGTGGCAATAGGACCTAGCCAGCCCCCACCTCCATCTTCAGCTCCCAGTCAGTATCATTTTGTTCCCAAGACTTTTCCATAGGCCTTTTTCATACCCAGACCAGACAAAGAAGGCACATTGCCAAGTTTACATCAGTGGGTGCATACTCACAAGCAAATGTTCATGACCTTGAGTACATATTGTGAATCAGAGTGTTTATGACCTTGACTACACACTAAAAATGTAGCTGGCTGGAAGCCTCGGTGAGGGAGCCTAACTACAGTCATTTGGGGCCTGCCTACATGTGGACATGGGTTTCAGGCCTTTGGACTTGGACAGAAAATTATGTTACCAGCTTTCCCAAATCTCTGTCTTGCAAGTGGAAGTCTGCGGGACCCCAAAATCATGTGAAAATTTCCCTTATAATGAGTTTAATCCTAGACATTAATATATATGTACATAATATTTATGTAATATGGGTCATATACAATACATCTTATATTAATTCTGTTTCTCTAGAGAACCCCAACTAATACAACCTATTTTGTTTTTTTCCAGTATTTTTTTTGCCTTTCCACAAATTATTCTTCTGTGTTTTATCTTCCATATTTTTTCAGCTTGCTTTTTATTGTGTTCCATTGTGTTTCTTGAGATTCTGTACTGTATTTCTAACTATTGAATCCAACAGTGATCTCAAATGTTCAGTTTTCATAGTTGTTTTGATCTGGTTAAATGTTGATCACTTAGGTTAGACTAGGCTATGCTGAAGTAGAAAACACCAAAATCTCAATTGGTTTAAATAACCAAATGTATTTCTTGCCCACGTTTACGTGACCATCTTGGTTTGGCAATGGGCCCTGCTCAGTGTAGCTTCACACAGACTCAGAATGATGAATCTGCAAGGGTTGCAAATGTTAGTCCTTTGCTAGAGTAAACTGTGAGCTTTTCAAGTTCTGTCACTGTCAGTTAAATTCTCTAGCCCCAAAGTAGCCCATATCACTGCTGAGCAGAATTCATTACCCCAATCTAGCTCTACCAGCTACATTCATTTTATTACTTAAAAGTACAGCCCTACCACATGCATAGGAGGGTGCACAACTGAAAATACCTGGCAAACAGAGCTAGTGGCTGCTGCATCTATAGACAAAAATAGCTTCTACCTTTCCATGTTCTCCATTTTACCATAAAACAGTATTTTAGGGTATGGAGTTGCCTATAGTTACCTTCATTCTTTCGGGTTTTATTTTGTGTTGAAAGTCGTTTTCGCATGTCTGTTTGTTTTTCTTTGGATAGCTTTGTACTTTCCACGTGATAAATTTGCTAATCTTTCAAAAGCAGACCAGATGGAGAATGACTTTAAAGCAGAGTCCTAGCAGCCTGACTATATTCTGACTGAGTGAGCCTCTTTGATCTTAGGGCTGAAAATCAGGCTTTAAAAAAAAAAATTTTAAAAGCTATTTTCTTCATATCCCAATAGTTTATTCAATAGTTCACTGTCAGAATTGGTCTTGATGAAGAGTTAAGGTGTAGAAGAGAGTTTTCTTCAATTCAAGGACTTCATTTAATAGTCTCATGTTTTGTTTTTTGTTTTTTTTTTTTTCTGTATCTGGAGTTAAGAAGCACGCCACATTCATTTCAGTCTTAACCAGTGTGAGGGCAAAGATATTGACACACAGAAGTATTAACTGAGGGACTTGAGGACTTGGGAGTTGGAAGCTGATTTCATTAATAGTCTCAGATGATAGCAGAGAAAATTACTTGAATTCTACACCAAAAACTATTACAAACTGTATCCATCACTGAGGCAGTCTATAGGAATTCCTTTTAGTATCTACACAATGTCTATGAAAAGTAACCATATTACTTCCAGGAATGACTTATTTGGGCAATTCAAAGCACTCTATTTTATTTTATTTATTTATTTTTTGCCTTCTTAAAAAAATTAGGTCTATTAGGATAATAAGTTTTCTCATTCCCATTAATTATATGATATTTAAGAATATTATAAATAGTTTAAATTTTATCTGACTTAAAGAAGAAGTTTGTCTAAAATGCCAAATGAAGGAAAAAAACATAAAATATACATCTATTGTTAATATGGAATCAGTAGTCCCTTTATTGGATGGCTTAAAAACTATTCAGTCTTCTGTACATTTAAAATTTTTTTTAAAAAAATCTATGTTATTTTAACTGATACATAAAAACCATTAAATTTCTACATATTAATAAAGCACAATGTGATGTTTTGATACAGGTATACATTTTATAATGCCTACATCAAGTTATGTATATCTTATCAAACATCATTTCTTTATGGCAAATGCTTTCAAAATATTTCCTTCTAGTGTGAAATGTACAGTTCATTATTGTCATCTGTGGTCAATCTACTGTGTAGCAGCACACCAGAACTTCTTGCTCCTATCTCACTGTATCTTAGAAACCATATCAACCTTTTCCTATCTTTGTCTCCTTCCTATACTCTCCAGCCTCAGGTAACCTCCATTCTACTCTCAACTTCTATGAGATCAACTTTTTAAGATTCTACATATGAATGAGACAACATAGTACTTGTCTTTGGTGTGTGCCTTATTTCATTTAACCTATTTATCTCCAGTTCTATCCAAATTATCAACCATAACAAAATATCATTTTTTATAGCTGAATAGTCCTCCATTGTATATATGGAGCATACTTTCTTTATCCATTTATCAGTTGATGAACACAAACTTCTTCTATTTTTTAGCTATTATGAATAGTGCAGCAAAGAACACAGGAGTGCAGCTGTCTCTTCAACATACTGATTTCATTTCTATGGAATATATACCAAAGTGTGGAATTACTCATATACATCTGACAAGGGCTTGATAGCCAGAATGTATAAAGGACTCCAAAAACTTTAGAGGAAACAAAGAAAAAAATTTTAAATAGGCAAGAGATCTAAATAGACGTGTCTCAAAAGAAGATCTACAAATGGTCAATCCTACTACTCATCAGAGAAATGCAAATCAAAACAATAATGAGATATCATCCCACCCCAGGAAGAATGACTATTATCAAAAAAAGACTGAAAATAACAAGTGTTGGAAAGGTTGCAGAGAAAAGGGAACCCTTGCATATTATTGGTGGGAAAGCAAATAAATTACTATAGTCACTATGGAAAACCTTATGCTGACTCCTCCATTTATTCAAATATATAACTGAAATCTTACTTTATTTTCCTTTAAATATCTTGAATGTTAATCATACTTTATTAAAACAAAGTATCTAGAATATAGTGTTAAAAATTTGGATCCTGAGCTGTATGAATATGAATTCAGATCTTGATTCTATTATTCTGTGTGACCTGGAGTAAGTAACTTGAATAGTTCTCAATATTTAATATTTCTCATTTGGAAGAAATAGACCATAATAATGCCTAACTCACGGGATGATCATAGGACATATCAATAGGCAATCAGTAGTTTCTCAAGTCATGATTGAGTTTGGCCTTAAAATACCCAGTTTTGAGAAAAGAGAGGAAAGGTAGGCACATACATGACAAGATTTAAGAACACAGAACACATCCTAGATTGATTGACACTATAGGACTGAGGCATATAGTTGTGCATAAAGATATCATACCAAAGGAGCGAATAGAGCCAAAGCCCATATTCTCCTTGCACAGAACATGCTCCCTGACATAGGTTCAATTGCCATTGGAAGCAGGTGACCCTAAATAAGTCAGAATCATAAGAAACTTGAAAAATGATTCTGTGGGCATAACCCTAACCAGGAAAAAGAATTCCTGAGGGCTTTCTCCATTATATATATAGTGGAACATCCCTTTTGCTTAATTAGAGAGTCTCTTTAGTCATTTTCATTTGTTGATATTCAAAACTCAAAGCAAAAATATCCATACATTTCAACCATTTTTCCTTCCCTCCCAATCTTTCTTCTGACCCACTTGACAACAGTTTGCAGGATATATGGGACCTCTGACTCTTTACTTTTCTGTAAATAATGAAGCATTTGCTTTTCTTGTCAGAACTGCCTCAAAGATTGAAAAGAATTTTCCATGGTTTGATCTCGATGGTTTGGCTGAGACTCATTGCAAGACCAATTGCCTCGAATCACAGCCTTTCACGCCAAGTTCATCTGGAAGGAGGAGTAGAAGAAAGGCAGGAAGGGCCACAAGGAGAAGGTGCACAGTGTGCTTTGGGGTGTTGGAATCTGCCCCTAGGAATCTTCCCAGGTTATCTAATGTTGATATGCATCCTTTTATCACTTCTTCCAACTGCTGTCCTGTGAGACTACAGGGCTCTCGGGAGCAGATTCCCTTGGAGTTTTTACATGCTCTATAATATGCAGAACAAGCAGAGTGCTAACAGAGAAGCTTTGTAGCTACAGGAAGAAGGGACAACATCTGTTCTGGATTGCCTCTCTCAATCTTCTTTCCAGTTTCCAGTTCCTGCATTTCCTTTTAACTGGGGAGATGGGGAGAGGACAAAAGTTTGTATCAGGTAATAAAGGATTCTAATAAGAATCCATTTCATTGATCCATAAAATAAAACCAAGATTATATTCTCTATCTTCTTTATATAATTATTAAAATTTATTAAATTTTAATATGTTCCAGGTGCTTTACATACATTATCTTTAATCCTTATAAAAACACGGTAAGGTACCTATTTTTTATCTCTGTTCCATAGATAAGAAAACTTTGGCAAGAAAAGTTAATTAACTTATTCAAATATACAGAGCTAATAAGTTGCAGGGTTAGTATAAATCCCAGCTATATCTGACTATATAGCTCTCTTTCCCTTCCCCCTTCCCTTCCTCCCTCCCTCTCTTCCTTCCTTTCCTTTCTTTCTCTAAAAACATTTTTAAATAGCATAGTGTAAACATGCATATATTTTCATTATATATAATTAATACAATACAAAGTATATACAGAAAATGTAATCCCTCTAACATAACTTCCTCACCCAAATATATCTAGTCCAAATAATTCCTCTAGTGGGGGCAAAGTTCTAGAATTTTATCAATGCTTTTTCAAACACACACATACACACTCCCCACTGTATTTATAAAAACATACATAGCTGGCATTGCATCATTCTAGAAGTTGTTCTTTTAGTGTAATAATACATTTTAGAATTATCTTCCAATGAAAGTACTTTGAGACTTACTCTTTTATAATGGTCGTTTAATACTTTAAAGTTAAATTTGTCTGCCATTTCATTCTATATTTTCTTTTTGCCAAGCTTCTTGAAATATATACAATTTTCTGAATACCTTGATTTGCATAAGTAAACAGAGGCTAAAAGGAGAATTTAGAGGATGACATTTTTCCTCAAAGAACTCTGACTTTTTTTCAGCTGAGTTTATCCTTATTTAATGGATAAATATCAGAGTATTGCAAAAAAAAATCCTTCTGTTTGCTGCATTAATATGATTACTTGGGGATCAGGTTTTCTTTTTGGTTGAATATGATGATTTTTTTTCTCAGATTCCTGCTCTTCTTGGCTGATAATTGGATGTTTTAAGCAACCCTCAGTCTACCTCTATAACATTACACTGAGGTTCATCTTATTATACAATACTGCAGTCTGTCTCACAGCTGAGGAAACCAAAAAGCAGAGAGAATAAATGACAGCCAAAGACATCACACTATGTAGTGTTAGAACTGGTCATAAATCCCATTTAGTTGCTGACTTCTGGCTCACTACTTTTTCTAAAATACAGCATGTTATTAGCAGGAAGTCTTAGGGCCGTGTGTTGGCTTACTGGTAAATCTGTGCTTTTTCTCTCTTCACGTTTCCTGTCCTATTTGTGGGTACAGTTGTTTAACCGAAAGAGTTTGACATACTTATGTGTCCTTGGCAGAGGACTCTGGAAAAGACCACTTAATCTTGTATTTTATCTGGAATTATTTCTGGAAGAATCTAGTACTGGACATGCTCAACAAATACAATGTTAGAATATTATGGGATGCTAGAGAAAATAAAACCCAGCCCCTTATTTTATGAATTCATTTAACAATCTGTATTTTGTGTTCACTTAGTAGATGCCCATAAATGCTAAAATAAGTGAAAGTACATTTTAATATAAACTGGGAAATAAAAACTAATACACTTGAAAATTTTCATGTGCTAACTCAACAGCAACACCAGGGGATGGCTCATATCTCCTGATTCAAAATCCAGTGCTAACCTCCCAAGCAACTTACAAGTGCTATTGTGTACAGCCAATAAAATACAGACTGGTTCAGTATATGTTAAAATGTATTCATCATTTATTTTTATGGTTTATAGGAAAACATAGTAATAGTCATGCAATATATAGGGTACTTACACCTTTTAAAGCTAAAGACTTTAGTTTGCTTTCACATTTGTAATCACACATAAATAGCAATGTTTTGAGGCGATGAGCTAGCTCTAGTGGCTTCCATTGATTCTTAAGGCCACCTCAAATATTCCTGAAAATAGCATTTGTATTCAAATTTAGTAAATCACACTGTCAACATCTTGTGACAATTCCTGTTGAATCCTGTTGAATACTTTGTACAAGCAAATTCTAACTGGGCTGTTCAAGGATAGTATATTGAAAAGGATAGAATATTTTTAGTGCATTATCAGATACTTCAATCTCAGGTTCAGGAGCAGCATTTACTAATCATGCAGCTTTATTACCATGGAGAGAAGAGTCGATGTTATAGAAGGGGCATTGGATTTGTTATCAGATACCCTGAGTTTCAATGAACTATTATTCTTAGCCTTCTCAGGGTCTTGGCTAATGTTATCTTAAAGGTGGAGTAATAATATCCATTTTCTTTGAGTTGTTTCAAGATTTAATTGAACTAACACACAGTCACTGTGCCCATACAAGGGGTATAATAAAACCTAACTTCCTTTCTGGTTTGCTTAATGTTTGCTACGTTCATACCATTGTTTCTCAATAATGTGAAAACTGGCTCTGACAGTGGTAACAGAGCCTCACACAGCTCACACATGCTCTTTTCCTGAAGACCAGGTTTCTCCATTAGTATATAAGCCTGGTGAATCAAAATCCTTCCTAAAATCTTCTAAGTGACTTTGCAATCCCTGTGTGTATTAGTCTGGATCACTTGAGTGTATCTTGCACACTTAATTAAACCTGTTATTTCTGGAAACAAAAACAAAACATTTGAGAAAGAATGGCTGAGAGGAAGCACTGCTTTTCCAGTATGCAACACGTGAATAATTTTAGCAATCTCTTAAAGCCGTGCTTTATTTTAATTGGTTTCTGAATCCATTCATTTTCAGGCTGTGCTTTTATTTTCTTCATGTACCATTGCTTTGTGCCACTTCTCTTTGAGGATATCTGTTAGCCTTAAAAAAGGAACTGGATGGGAATTAACTTGCTTTTGACTATATCCATTTATCCACTTGAAGATCACCATGGCAAACTATGAAAAATGTGCTACTTTTGAAAAATGACAAAGCTCCCAGGATCGAAAAGGTGCTTATCCTCTCACAGGAATCTATTTGTTCTGTTATTCTCCCTTCCTTAGCAGCTGGGGCTGGATTCTTCAAAGGGAGATGCAGATTCTATTTTTCTTTATCTACCCTGAAAATTATGTCTTGCTTCTGCAATGGAAAGGTTTTGGATCCAAAGTCCTCTCCTATTTGCACTGCAAATAAAAAACACAACCCCATTGTAAATTGCTTTAACACCTTTGCAACAATCTAAACCTTTCGAGGAAAGATATGCTGGCTATTATGTGTACATTACCGGTGCTGCACACAGGTGTGTTTGTCAGGAGGTTTTGTGTTCACTGTCCTCTTCTTTAATCTTTCTCTAGGCAACCTCATCAGGATGGGGAAGTGGAATCTGTCTAATCTGTCCAGACATTGAGTATACAAACATATTTCACTTTTAATTTAAATTGTACCAGAACATTTGTCTTCGTAATAGATAGGTAATCATCTGTCTTTTTGGTCTATCCTCTTGTGTTACTTCCACATGATCCAGGATGATGCTTTTATTTCACTTTGGACAAGTGCATGTCAAATGCTGCTGCTCTTCAAGCCCCTAGCTTGCTAAACACGATCAGAACCAGGCCAGTTTTCCATCCTATGATGACATAGGAAAACCCTCCTACTTGCTTTGAGATAAAGAAGAGTGAGGATTGGGGAGGGTAATGCTAAAACATTCACATTAGACAATCAGTTTCATCACAAAAAATAGCCTCTTTTTATTTGAGCAGTCTCTTGTACCTAGACTGTAGGTCGATGATGGGGCAATGGTCATAATATTGGTTGCTGACCACCTCTTGGCAAGTCCTATATAGATGACCGAGCATGTTTCATTAGAATGTGGGGCTTTTATCATCCCTCCCTACCAACATTTGGGTCTCAAATGAGACTTAAAAATGCCTGTTTAACATTTTGTTACTCATGTATAACTTTGATAAAATAAAAACTAAACTGCAAGAGATCTGTAGAGTATAAAATGAAGAATGATTGTAGACATTGGTAGAAATTTCCATTGTGGCACAACTATGAGACTGACTCTACAGTATTTTTCCCTTTTGCTTTGATTAAAAGTGCAATTTCACATGAAAAAAAAATAGTGTGCTATTTCATCTCCAGTTTCCAGGGAGGCTCTGTGGAGCCTGTCGTTAACCAGTGTGGTCAGGGAGGCAGCAGCTTCACTGATTAGTTCCTCCTGCTGTGCACTAGAGACAAAACCTCAATCACAGGACATTCCAGAGAGCTGGAGTGTCCATACTCCAGCTGTGCTACCTAGAGAACTGTCAAGTGTCTGTAAATATTTTGCAGTTCCTTAGGAAAAAGTGTTAGCCTTCTGAAATAGTGCAGAGGGAGAGAGTTCTTGCATCTGGCCCTGGCTCTGGGCACATTTGGTTTGCTTTCTGTGACTCTGATTAATCTTAAATCTATGTTGCCATCTTATCTCTTTATGTGATTTGTGCTAAAGAGTATTATTCTTCTGACACATCTTCTTCCTCCCAGAGTGTGCATAAAATCACTAATTGTCCTTGATTGATTCATGCATGACCTGAGAAGACAGGTGACTGCATAGGACAAACAACCCTGAGTTTGCAGCAGGGACCAGGGGAAGTAATACCATCTACATCATAGTTTTCAGAGTTGTTCATCTTAATTTTACATTCCCCCTCTCCCCCATTCCCATTGCTAAAATGAAATAAGAAACTTAGTCATTGTTACATTAACTCCAAGTGTTTTTCTGATCATCTTGCCATTTTAACATGCTTTGTCCCATTTTCTTTCCCCAGATGGTAGATTTGTGTCTTATGAGAGGAGTAACTAGGCGACTTTAGAGCCTGAAAATGTGCATCCACCACACAAAGCTATCCGTAAATACATTGTTTGTTTTGAACAAACCTCCTGTTCTTGTTCTATTTGATTAACAAGAATAATCAAACATCTAAATAAAAATCATTGTCTGTTACCACTGGAGAGTGTCCAACCTACTCATAGACAGCTTGGAAGGCTGGCAAAAGGCAAGATGCATTGTGCTGGGGGACATCCAGGCTGGCATGGAGGGACCTGTGTGCCATCTGCCCTCACCCCTTCTGCTAGGATCTCTGTCCAATCATTTCAATCTCATTACAGTGAGATTCTTGTCAAGCCAAGAGAGGAGATTTAGCTGCAGCTCCCAATTTTACAAGCTAAAGGAAGCCTGGCAGTGAGAAGGCCAGCTTCTTCAATCACCTTGAATGACCTCCAAGCTTGGAACCTCCCCATACCAAATATGTATCCCATAAAGGGTTGAGCACCCTTTCTGTGAGTTTCACTTTTGTACACCATGAGACTTGGGAGGAGAATAACCTTTCCAGTGAGAACTGTATATAATGGTGTATGTTCCCCGGGCACGATGCTGAAAGTGCTGGAAGATATTATGTGCTAATTGTTTGTTGCTTTAGAGCAAAGTCAGCCCACTGAGAAGCTGTCCCATTTTATATTTGTAGAGCTGCATTTACCAGGAAGCAAAGTTCAGGAAGAAAAACAATCTGAAAGCCTTTCTTCACAAAATAAGAAACATTACTGACACCCTATTTAATGACAACATTCAACTGTTTCTTTTCCATCTTTATTTCCCCTCTAAGGTTCAGCTTATTGGCTCATTATGTGCCTGGAACATGAAGGATGACAAGGAGATGGAATTCTGGCTCAGCAGTTTCAGAGCCCAGCCCCCCCTGGCTCAGCCTGCTCCCCTCCTCCCTCTGGCTCTCCTCTCCTCCCCTAGCTCTCCCGCCTCCTGCTGCAGATCTCTTTCTGCTGCCTGGCAACCGCACCACAGGCAATGTCACACAGGATTGCTTATTGCAGCTTCAGAGAAATAAACAGGAGGGGGAAAATTCTTGCTGTTACATTAGAACTGTTTTGTACAAATGTACCAAAGCCACATAATTCCAGGAGTGATACCATAGCAGAATTTTGCACCTTGGTGCCTAGGTCTTCCCTCACCCAGATGGAGAGGGGGTGGGGGGAAAGGAAAAGGGAATTTGTGGATGGCTTCTGGCCAGCCATGTATTAAATATAACCATTCTGCTGGCATAGACCTCAAAAATAACTATTTCTGAGCTTTAAAGATTTTAGCAAAAAAAAAATGTTATTGCTGAATGTCATTTGAAAAGTGCAATGTGTGTGTGTGCAAAGCAAGGTTCTATTGCTGAGCATTGGACTCTTATAATTAGCATGTAGCTGGTTTTATCAGGACATAAGAACATCTCATCTAAAGTCTATAAGGAGGTCAGGACCTCTCTTTTCTTCAATATCATTTATTTGCTAATATGAGAGTCTTTTGCTCTTTCAGACATTGACTCAATCTATTGCTTCCAGCACCTGGCAATGATGGAACACATTCTTTGTGTCCCCTGCTGGATACATGACAAGCAGGAAAGAAGGGGTAGCCCTCCTAAGGATCACATTATCCCAGGAAAGACTGACAATTAAACAAATCATTAAAACAAATTCTTCCAAAGAATAAAATGGAAAAAGCCTTGTTCTGTTTCCACTCAGGGTTTTCCACCTCTTTGCAACAGGAAGGTTCTATATCAGGATTTCCTTTTGGGTCCCATCTGTTTAGTCAGGTGATGGAAGGAAGCAGGCTTCTTCCCAACTCCTTTTCCTGAGTAAGATATCCAGAGAGCATAAACACTGTTTGAAGTGTGTCTCCCCAGACATTTGCACTCACCTTTAACCTGATTATAAAAGCCTTTCATGTTCCAGGCCCCAACCCTGTAGGCCTCAGTAATCAACATGAGTAAGACCAGCTCTGTTTCCTAGGGCAACTAGCTATAAACGTGAAGACCCCATTTTCTGCCCTCTTGCCTACATACAGTCTTGAAGACATGGGTGACCCTAGGGCAAATCACAGTTCTTGACAAAATGTAGGGAATCTTATGCAAAGCCGGATAGGACATGTGCTCTGATCACATAAGACAGGGATGATATGAATCTTTCTAAAGGAGCTTGTTAGTGACAACAAGTGATGTCCAAGATATGAGTGAGGGAAATGAGTACAGAGCAATTTGGTATAATATTGGAATCAGTGACTGTCACCTTCTAATTACTATCAAGAAGTAAGCAACATAATCAGGTAACCAGGATTCCCACCTAGAGTTGTGAAGTAGGCTTAGTTTCCAGAGA
Organism: Marmota marmota marmota; assembly: GCF_001458135.2. Taxonomy (NCBI): domain Eukaryota; kingdom Metazoa; phylum Chordata; class Mammalia; order Rodentia; family Sciuridae; genus Marmota; species Marmota marmota. The sequence goes on from NW_026000075.1 coordinate 5,025,449, forward strand.
GAAAACAAATAGGATAGAAAAGGACAAAGCAATCAGATATCCAGGTAGAGAGACTGACCAAATACTGATGGACTAGAGACAGGGGGCCTCCGCCTTCTGCCCATTTCACCAACCAGGCTAGAATATTGACCTTCAGTAGAGTCTCAGCACCTCTAATGGATGAGACCCCTCCTCACTCCTAGAATTCAGTGGTTCGGGGACTCACAGGACCTCTCCTGCAGGGCAGGATTTCTGTACTCCCAGCTTGTGGCACAGGGCAGAGCTGGCAGATGGTGGGGAACGGAAGCCAGGCTGGATGGCTGGCACTGAGCTCAGGAAGCCTGTCCAAGGCACTGACCTTGATCAGACAGGCCTAGGTTTGAAGCCCAGTTCTGAAATTATATATGACCTCATTGGAAAAATCATTCAAATTCTCAGAACTTCAGTTTCCTCATCTGTAAGCGTTAAATGAACATCACTAGAATCACTATTACACTTCAAAGGGCCAAAAACAGATATGCAGGATATCTACCATAATATGAAAGCAAAATTAAGAAGCAATTAAAGTGTTCCATCTGAATTTATGGTGTTGGAAAATCTATGGTAAGTGGTATTAATGACATTAAAATAATATACCTTCAAGAATTAAAATCGTAAAATATATATCAAACTCAAAAAATTCTCTTTCTCTATCTCTCTCTACCTGCCAGTCTATCACATGACAGCATGTGCACAGGCTGCAGGTATCAATGACCGAGTCTGTTCAATTCTCACACTATGTGATGTGGGAATTGATTTAGGTGGGGAGAGCTTGTTGGCTATAACAGAAGTTGCCCTACATGGTTATGAGAGGCACCGCAAAACTGAATTTTCCCTGTGTCACCAATGAGGCAAGTTTAACCTGTCCCTAAATGTCAAATGAGGCTGCACCAGGTAGTTTCTAAGAAATTTCAATTTCCTTTAGGAAAATCTCTGGTCACATTCTATGCTTCCCCTTCCCCCTCATTTTCTTCCTGGGCTGCTGGCCTATTTGACTGTGTCTCTGCTTACCTGCCTGTGTTTTCCATTTGGAATTGACAGTAGAATATGTCAAGAAGGTTTCACTTCTGATTTAAATTCATCTCCTGCCTTCCCAGTGGTTGACAGATATCTCTCATGACTGAACTATGGTCCCTGGAACTCAGCATCACGCACCTAAGTGACAAATTCTAGTTCTCTGCTGGAAGTAAATCAGTTGGACATGTGTCTATTTTCCCCAACATTATGAAAAGAATTACAAAACCCATGGCCTAGTATTTCTCCAAGCAGTTAAAGGAGCAGCTGTGTCAAGGCCACCTGGGGGCTTATTAACAAATCAGGATTTAGAATCTAATCCCAGATTTACCAGCCAACTCCCCTAGGTAGTTGTTATAAACATTAAAATTTGAAGCTTGTTGCCTTTTCAGGTGAATACATGACAATATAAATTCAATTTTTTTCCACAAAAGTTTTCTTTTTTTTTTTCATCCAATCTATTCATACATTCAGGAAGGTTTTCTCTGTTCCAGTATAGATTCATTCTTTTCAAAGTTAGCAGACCATTGGGATAAAAACAAACAAATGAAAAATGATTCACAAAGGGCAAGAAAACAGGTTGCATAATGCTTACGCTATCCTGTTTGTCCAGGACTCCAGCTGACCACCCAGGTGTTATTCTAGGTGCGGGAGACACAGGACCTGTGTCTCAACAAGACAAAGTCACTGCCCCTGCTGAGCTTCCATTCTAGTGAAGGAGGCAGGAACGGAAACCATAGCAATACCTGTTTCTAGATGGAAAGAAATGTCACGAAAAATTTAATAAAGCATCTTGGAGTTTGAGATCAACTGGGGATGGGAGAGGGAGGCTGCTTGAAACGGGGGGGGGCAGGCAAGAAAAATGCTCTGAGGTGATATTTCAGTAGATGTGAAAGAGCTGATCGTTCTGGGGAGAGACTAGGGAGTGATAAGGCAGGAGGCTGGGACGACATTGGTGCATTGGAGGAGAAGAAAGCAAACTAGCTGTAGCAGTGTGACAGCAGGGCCAGGGCAGGAAAGGAAGTGACATATGCAGGGCTTCGTGGACTATGGTGAGCAGATTGCATTTTACTGGACTTGTAATGGGAAGCTTTTACAAAGCTTTGAATAAAGAAGCTGCATCATCATCATCATCACCATATATCATTTTAATCACTCTTGTATAGAGCAGAGATCCCGGAAGGGAAAGATTGAAGACTAGAGATCAGCTTGTAGGCTATTTTAATAGCCATCAGGAAGAGACGATGGAAGCTTGGGTGACAGACAGTCATATCCATGGAGACAGAAGATGATAACATGGGGCTGTACTCTGGAAGAAGAGCTGGTAGGACTTGTATTTGGAAAAATGAAGGAAACAACAATCAAGGCTGTCTTGTATGATTTTAGCTTGGCCAAGGGATTGGTGGTGCATTTTACTAAAATGGGAAATCTAGAGAAAGGCAATTTGGGACACAATATTGAGTCCTCTTGTGATGAGTTTGCAAAACATGGTTATAAGAGTCATGATGTGGGCATAATAATCTGGAGCTTAGAGCTCCAAACTGAAAATATAAACTTGAGAACTATCAGTGTCTAAATGTAATGTCATAGAAATGAAGATCTCCCAGGCAGCGAGTAAGTATCTAAGGAAAAGAGAAGATATAGAATTAAGCCCTAAATTACCGTAACATTTAGAGCAGAGAGGAGAAGGAGCCTGTGAAGGAGGCCAAAAGCCAATGAGATAGAAGTAAAATAAGTATGACTACGCCTGGGGATATGGCTCAGTTGGTAGAGTATTTGCCTTGCATCTACAAAGCCCTGGGTTCAGTCCCTAGCACATAAAATATAAAAAAATAAGTCAGTGTGGCAATCCTGAAACCAAGTGAAAGTTTTGGGCCTAGGACACCATATCATGATGTGCACTAACACAGATGGCTGTTTGGTAGCATGAAATAAGCTGAGGAGCCAAGAGTAATAACTATTTGGATGTTAATAGCTCTCATTTATTTTATATTTTAATAAATAAAAGACATGAGAAGTCGTATAAGTAGACTCTTCCAAAGGACCTCCAAAACGGAGAAAACAACTATTGAACACACTCTAACCATGAAATGAAATACAATTTTTTTTTTCCTGAGGGACGCAGAGACATGTTCAAAAGCTGGTGGATCTTTTTAAAATTTCCTCTGGCAGTAAATCAACATCAAACAGCCTATTGAAAAGGGCAAAGTAAAATATGCTGATTAGACCTGCTATAACTTTTTGACATTTGGGAGAGGAAAGGTTAAGGTTTAATAAGTGGTGAGTGAGGACTAATATTCTTAGGTTTCCAGTAGATTACACAGCTGTTTAAATCACATGGGGAAGAGGAGGGGGGAAAGCTTAAGATATATTTCAAATTTTGGTGAATTATGTTTTTTATGTATTCACTAGCTCAGAGGCTTTACAGAAATAATGACATTCTGACTAGACAGGAAAGGAAATTGCTGCCCCTGGTTAGTGTTTACTGAGTACCCAGAATGAGAGGCATTTGGAGCATTTACAAATTGGGTGACTAGAAAGTCATGGGACAGATTCCACATTTCATTACTTTGTGGTCAAACCTGGTATGACTTCTGCTGCAGAAGGTTGGTTTATAAGCATCTAGAAACACAGGTCTCATTCCCAGCGTTGGGACATCCATACAATTAAGTCCTTCTCTCTCATTCTCACTATTTTTTTTTTGGAATATTTTTTATTTTTAGTTGTAGATGGGCACAATATCTTTATTTATTTATTTTTATATGCTGCTGAGGATCGAACCCAGGGCCTCACAAGGGCAAGGCAGGCACTCTACCACTGAGCTACAGCCCCAGCCCCTCGTTCTCACTATTGATCACTTTCATGATTAATTTTGACTTTCTGTTGACATTTAATTTAGTTCAGTCATGGCTTTAAAAAAAAAATGGTCTCCACTAAAGAGACCAACTGCTGGCCATTTTCTAGGGGTGATTTGTATTTGAAATCAGTTAACTCAAAATTTCAGAAAGGATTTTCTCTGTAAGAATATGGACATATCTATTTTTAGCTAACAAACCACTAATTTACAGAATCCATAATTAAAAAAAAAAGAAACTCAATTCATGAGATATTATGTCATAAAAATAAGAAATAATCTGTACTGGCAGATTGAAAGAACAGACCCAACTAAATGCTAAAGCTATGATGAGACTCATATTTAGTTAAGTTAATAGCTTCCCTTTCCTGATTTATCCTCTGTATAATCAGGGTAACTAACAATGATATGACTGTGCTGGATTAATCTACATCCTCTGCAGTATAAGAAGCAGAAGAAATAAGCAATTATCTTCACTAATGGAAGGGAACAAAAGTATATGCAATCCACTATGGTGGCAAACTCCCGAATCATTCCCAGTTGGCTTTGGGATGTGTTTTGTACTTAAGTTTACTATGGGTGTGTCTAATTTTCTGGGAATTTATTTCAAAGAGAAAAATGAAATGACACAGTGAAAACTTGGCTCCCTTTTGAGCTGGGAAATGCTCCAGTTTTCCTATCCTAATCCTGTCCATTCAGGAAACAGACATGACCTTGCTCAAAGTTCTCTGGGGGGG
>NW_026000075.1:5030092-5223757 GCF_001458135.2 Marmota marmota marmota
GGGGGGGGGGGGGGGAGAAAAAAAATCTGTGTACTAATTCTTTGGATTTCAAAGGGCTACTTCACAAAGATTCCAGTTCCCTTAAGGCCAGAGCAATAATTAAGCTGAATGTTAGAAAATTCTTCAGCTGAGAAGGTTGAGCTGACAAACACTGTCTGTTGGGTGGATCTAAGAAAGAATTGCAAGAGAGTAAGTGAACTCCCTTTGCGGATCCAGCTTTGTCTCGCAAAGCATTGTAGTGCACGTGACAAACCCTCAAGTTCAAGTTTATGTACAGATTATTTCTCGTGATAACTGAAATCTTTAGCAAAATGCTTACTTCTCTTAATCTATAAAATGGTCCCCCATGGGCTTGTTTTGAAGATTAAGTGAGCTAATACTCAGTGCTTAGCTTCACACAAGATGCATAGGAAATGATGAGAATCACATTAACTGTTAATAGAGTCTCTGGACTGAACTTCAAAATACCTCATACAGAAAGGTTGTATTGTTTTTTAAATATGTTCAGCTATGATTGTGCTTAGTGAAATGCAATGTTACTTAAAAACATCACTAAATTTATGCATTCCATAAAGAAATGTTAGATTACATTGTGCTAGTGTTCTTATTCACTCATATACTTATTCATTTCATTTTGGATTATCTCAATCAAGTGATGATCCTAAATAAAAAAAAAACTACCATAATATGAAAGCATATGCAATTTATGACACTACAAGTTGCCTTGAATCAAAGCTACTTGTAATGCAAGAACCATGACTGGGTCTCTGGTGGGGGTGGGGCAAGAGGAAACTAGAAAATTAAATTTGAAGAAAAATGAGTGCACTTGAATATGTTTCAGATAAGAGAAAGTATTAAGCAATTATTGTTACTTTTTTGTGTGTGTGGTACTTGGAATTGAACCTAGGGTTTCTCTGCCATTTAGCTTCTTACCCAATTTTTTTTTTTTTTTTTGTATTTTGAAACAGGTCTGGCCAATTTGCCCAAACTGACCTTGAACTTGGTATCCTTCTGCCTCAGCCTTCAAATAGCTGGGATTATAAATGTGCACCACTATGCCTAACTCTTATTATTACTTTTTAAAGTTGTATTAAAGTAGTACAGTTATGTCAGATAACATCCTTATTCTTAGGAGATTCATGTTGAACTATTTAAGAGTATTGTCGTGGTGTCTGCACTTTTCTTTCAAATGGTTCATAAAAAAAAAGGATGTGGAAAAATATTAAGAAGTTTTTAATCTTATCATTGTTATATTCTTTATTTCTACATATGAAGATTTTTCTTGGTAAAATTATGGGGGAAGACAAAAGCATGGGTCTCATACATGTTTAAGAAATTTGTATGAACATAGAATACTCTATCCCAAGTAACTCGATTGAGAGGAAAGCGGAAGCCCAATAATAACCTAGAAGTAACAGATGATACCAGAGCCTGGTTACTTTCTGTCTTAGAACATGGCAACACTCACCTACCTAATTTGCTGTTTTACCTTGTCAATGCTTCAGAATTGGAGTCTCAGTCATAGGGAGACAGACCAATAAGAGCCTGAAAATGGATGAATGCAAATCCATTCACCTCTAATGGAGAAAGAAGTAAGTGTCGCCTGCGAAGGGAAGGCAATAGTGTCCTCTTCTGCTAATATGAAGGCCAGAAGACTTGTCTTCACTGTAGAGAAAAAGAGACAGCAGGCATTGAGTTCTAAAGGTAAGCAAATTTCCCAGAGAAGTCTCTTCAAATATTCCAACACTGTCAACATGAAACTTAATGAAATATATTCATTCTATGCGCCCAGGCAGCAGAATACCTAACTATAATCATTAGTAAATGTCACAGGGCTGAAATATAAATGGTTATTTTAATTACAATTGGTGATTTTTTTTTTCTGTACAATGTTTAAGAAACTTCAAAATGGCATTGTTTTATGTTGACAGCATTTTATAAGTATAATTGCAGAAGATCACCAATTCTCTGTATCTCAGCCAGAATGAACCATACTAGAATCATGGACAAATGCAATCCTTGAGGTAGGACTGCAAGGAAGCCACTGTGCACTTTATGTTATCTCTTAAATTTTAAGTATAGAGATCAGTATTTTTTAGCTACCCAGACAGCTTTACAACATCGTATATGCTTTCTTATTTTACCTTTTCAGCAGTGGCCCTGGTGGCTGGGCCATTTCCCCATTTTCTGTCTCACTTCTATGGCCTTTAGGGTAGTTTGGAAAGAGACACTTGGAATTAGGCTACTGGACAAAGTCATTACTGTGAGGAAATTTAAGTTCCTAAATCCTTCATGGTACAGATATAATCTTATATTGCATACCATAAGGTAGCAGAAAAAAACAATATGTTGTGCTTCACCATGTACAAAGAAAGGGGTGTACATCTCCATGCTGAGTCACGGACTTTAGCTTTTTGCTCACAGAAAGACCAATAAAGTTCTCACCAATAACCTGGTTACTTGTTCAAGCAAAACACACATTCCCTTTTTTGAAGACTCCAGGTAATTGAGGCCCTGAGGAATCTTAGGCAGAGAGACCTTAATGTATCTTCAGTCAGTCTCTCCATATCCACAAGTTTCCCTGCTATCAATCAAAAAATGTTTTGTTTTTTTTTAAATATGTTAGTGCCCAACATATAAAGTACACACTTATTTTCTTGTCATTATTTTCTAAATGATACAGTATAATAATTGTTTGCAATATATTTACATTATATTATGTATTATAAATAATCAAGAGATGAATTAAATTATACAGGAGGGTTGTGCAGGTTCTAAGCAAATACTATTTTATTTTGTATGAGAGACTTGAGCATCTGCAGATTTTGATCGCCGCAAGGGATCCTGGAACAAATCCCCCACAGATAATGAAGAATGACTCTATATGTATATATATATTGTTTTTTCTCATATTTCCAGAATTTCAAAATGCACATATATTTTGCCTCTGTGTGGTAATGAGAAAGAAATGCCTTATCTGCTTTCTGTAGTCAGCCTTGGTCCATCCTGCCACAACACTCAGGCAAATAACCTCCTGTTGTGGAGGTACCTCTCCTGGGTTTGTGTTATAGTGAATATGAATGTGCTGTAAAATAATCACATATCCAGGATCTCGCTTATTTGCTTGCTCTTGTCTTATGACAAAATAGAAGATAATTCTTTGACTCCATTCTTTATTCTTAATTAGTGAAATTCTATGAGTGTTTTTCTTCCAGGAGGACTTTAATTTTATATCATGCAAATTTGTGTCCCAAACAATCCACATAATAATATGAAAGTACCCTCTTATTTTTGTTTTTTTTTATCTTAATTTTTCTACTATTTCAGGATATTTTACACTAAAGAAATAAATAAAAAGCCGGCTTCTAAACATGATTCATGAAAAGTGTGCCTAGGGAGGATATTATCAAAACTAAATACATCATATACCATTTCCAATTCTACTGAACAACGCATGAAAGGCTTCCGTTTTAATCACCCACTATAGAATACCTATTATACAAAAATATGGGGGCAATGGCATGCTTTCTGCAAAGAGCTCTGAGCTGAATGCAGATATTTTGGCTAGCAGCACAATTCTGAATAATACAGCATTCTGCAATGTGTCAGCAGTTCAAAGCAATACTCTATTCTTTGGATCACTTATCCATTATTACTTCAGACAATGAGTATCTGATACAAAATAAAAGTGATGGATGCCAAGTGCACTGGTGAGTGTGTTCTGAGTAAGAACAAACGGGAAAGACATCGTGGTTCATCGCCTGATGAAATTACTTTTGGGTATTTAAATACATCTTACATTATGTTATGCATGAGCTGTTGAATGTGAACTCTGGAAATCAGCCTTGAAAAATTAACTGCTTCCACTCCACAAAACATATTATTTAAATTTCCTAAAGTGTAAATTGGAAATAATTGTTAAATAAAGTTTCTTATATTCATACTTGAAGCATTTACATTTTAGACTCATTATTTTGAAATCCATCTGGCAATCATTGCTATTATTTCTCCCAGCTCCCACCCCACCCCGCTCTGTCTCAAAATGAAAAAGAAAGTATACCTTTATAATCAGTAATAAATATTCCTATTTGAATTTGAAATAGTGAAGGTACGATAAAAAAATGGCTCATCATTTTTTTGGAAAAGCAACCTTTTTTGAATTTTATTTATTAATTTTATACACCTATGCTCTTCTCGGCACGTGGTTACACAGACCTGTATCTCACAGTTAAAATCATGCAGCTGATTGAGTTGGCATAGCATTCCTGTCCCCCCATCCATGCCCCTATCATAGCAAATTTGTAAACTGTCTCCCAAAATGAACTTTGATGATTTCACTTCTCTACTCAAAATGTCTCCGTGTCAATCTCCACAGTTCCTACAGAATGAAGACTCCTTCATTTAGAGTCAAGGTCTGTCATTAGGAAGCTCTGGGTAAGGACATCCTCTGAGAAAAAAATAACTTGCCTTTATCTCAACTTAATGTAGAATTAATTCTTCATCAGACCATTATTCTGGCGTAGTTTTGAATTCACTATAAATTAGCAAAACAAAAGTAGAAGTTTAGGGAAACATTTGTGGTATAGAAGTTGAATTTTGGGAGACTGTTCAGTAGCTTACCTACAGGTTAAGCAAATGACCTGCTCCTGTATTCTTAGAGTAATAGGAATAGTGGTAGAATTCTTCTGACCTATTAAAGGCAGAGTAGACCACCTTCAAACTATACTTAGTTGTTAGGACTGACTCTTTCACAAATATATCAATCAATCACCTTTGAAATTCACTTTAAGGTAGGATATCACCTGTAAAATTTACAGGCATACACATAATTCAATAAACCTGCTGTGTTTGGGGTACAATCACTTGAAACTTACTAAAAAAAATTCTTAAAGCTTATATTTTTTCAAAAATAAATAGGCAAAATGCATCCTCCATTCATTCAATGACTAGCATAAGGGAAGAAATCTACTAAATTTTTCAACAAAAATGTTAATAACAATGATCATAATGACCCACTTCTGAAATGACTAATTAGAACACTAAGAGGTAACTTAAATTTGGGGATTAATCTGACAAGGGAATCAATATGTGATGAATGTATTTCTACTTGCCAGTTCAAAATAAGTTTCCTCAAACAGATTGAAATTCTCAAGTGTTAGCTTTGCTAAGTACATTCATCTCAAGAGATAAATTATAATTAAAATATTATTAACTGTCCAATTTGCCAAGTTAGCTATTTATAATGAAATATTTTGTCTCTATTAAGGAAAGGCTAGAAAAGTTTTGATACATTCCCATTTCAAGGTTTTAAATGTGTTGCAGATGAATCTCATAAACTTTAAGATCTCAAGTTTCATACTGCTGGATTATAGAAAATGAAGTCTTGGGTAGAAAAGCAGACAACATTTTTTAGTCTGAATCTATTACCAAGGGGATTTTGGAGGAAAGAGCCAGAAACCCCCAGGATTGGGACCATGTAGAGCAAGACAAAAGAAGAAGGAATTCTCCAGGCTATGATTTTCTCAGAGTAAAGATTTGGGGCTCAAGTGTTGGGTACACAGTCATCTTCCCCTGACATTTAAAACCCTTAGTAAAAATTTTAAGTTTGGTGTGATTACATTAGTGGAAGATTGTGGGAATGACATATGCACATTCAGTTGAGAAGAATGACCTTGCGTAACATTGTTTTTTTTTTAATTATTCTTATTTTGTTATATTGACTGCAGAATGCATTACAATTCATATTACACATATAGAGCACAATTTTTCATATCTCTGGTTGTATACAAAGAATATTCACACCATTTGTATCTTCATACATGTACTTAGGTTACTGATGTTCTTCTCATTCAACCATTGTTTTTTACCCCCTTGGCTCTTCCCTGCCCCTCCCTCCCCTTTGCCCTATCTAGAGTTTGTCTAATCTTCCCATGCTCCCCCTTCCAACCCCACTATGAATCAGCCTCCTTATATCAGAGAAAACATTCGACATTTGTTTTTTTGGGATTATACCCAAAGAACTTAAAAACAGCATACTACAGGGACATAGCCACCTCAATGTTTATAGCAGCACAATTCATAATAACTAAACTGTGAAACTAACCTAAATGCCCTTCAGTAGATGAATGGATAAAGAAAATGTGGTATATATACACAATGGAATATTACTCAGCAATAAAAGAGTAAAATCATGGCATTTGCAGGTATATGGACGGAGTTGGAGAATATAATGCTAAGTGAAGTTAGTATAACATTCTTCATTGTCCATCTCTTCTGTTCCACCAGGGGCTATTTGTGTTAGGAGCTACATGTTTTGTGTCTGCATCTGTGGTCCCTTCCATTGTGCCAAGCAGCTCAACAAATATTAGTTGGATTGAACTAAATCTATTAGTTGATAGGTAAGAGTACCACCCTTTAGTCTGTTTTCATTTTCTGTTTTGCTGAATGGGAGGTTCCTACTAACAGCCATCAAGGAACGCCCTTAGGTAGCAAATTTGAATGGTGTCAGCTAAAATATGCAGTGAATACATCTTTCCCAGCTCCAATTTCCTGCCAGCTTTTCAAAACACACAGGCTGTCTTTCTCATTCAGGAGGAGAAGTTGGGGGAGGTGGAGGAACAGACTCCACCCTGTCTGAGCTGTTCACCTTGTTGGATATCTGAGAACCCCTGGGTAGCTTGAGAGATGCCACAAGAGAGAGTGTCGATTCTATCTAGTGTTGTAAAAGAAAAAAGAAAAAAAAAGTGTTTTTTTCTGAGCCCTCTTGCCAAGTGTTAGGTCTAACATTTGGCGCCAGCTAACCTGCAAAAAGATAATAGAATGTGTTTGGGGACTTGTAGGCCCAGAGATGAGGATAATTTGTAGACCCAATTTCTAATAGTACAGGGGGAAACACTTTCATCTGAATCACTGATGTGATCAAATAAATATGAGTGAGTACCCGCCAATGGCTAAAGCAATTTATCTCTCCAAATGTATTCGAAATGTTAATTTTGTCAGGGTGCAAGCTGCTAAAATGCAGCTAGTAGATCATTAAATTTCAATAGGGAATAGACTTCATATTTAACATAAACAGTCAAGGCATTTTGGCTGCCTGCATCTTGTGCCACATTTAGAAAGCCTTCTGTGTAACCATGGGAACGGTTTTGCTTAAGCACTGCTGCTTGTGTAAATCCGATTCATTCTGAATTAGCTGAGAAAAAGGGGGAGGTTTGCGTGATTTGTTTCTGTCCATTGCTTCCTAAGTTGCCTCTTAAAAGATGTGAAAAAAAATTTAAATCATGGGTTTGTTTTCCTCTCTTTTTGGGGGGTTGTGGTATAGATAAGATTGAGAGGCAGAATCCCCATCTCCTGACAATATCAGCATAATGAAGAATACAAAATAATGAAGCGGTCTTCAAGAGTTTAGACCCTTTGCTGCTTAGTTGGGCATTTTTGCCATTTAAAGATATTTGCTATTCTTATCATTTTCTGTTCCAAGGAAAGCTCCCTTACACAAGTGACTTTGGAACAAACTCTTCTTGCACATAATTTTACACATGGCATTAAGTCCCATTAGAAACATACTCATGTTAAGAAAGTCTTTTTCGTCCCAGGGTATGAGCTATCAGCTACACATGTCATATAGTGAACTTGATTAATCATATCGTCCACTTTTCAGTACCAAGTTTAAAGCAGCTAATTTTTTTTCCACATGGAGACTAACCATGGAGCAGGTTTGAATGTGCTGCACACACAGGAGAAGTGTTTGGGATGTCCAGAGGGAGGTGGGAAGATACTGGATTTCTTGAGAAGTAAGAGCAAGCTTCCCTCTGTGCCTTTCTCTTCTCTGGACATGTCTTTTAATGTCATTAAACCATTGACATTCTTTTTATCTTCAAAGTTCAGCTTAAATTTCATTGGGTTGAACATACTTTCACTAGCTCCTACCTCCCCAATATAATTACTAATATTTTTATTAACCCCCTGTGCATTATAGATGTGTCTATGAAAGTCATATACTATTCTTCCTTTCATTACAAGGGATTTATTTTGATTTTTTTGTTGTTGTTGTTTGTGTGTGTAGTGCTGGAGATTGAACCCAAGGCCTCATTCATGCTAGGCAAGCATTCTACCACTAAACTATGTCTCTGGCCCTATGAAGGACTCTTTATCCATCTCTCATACCAGAAGGAAAGCTACCTGTAGACAGAGATTTTTTTTTTCTTCTTCTTCTTCTTTTCCGAATTGCCCAAAGTCTAGGACATTGCACCTGGTAAGCCATACATGTTGTTGACCAGTAAATGCAGGGAAAAACAGGGAATGCAGGAAAATGCAGGGAAAACCAGGAAAAATGCAGGGAAATGCCAAGGGCAAGCATAAGCTATTTCATAATTATATCTATTTGGGATAAGACATGGTGCTATTAAAGACCATTACAGAGACTTGGAGGGAAACAATAGGAAAGGAAAAGGAAAGATAAAGTTATCAATTGTATAAAATAGACCCGGCATTGTGCTATGGATTCTAAGGGAACATCTGTGACAGCCTAAAAGCTGGTTCCCCAGAACATATTCATATCTTGATTCCTGGATTCTATAAGTGTTCCTTATTTGAAAAAGGCGTATTTGCAAACATGACTTCACATTAAAAGAGTGACTTCACAGACAGAAGAGAAATAATGTAAATATAGAGACAGACATTAGAGTGAGGTACCCACAAGCCAGGAAAAAAACAGTAGTCACAGAGGCTAAAAAAGTCAGGAAATGATTCTATCCTAGAGTATCTAGAGGGTGAGTAGTCTTGGTGACATTTTGATTATAGCCTAGGGATACCCATTTTGGACCTTTGGTCTGTAGAACTGTGACAGAAGAAATTTGGGGATTTTAAGCCACCAACTTTGTAGTAGTTTGTTACAGTGGTCATAGGAAACGAATACGAAACCTATAGTATCTGCATTTATTAAGGAAAAGAAAATTGGAATTGAGGAGAGGTTGGTAACAGCTAAGTTCACATAGATGATTACTGGCAGAGCTGAGAAACAGACCCAAGTCTGAACAACATTGGAGCTGTTTATTTTTTATCATCCAGCATGTGTGGGGCAAATTTCACTCCAAGCCAAATTCTGTTTTATTGACTCCATGTTGGCTCTGTTCTGAGGGCTGAGATATTATAGCTAGATTGTTCCCTGCAGCAAAATCAAAAGAGATTTCAATTACTTGACTGACTAACTTAGGTAGACCTGTAAGCCTCTTTTAACATTACATCCCAAAGTAGCAAACTGTGTAAATGACCTTTTAGAAAAATTTAACTGTAGATATCAGACCAGTGTGACCTTGACAGTTCTGTTTTGCCTCAACCTTTGTTTTTTCCTAATAAATGTCAAGTGAGAAACGGAAGGGATTTTTTTTGGTTGTTGTTATTTTGGGTTTTGTTTTCCAGCATCTTTGAAAGTTGACTTGTCCACCTCTTAAGCAATCATTAACAACTCAAGACCATACTGTGTGCCAGGGCCTGCTCTGTGTGCTTGAAATACATTCTTTTATTAAAAAGCTGAAAATTCCTTCACTGATTGGATTTACATGTTAGTAGAGAACAGGAAAGACAAAACAAAATAAGTATTCAAAGAAAGAGCAAGATAAGTATGTAAAATATTTAGATTTTGAAAAAGTGTTAAGGAGAAAAATTAACCCAAAGGAGATGAGAGAGGACAAGCATCCGGGTGGACAGCAGATACAGGAAAGGCCAAGGAAGGCCTCCTGAGAAAGAGCTGACTCAGTTCCTGAGGGATGGCGGAACAAGCCATGGGGCTATGGATTGGGGGAAGGTGGTCTACGTAGACAGACGAGAGAATCTGAAGATGCTAAAGAGAAAAAAGGAAAGCAGAAGGCCATGAGATCAGAGAGGAAAATGGGGGCAAAATGTAAAGGACTTTGGAAGACCATGGAAAGAACTCTGGATTTTTCTCCCCCGCCCCATGTAAAATCATCCAGAGGTTTTGAGCTGAGGATATCTGTTTTGCCTTTCAAAAAGCTCACTCAGAGGACTCTTCAAAGAATAGACTTAAACAACACAAGCACTCAAGCAAGGAGGCTACAGTATTTGGAAGATCATAATTGTACGTGGTCATAGAGAAAAAGGCAAACTCTCCGATTTCTCTATATCTTGAAGTTGTTTCCACGCTGAGTCTCTTGGAGACACTGACTATTCCATGTACTACACTCTATTTTACTTTTGCTCTTTTTGATTTTCATAATGAAACTCAAAACACAAATGACCTACACAGTCAAATGTCTAGCTGCAATACTGTCTGTTTCTATCTGAAGAGATACAAAATAGAGAAAATTAATTATTTTTGAAAGCTGGCCTTTTCTGAATGCCCCAAATTTCAAATCGCCAAAACCAAAAACAACTTTGACTTTGCTTTCTTTAATATTCTTGGAATCTTTTTTAAAAAAATATATATATATATAAAATAAAGCGTTCACTCCACCTTCCTGTTCCACCAAATGGATCTGCAGCTTAAGAGTTTCCCTTACATACAAGTACAGATAAAGGGAGAGTTTATTTAAACATTACATTAAACATTACCATTGTTTTAGCACATAGTATGAATTTTCCACACATGCTATGTGAGACAGACAACAAAAAGTAGAAAAACCAAGAGTCTTGGAGTGAGGGAGACAGGAAAAAGAGGGACCGGAAGTAAAATCATCCATAGGGCACTTGTTCCCAGACAGCAAAGGGCATCAAAATTTGCTAGTGCTCAGGTCCCTCATAAAATGATGAAGTATTTAACCCACACAAACCTTCCTGTATAATTTAAATCATCTCTAGATTTCTTATATTGCCTAATACAATTTAAATACTACATAATAGCCCTTTATAATGTATTGTTAAAATAATTAAAATTAAAAATCAGGACTTGTTTAGTACAGACGTGATTTTTTTAAAAAAAAATTAGTTGTAGATGGTCACAATATCTTTATTTTATTTATTTATATTTATGTGGTGCTGAGGATCAAACCCAGTACCTCATGCATGCAAGGCAAGCGCTCGACCACTGAGCTACAACCCCAGCCCCAGACGCAATTAAAAAAAAAAAAAATTTCTTTCCATAGTTGAATTTGCACGTGGTTTGACTATACTCAAGATTTCCAAGCTGTGTTTTAAGTTACTCAACTATAATTTAATAGTAAACTAAGTGTGTCATATAGTCCATAAACTTCATCACCTCAGCTTAGTGGCTCCTTTCTCTGTTGTGATGTAGCACCCAGTAATTTTCGACCAACCTCTTGCATGTAACAATGTGCATAATCTATCCAGTGTTAGTGATAGGAATATCTCAGAGGGTTTGAAACTTTAATTTGGAGACATGTGAAAATCAGGATGAGAACTTAAAAATATTGTGGGAATCCTTGATCATGCCAAGAAGTTTTCATATTAGCACTTCAAGTAGTTCAAATAGCCCATTTTCTTATTCTCAATCAGGCAAAACACCACAAGACCATTCTTAGGATGGTCTCTCTCAAGAGGAGAACATGACAATTTACCTCATGGATGAACAGGACATATGAGGGATTCTTCACACTCAGCAGAGCTGCTCTCTTCTAACCCAAGTCAGTCTGATTTTACATTTGATTTGAGAATGAACTTCTGGCTCTTTTATCTTTCATCTGTGTCAGATTTCATAACTTCAGAAATGCTTTTGTAAATAAAGATTCCAAAATGTCCTTACAGTAAAACAAGGATTTTTTTTTAAATTTCTACTGAGAGTAGAAAAATTTTTGAAATTTATTGTTGTTTAGATCTTTAAGTCCTACTTTCCTTCCTGTGTACAAAAAAAAATTTTTACCATGTTGGAAATTTTGATTGACATTTTCTTTCATTTTTCTCTGACAGCATTGCTAGCATAGTTTCCTTCTATGTTGCCTTCATTTTTCATAATATACTTGCTGTGTTTGTTCTAAGCCAGGAAACAAACTGAAAAGAACAAATGTAAAAAAAAAAGGAGTTGATTTTAGTAAACATTTCCAAACTATGTTAGCAGCTAATAGCAATAGTACTGGAATTTCTGAGTGGGTTTGTGTATATTTTAGATGCTGTGAAAAGGATTGAGTTTGCCATGAACACAAAGGTGGTCAAAATGTCAATGCTGAGGGCTGCAGCTTGTGACACACACTGCAAATTTGGAAAATAATTCGATGTTTTTTGATTCTTAAGTTGTGCTTTTATGGACATGAAGGTTTTGATATGAATAAAACATCAAATCCACTATACCTTAAGAAGAGGGATGTGGGAAGAAAGTCTTTAATTGCCATACTAGTTGAAATACAGTGAGAAAAAGAGCAGAATGCTCAATACTTTGCTCAGCATCTGGCACACTATAAATAATGCGATCCTCACCAGTATTAATGGCGTAATCTCTAGGGACGCTGTGTTTAAACCCTGGCTTCTGACTTACTAGGTCTGTGACTTTAAGCAAATCGTTTAACTAGTGATATTTCAGTTTCTTTATCTGTGAAATGAAAATAGTAATACCTACCTTAAGGAGTTATTAAGGTAATGAAATGAGTAATAAGTTATTGAGCCAATTAAGCAGGTAAAGATATATAAAGAGCTGAGGGTGGAATAATAATAATAATAATAGACACAGAATTAGCACTCTTCAAGCATAAAGTAGTGCTTTTCTTAGGCATAGGGAAATAGAACTCAATATACATGTTTGCTGTTAAGAGTTATGAGCCTACAAAATTACAAAAGTAACTCAATGTAAGAATGATAGGGTTTTTCAATAAAGGGTACTGAGATAATTGGACATTCATTTGCAAAAAACTCACATTTTAGATAAAATAAATTATAGGCTAATTTTTTTAGAAAAAAAATAGAGAAAAATTCCAGCCTCTAGGGCTAGACTTGAACCATAAAAGGAAAAATTGATAATTTGAATCTCAACAAAATTTATACCGTTTGAACTCCAAAAAACCCCCTTAAGAGGATGAAAAGACAAGCTACCTACTGAGAGGTAATATTTTCAAATTAAATACCTGACATAGGATTAGTAACTATATAACTCAAAATTCAACAGTAAAAAAAATAATAATAACCTAATATAAAAGAGGGCAAAGGCATAAATAAATATTTAGCAAAAGAGGATAAACATATGACATTCACATACCTGAGAGTATGCTCAACTGCATTAACATTAGAGACAGGCAAAATAATATGGTGTATATTGCTTCAATGAGATAGCAATATGCACCAATAAGAATGACTAAAATGAAAATACTGACAGCAACAAATGCTGGTCTATACAGATGCAAAGAGATAGCATCACTCCAACATGGTTGGTTGGAATATGAAAGGATGCAGCCACCCTGGAAGACAGTTTGGTAGTTTCCTTCAAACTAAATATGCAGCTACCATATAACTCAAACCTTTAGTTCTTATCCCACAGAACTAAAAACTTGTTTTTGCATGAAAACCTGTACATGGGCCAATATAATTGTTTTTGTCGTAGTAGCTAAGAACTGGAAACAACGTGATGTCTGTCCTTTAAGGAGTGAAGGTTTATCAAACTGCAGTCCATCTATCCTACAGAATCCCACTCAGCAACCCAAAGTGAATAAACAATTGATATGCATATTGTTTTAGTCAGCTGTTTCGCTGCTGCGGCTAAAAGACCTGACCAGAACAATTGTAGAAGAGAGTTTATTTGGGGGCTCATGGTTCCAGAGGTCTCCGTCCATGGACAGCAGGCTCCATTCCTCAGGACTTAAGATGAGGCAGAACATCATGGCAGAAGAGTGTGGTGGAGGGAAGCACTTTACATGATGATCAGGAAACAGACAGATTCCACTCACAAGATACTAAATATATACCCCAAGGGCATGTCCCCAGTGACCCACATCCTCCAGCCACAATCTGTCTGCCTTTAGCCACAGCTCAGTTAATCCCATCAAGGTATTAATTCACAGATTAGGTTAAGACTCTCATATCCTAATTATTTCATCTCTAAACCTTCTTACATTGTCTTTATACACAAGCTTTTGGCGGACACCTCACATCCAAACCAGAACACATGTCGAGTTGTAAATATCCAGGGAATATGCTGAGGGGAAAAAGTTATATCTCAAAAGGTCATATACTGTATGATTCTGTTTATATAACATTTTGAAATCAGAACATTTTAGAAACCTAGAAGAAATCTGTTGTTACCAGGGGTCAGGCACAGGGAAGGAAGAGGAAGCTTAGTATGGTTCTCGAGGGCAACAGATGCTTTTGTGATGATGAAACGGATTGGTATCTTCCCTGTATCAGAATAAAGATTCTGGTTGTGAAATTGTACCATAATTTTGCAAGATGGTACCACAGAGGGACGCTGGGTAAAGGGTGGTACCACACTGCATTATTTCTGACAGTTGAATGAAAGTACCAGTATCTCAAAATCAAAAGTTTAATTTTAAAAAGAGCTATGAGTCTAAACGGTTCTTACCAAAAAAAAAAAAAAGTCTTTTTCAATTCTACCTCATCAGAACTGCCACTAAATCCATTCCAGAAGGAAATATAGCCTATTTTTCAAGATACTGAGTGAAATTTCCCCCCAATCATCTGGCATTCTTTCCTTAAAAGCCTTCCTTACCCACATCTAAATCATTGTGCTCTCTCAGCTTATTTCTCTGAGTCTAATGGGAAAAAAAAGTCACCATCATCAGAATTTTATTCCTCATAAAGGAATTATGTTTTAAAATAGAAATAATTTAATTTTTACTTTTCAACTGACAATTCACAAACTGAATGTTTGACACCTAACTCGTTCAACTGGTAGGTAGGTAGTATTTCATAGTCTCTGGTTTTCTGGGTCTTAGGGAAAAGAGACCAATCAAAAACCCTGGATAGTCCCTTTTGGTGATGACTCCTTTAATGAAGGGGGATGGACCATGTTTAATTTGCCAATATTTCTACTTCATTACTAGGATTTGGGTGGTGGGGAACATTTTGATTCTAATTATATGGATGGGATTTTCCCATTGAAGAAAATATTCACTGTTAATGCAAACATATGCCTCAACTTTCTGTTTTTTTTTTTTTTTTTCAAAAATCTTTTACTCCAAGTCTTGGTGAGTCAATTACCATTTTAAAAGGGAAATGACTGTTCCTGGAGCCTTGCTGAATCCTAAGACATCATCAATATTAGGAGAAATATGGTTTCCTGACATGGTGTCATAAGGGTGTATGAAACTCATGGTTCAAGTGGTTGGGAATTTATCTTTAGTGTCTGTGCCTAGTGAGTCACCCCCTGCTCCCTTCTCAGAGGAGGCTAGTACAGCCAGTCCCAAGAAGGCAGACATTAATCTCCTGTCACTCCTCTGGGCCTTAATAAAATTTGCTTAACGGATTCTTGAAGCCATAAGCCATTCTCTCAAACACAATCAACTTTTATCCTAGAAGAAAACCAATTTGGATACTTTTTTTGATAGGAAAAAAAAATGCCTGCAAACATGCCATTTATATGCACAAGATTTTCATCTCTCTATCAAAGTTATTTACCTTCTACTTTCTTAAAAAAAAAATAAGCACCACAGAAATTTGCTGCCCTGCTTTCTCGGTTTTATTGATGACAGTTGGTTACAGTACAGTGCAGGAATGGCCTGAGGTGCAGCCTCTCAATGGAAAACAGCATCACAATGAGAAGCTGAGATCTAGCTTGAAAGAATCTTGTGGTTGCAAGGTCCCTGTATTTTAAAGTAGGAGATAGTTTATTTTTCCCTTAGGCTAAGAGCTAAAAATGGAATTGGGGTCTGATTTACAACAATATAGAAGGCTTCTTAGGAGATTCTTCTTTTAATGGCTATAACTAAGGAGCAGCCTTTTCTTCAGGCCATCTCTTAAATTAGAATGACCTTCCATTGGTTGCTTCTAATTTCTACTAACTGGATGCAAGAAATAACAAAGTGTGTTTGGCCTTCAATATTAGCAGGATGCTGGTTGGGGACGTATCTCGAAAGCAAAATGAAGCAATAAAAGAGTGGTAAAGTGCTCTGTAAACTGTCAAGTGGTATGCACTCAAAAATTAACTTTGTGATAAGTCAATCAAAATAAATGCTGAATATGGGTTGGAACAAAATTCTGCATGTTTTCACTAAAAGAAAATGAATCCTTTGAAAACAGAGACTTGCTATTACGTTCATCTTTGTAATTTCCTTTTCCTGAAAACCACCTCAGTCTTCTGATCCCTATCCAACATGGTGGTATCCAATATACAAATGATGCTCACTGAAGGGCTGCTTGGATTGATTCTGGCAAATGAGAAGGATGACGTATTGACCCACTATCAGCAGCACAATTTGGGCTCTGTGGTAGGTACCTCTCTGTCCTATTGTGATAACTTTGAAAAGAAACAGGCAGTACTGTCACCCTGGAAACCATGAAACAAATAACTCACCTGCATACACGACTGCCCAAGGCTCAAGTGACTTGGCCTTTGTTCTTTCATTTCCTAGGAATTTAAAATAGCAAATAAAAACATTTAAATAGTTTAGAACATGCATGTTCTAAATTAGATTGAATTCAACTCCACAATCTCTTCTCAGCCTATCACTGGATTTCGATAAGGCCATAAATAAGATACGGAAATTTTCCTCTGAAAAATCTGCAGAGACCAAGCATGGTGGCACATCCCTATAATCCCAGAAGTTCAAAAGGCTGAGACAAAAGGATTTCGAGTTCAAAGCCAGCCTCAGCAAAAGTGCTAAGCAACTCAGTGAAACCCTGTCCCTAAATAAAATACAAAATAGGGCTGGGGATGTGGCTCATTGGTCGAGTGACCCTGTGTTCATTCCCAGGTACTCCTGACACACACACACACACACACACACACAATCGCAGATAGGCATAGCAAAGGAAGTAAGTATAAACTGTAGTAGGGATGTCAGGAGAGGAGTACTTAATACTGACTTTGTAAGCAGTGTAGTTCATGTAAAAGTTTACTTAGGGAAGATGGTAATTGAATTGAGCCTGGAAAGGCAGGTCAAATGATGGGAGGCAAAGACCACAATCATTTACCCTTGAAGAAATTCATTCACCCAGACTCTTCCCTTTCATATGGGAACAGAAGCCACTCTACAAGATGGTTCTTAGCTTCACTGAATCCTAGAAGAGGCATGTTACATTAATACAAGATGTTAAAGTTCAATCCAGAGAGAACCTAGCAACAGATTTTCCATCTCTTGCATCATTACATTTTAAAGAAAAACAAGTATACTATGATCAAAAACATGGGGTTAGCATCAGGCAAGATGTGAGTTCAAATCACAACTCAGTTACTTGAACAAGTTATGTTGACCTTTATGAAGTTTCTTTTACATTAATTTTTTTAAAAAAATTTTTTAATATGAGGATTATAATGATATTTAACTCATTAGAATTTTGTTAGGATTAAATGGCATCATGCATGAATAGGGCTTAACGTTAAGAAATGCCTTTCTCTCAGAAAGCACCTAATAAACATAAGCTATTGTCATTACAAGGAATTTCACCCTTGATTATTGTATTTCTCATCCATGCACCCTCCATTGTGCAAGCAAACACAAATGATCTACTCTAAGGTAAATATTTACTTTTAAAACATAGGCTTGATTTAAGAATGCTAATAAAAGAAAAAGGTGATTGAAATGTATCTGACTCCTTCATGAATGGAATCAATGCTGCAAGCTAAACTGTGTGTACAATGGTTCCCTCAGTCACTGAGAAAGCCCAGTGTGGCTGTTTCTTCTTGTTCCCAGCCCTGGGTTGCAGCTTGGGCTGATTCATTGGGCCCGGCATAGCACAGGCCATCTGGAATTGCTGAGGAAATCATCAGGCCTGGGCGGGTCACTGTTTAGACTTGAACAATCTGTGTGAGCTTGGACTCCACACCAGAAATG
Source organism: Marmota marmota marmota (assembly GCF_001458135.2). Taxonomy (NCBI): domain Eukaryota; kingdom Metazoa; phylum Chordata; class Mammalia; order Rodentia; family Sciuridae; genus Marmota; species Marmota marmota. Next base: position 5,047,996 of record NW_026000075.1, read on the forward strand.
TGGCTTATTATGCTGCTAGGATATTAGCTATCAACTTTCATTTCAAAATATAAATTCTGCTCTCTTGGCTGCCCCACTGATCTGGTTATAATGTGCTGTGTGTAATGAAAAAGTACAAAGGGAAAAGATGGAAATGTAGACTTGCAAACACTACAATAATAGCAGATCACGAAGCTGATTTCTGCATACAAATGAATTCCTTTGCCAAGTACTAATGTTCCAATTTAACCCATTGCTCCAATTTTAAATATCATGTTTAATTAGGTATGTAATGCTCCTTTTATTATTTATTTCACTTTTCTCCCCTTTGTCCAGAAACTTATTCTCATTGCGGTTTTTTTTTTCTCATCTTTCTATTTGCTTCTCCAATTTATTTTCCCTGTTCTTTCATTTATATTTTCCCATTTTAGTTATGTGTATGGGGTGGGGAGAAAACAAAAAGCATTTGGAAGGATTTTACATTAAGATTTCAGATTAGCATTGAGAAGAAATCATTAAGCCAACCCATTTCAGGACACACACACATACAAACCATTCCCCCAAACAAAGGAACAAACAATAATTACAGTGTCTTGCTTGTGGCACCCAGGGTAGAAAGATACAATGGCCTCCTATCTTGATAGGACAGTCCTCACTGACTGTACCTATGCTTCCCAGTCTCTTTGTATGAAATCATGCTGGGAATTTGCATTGTTCCTTACCTGAAATGGGTAGTATCCACCATTTTTCCAATAGTCAGGGCTTTCTGAAGACTAATGTGATAATGTGTTAACCATTTATTGCTGAAAACTAGCAATTTAATTAGGTGAATAATATTAGATTTAAAGAAAGATATGCAACATTTCTATATTGCATTAATTCCATGGATTTAATAGCATTTGCATATTCTAATAGAGCTGTGTGGCCTTACAATGCAGCTTATTTTGTAACTGTTTTTTCATTTTCAATTTCTTTGTAAGCCATGGACCTTCTATAGCTTGCATTATTTATATGGGTCTTAGCTTAGCTTCTCTTTTCTCTCTCAAAAGTATTTAATCCCTCTCATCTGTAGGTTCCATCCTATACTTTGAACAACGAATCATTCTGGCATGTCTCTGTCTTAACACATCCCTATAACATGCTGATTCCTGGTTACATCTGTATTTTCCAAAGCCATTTAAACTTTTCTTTTAAAGTAAACATTCCTATTTCCCAGAGCTCCCTTTACCATCACATGCCAGAACCACCCTCTTTCTCTACATTCAAAGAATTCTGACTCTGATTTTGGAAGAATGTAAAGAACTGTGGTAGAAAATTCATACTTTTCTAAAGCTACTCAATTTGGGGGATGGAGGGTACCAGGGAGTAAACTCAGGAGCACTCAACCACATCCCCAGCCCTATTTTGTATTTTGTTTAGGGACAGGATCTCACTGAGTTGTTGAGTGCCTCACTGATGCTGAGGCTGGCTTTGAACTCCTGATTCTCCTGCCTCAGCCTCCTGAGCTGCTGCGATCACAGGCGTAAACCATGCTGCCTGGCTCTGAAGCTACTTTTTATATACAGTTAGGGAAGTGTCCTCCATTTATCTATGAATCTCTATTTCAGTATTCCATTTCTTTTTGAATACTACCCACTTATTTTACTTCTATTTTTAAAGTACCTGGTAGAACACTCCAACTCTAAACTCTGAACTCTGAACCTTCTGAACAAACTTGATCTTATTAAAAAGTTAACTTTAAATTATTTTGTACATTTAGGAATACATCTTGCCTATATGTTTAAAAACTTTCTCTTTTGCACTGTCCTAGTAGAAGTTCATATCTGTGACTGGTGTGCCACTGGAGACCTTCCATCCTCACACTTTGAACGAAGCCACTCAGGAAAGCTCTAGGCCTGTTAGTCCTCTCTGATAACCAGTCTGCCAGAGAATCCAAGAGGGCCTGAAACAACTCACTGCTATGCTCCTGTTATTAGTTTTATTGCCAATATCACTGGAACCCTAAGGAGTTGTTTCAAAGATGTAAATCATAATTTCTTAAAAATTCAGTTGTTCTTTATGGAACTATCTGTGGGCAAGGAAAAACATGTGCCTTGGAAAATAAAAAAGAGAAAACACTGTCTCACTAGCCAGAGAGTAAAGAGTATTCTTTTAAATCTGGTCCAAAATTTTTTACAAGTTTTACACTTAAGGAAATATCAAGCTCATCACTTCCCCAGGACAAGGTGATTTTTACCAATCACATTACTAAGATTGGGGAAAACAGCTGCAGTTCTTTAGATGTACTGCTAGTAATCTCTCTCTCTTTTTAAGGTCTTTATTTATTTATTTATTTTTAGTTGTAGATGATCACACAGTATCTTTGTTTTTATGTGGTGCTGAGGATCTACCCATTGCCTCACACATGCAGGGCAAAATGCTTTACCGCTAAGCCCCAGTCCCAGCCCCAAGTAGTTGTCTCCCTTTTTATAATCATATCTTTATAGAAGAAGTAATCAAGACAGATCATAAAATCAGAAAAAATATTTTTACCTGCTTTTAATGAACAACTAATGAAGAGCAGCCCTTTCTCGGGTTCATAGTTTCCTTCTAGATCTTTTCTTACAGGGTCCATCTATTTCTTCCTGAGCCCCAGCTTTTTTGACTCTGCCCTACACCACTTCCGGTGTTGTCATACTGTCATCATTTGCTACCACATGACCTATAAAATATCTTCCAGAAATGCTTCCATAGAATCTTATGAATCAAATGAGACTGATGTGGAGAAGGGACCTTGGTGGTACCTTCAATTCCTTCTTACAGGTAGGTAGGAAAGTAGGTAGATACAGATCCTCAAAAGTTATTCTTATTTTCACAATTTCTATTGATCAAGTCATGCTTAAGAAGATCCTGTTATCTCAGATCTCAAGTCAAATCTCCACTATCTTCCCACAACTCTATGGTTCAATGTTCAATATCACCAAGCCCTCTTACCTGATGGATCTCCACTGCATGTAAAAGGCTCTTGTGAAGAATCAAAACTAACCTTTGTATGTCAGATGTGCCACACCTATATTATTATTGTACGATTTCCATCTTCAAGAAACAGCCATTCTTAATTATATTGAATCTTTCTAAAGGAGGTTTGGGGATGATTAATCAGGACCTGTTTCTCAAGCAAAATGGAAAGACTATCTTCTAGCTTTAAATTTGTAGATTGTACTTGTTGTAAGGTATTTTCTACTTTGTTCATCAACTTCTGAAAGTCTTCTCATGTGTTTTACCTGATACTTCAATTCTGGTGGTGGGGGGGGAAGCAAAATTTTATGGCTGTTAATTAACTCTACAAGATAGTATATGCTTCTAAGTAAGACTTAATTTAAAAGTTTCCTCAAAACATCACAATACATCTGATTTTTGTACTCCCCACCCCACTCACACTTACAAAAGGAGTTTTAAATACAGTTTTATAATAAATATTGGTGGTCTTTGCAGTACGTTTTGCTTAAAAAAGAAATAAATGATGAAAATTTCTCTCCTTCATTAATAAGGAATGCAATATTTTTTTATGCTTCCTCAATGAGGCACACAATTTTTTTCCCCCTGAGAGCAGAGTTACAACATCAAACAGAGAAAATCAGAGAAACATCAGAGCGAGAATAGGAAGCATTCCAAAAAATGCTGGCTTTGTGTATGTTGCCTGGGCTTGCTGCACACCTAATGTATACCTCCATAGTGACCAGAAACTCCCACAGTGATTAAAGGAATAAGAAAGAGAGAAAAACTTTTTTAATGTTATAGAATAATAACATTTTTTATAAACTATAGTGCATGAACTACTTACATTGAAAACAACAACAACAACAAAAAAAAACACCTCAGATTCTTTGACATCATTTCAGATCTAATGAATCCCAGTCTCTGCAAGGAGTCTTCTGGAATCTTTATTTTGGCAAGCTTCCCCAGTAAGTTATAAGCATAGCAAAGTTTACAATGGGTGTGGTTACTGTGTGACACTATGCTTCCTGAAGAAGGCTGAGCTTGACACTTGTTAATAATGTTAATAGGTAATAATAGGCAATAACATTTTCAAGTAGTGTCAATTATGGGTTATTAAAAGATCATTGGAAGCAGAGAAATAAAAATGATTATGCAAACTTCACTGTGCATACAAATCAGCTAAGGATCTTATTAAAATGAAAATTTTGATTTAGTTCTTTTGTGTGATTTGAGATTCTGCTCTTCTTTTTATTTTCTCTTTTTAATTTCATGTTTTTGATTGACACCTAATAGTTGTACATATGTATGAGGTGCAATGTATTGAAGTAGTTTATTTGATTCATATATTGGTTTGCAATCAACTTGAAGTAGTTAGCATCCATCCCCCTAAATTTTTATCTTTTCTTTTTGGTGAGTACATTGAAATTCCTGCCTTTTACCTATTTTGAAATATATGATGCATTATTGCTAATTTTATTCCCCAGGATATGCCATGGAACACCAGAACTTATTCTCCCAATGAAACAACAACATTATACCCATTGACTGACCTCTTAACCTCCATATCCCCCATCTCTGGAAACAGCCATTCTGCTCTCAGTTTCCATAAGACCAATCAACTTTTTTAGATGAATGAGATTATGGGCTACTTATCTTTCTGTGCTTGACTTATGTCACTTAACAAATATCTTTCAGGTCCATCCATGGATAACAAAGGACAGGTTTCATGCTTTCTATGGCTAAGTAGTATTTCATTGTCTCTCTCTCTCTCTCTCTCTCTCTCTCTCTCTCTATATATATATATATATATATATATATATATATATATATATACCACATTTCCTTTATCCATTCGTGTGTTGATGGACAATTAAGTGGTCCCATATCCTAACAGTTGTGAATAGAGCTGCAATAAACATAAAAGTGCAGGTGTCTTTTTGACATGTTAATTCTTTTCCTTTGCAAGTAGAACCAGCAGTAGGGTTGCTGGATAGTATGGTAGTACTCTTTTTAGTTTTTTGAGAAACCTCCATACTGTTATCCATAATGGCTATGCTAATGAGACTCTGTGCTTCTAATAAGCTCCCAGAGGATGCTGGAGCGGCTGGTCTGTGAATCAAAGTTTGAGTAGCAAGAATTAAGAAGGCTTACAAAACAAACTCCTAAGAATCTCTGGTGAATAGTTACTTCAAACATACATTTTACTGTGAAGAATCCAAATTTTCTAGCAGAAACCCCAAAAAGTTAATGCTCAATTTTAGACCCAGAAAATATAAATACCTTTGGAACTGTTCCTTTAATCTGTGGAGTGTGTATTCTGTTTAACTTCCTACCTGAAGTGATCCAGGTTCAGTGAACTATAAATATAAGCTGTTTTCCCTTCCAGAGAGAAAATGAACCTGGTTGAAGAATGCCGTTATTAAGTTGCATTCATTTATGGAGATGAAAACAGGAGACAGTGTGCGAATTAATAGAGGAAGAATGCAATTCCAAGAAGATAGAGGTAACTGGCATCCAGAAATTGATGGCTTGACCAATATAGCCTAAAATAACTACCAGGGAATTAAACTTCTATAAGAACTACTGTGCTAAGAATTACACAGGGGTTTAAAATTTAATCCTCAAATTGCAGTATGAATAAAGTATGCTTTCTGACATTGTATTTCTTATGAATAAGGCCCAGAGATGATTTCCAAGATCACTTGATAATGGCAAAACCAGGACACCCATATTTCTGATTTCCAGATCTCTTTCTATTAAATCAATATGACTCTCCTATTATGGAGCTGGGGTCTTCTGAGAAACTGAGGCAGTGAGACCTCCCTCTTCAAACCCCAATTCTTGTGACCAAGTCAGAAGGATTTCAGACATGTCGCTCAGAGTAACCAGAATGGGTTTATTGAAGGGATAAGGAAAAGGAAAGAGGGACACTCTCAAGGGAGAGAGGGGGTCCTGTCAGAGAGGAGAGGAACACGTGCCTCTCCTGCACTCCAGTTTTATTGGGGGTCTCAGAGAAATTTCCAGAGAGCCACACTTAGTTTCATCTCTTAACTTTTGACTGACAGCAGGGTGACACCAGACTTTCAAGTCCCTACTGTCATGGCAACTCTAGGTTACCTTGGCCCATGGTAACCAGTTCTAATTGGATTTATTATTATTATTATTATTATTATTATTATTATTATTTTTAGTTGTAGATGGACACAATGCCTTTATTTATTTTTATTTGGTGCTGAGGATTGAACCTAGTGCCTCACACATGGTAGGCAAGCGCTCTACTACTGAGCTACAACCCCAGCCCCACTAATTGGATTTTTAACTTTACATTCTTACTGACTTTATGGTTAGGAGAAACTACCCTTATCTCTCAGAGTTTCAGTGAGAAACTAATGTGACTCCATTTTTAAAAATAAATAAATAACAGCAGCTTCTACCTCAAGGCCTGTCCTAAGGAAGGGGACGTGACTCTTGTCCTTGGAAAGACCCACAGAGTACTCCTAAGCACATACTCACCCTGCTGAGTTGTTTGTCTGTAAATAACAGGAGAGGTCTGTCCCTGACTCAGTCAGGCTAGGTGGGGACCCATAGCAACCCCCCTAGCAACCACCAATCAGCATGAGACAGGGAAAATACATGGGATGCCAGATGATCCCCAAGTAGTTTATGGTGGTTGATAACATGTTGGGAAACCATGTAGTTTAGCACGTACACCCCTCGTGGCCTAAACCAATCAGTTCAAACGAACCCCCCTCTTGTTCTAGCCAATCACCCTTACCCAACTTGTTCCCGCCAGTGAATGTGCTAATCAATTTTAAGAGTTGTTGTTTGATTTTCCCATGGTATGGAATGATTTGCTGTGTGCTGTTGTGATGCATAGAGTATCCCCCCAAAACCTATAAAGTCTCACTGAACAAAGGACCAGGACTCACTCCCTGGGACTGCTGCATCAGGAAAGGTTGTGAGTCCAGGCTCGAGCTTGCAAAAAAGATTCTTTTGTGATTGCATCAGATTCGGCTCCTGGAGGTCTATTAGAGTCCCACGAATCTGGCATAATATCAGTATCTGGTCACAAAAATCTCCTGTATTCTTTCCGTTGACATTACCTTGGGCCTATATTTCTCCTGCAGTGAACAGGTAGTTTGCTGAGGAATGTGACATATCCTATCCACTGAGGCTAGGCAGAGCTGCAGGTAAATTGTTTCTTGGAAAAGAAAGCATGTGGAGGTCAGCACAGTGGGCCCAATTTATAGAATTATCCTCTTAATATGGTGTTCCCACCATCCTCATCTGTCTATATTCCTTAAAACCCACAAAACCCGCAAAAAGGAAGAAGAAAGAATCTCAATATAATTGGTCCAGACTTTCTTTTCATGGAGTAAGCATTCTCTATGGGGATTGTTATAAAAGCCTCCAAGGGTAACACTAGTCTTTTAGTGGAAATGGGATTGTAAAAAAAAAAAAAAATCTTATGTATCACAGAGGTCAGTGAACCATGGTTCATAAACAGATACATGGCATATTCATGCTATTAAAATTTCACAGAGCAGGAGGGAGGTGACTAGGGAAGGAAAAAAAATAACTAAAAAGTTTTCTGGGGTTGGTGAGTGGGCAAGAAGGGGAACAAGGTAATGAAAGGAAGATTGGAACATCACAGAGGGTGAAGTCAATCTCAGAACAAACACTGATTTCTTTCAGCATCTGCACAGACAATAGTGATAGCCACAGATTCTAGCATATGGAAGTTATCCATCACCAACCAAGGAAACAGCAACTCACAGGGTGGTAGATGACTCCATATTGAGGCAACTGTGTTAACCATTCATATGGCTGACAGGGCTAATGGGCAATTCTGCTGCCTTGAACACACTACTTATTCAGAGAAGAAAAATATAGGATGGAGGGAAGGGAGAGAAGGGAGGAAGAGAGGGAGGGAGAAAATCAATAGCATCCTTCCATTTACCCAGTAAAACCTGCACGTTGTCTGCAGTTCTCATTTAGAGTTCATCTGAATCAAGTATGTACCCAAACACCATGAATCACCCTCAGTACTGAACAAGAAAACAAAAGAGATTAACTAATTGGTAGTAATTGATCCCCTATGGTAGAATGGCACATCTCATGCAGCTTTTTAAAGTTTAGCTAAATATGAGCTGGTGTGGCTGACCATGACAGGAGGAGAGTGGAAAAGCCCTTGGATGGCTGAGGTGCTTTCTGGCAAAGAATCCTTCTAAAGAAGGAGGGACACCACCACATGCCCACAGTCCATCCCATAGTGCCCCCATGCTGGAAAAAGATTGCTGAGTACAGGAGATCATCCGTCCTTCAGCTTATTCTCCTAATGAGGATTCTTAAAACAAAACAAAACATGATTAATCACAGATTCTGAGCAAAAGGGTTTTGTCTGGGGAGAGAAACTTGCAAGTCAAACAGAAAGAGTTGTTCTACAGCCAGGCACAGTGGCTCAAGCATAGAATCCCAGAAACTCCAGAGGCTGAAAGAGGAGTATCATGAGTTAGAGGCCAGCCTCTGCAACTCAGCGAAATTCTGTCTCAAAACAAAAATTAAAAGGACTGGGGATATAACTTAGTTCTCAAGCACCCCTGGGTTCAGTCCATAGTCCTGAAAAATCAGCTGCTCTCTTAAAAATTGGTAGTTCAGGACAAGTGTTTTAGGATCCATCTGCAGGAGTATATGACACAGGGTAGGAAGAGGAGTTTAGCAGAACCCACAGGCTGATCCTGCCTCTTCAGGAGAACTGACGCATCTGGCATACAGCAAAGCATACCAGCTTCAAAACACCATGGTGTTAGCACAGCATTGTTTTGGCAGCTGCTGTGGAAAATGGTGTGAATAGTAACATTTGCAGCGGTGGCCAGGCCCTTTTGAATTGATTCGGAAGCAACAGACATCACCTGGGGAAGGCAGAGGTAGCACAACAGAAGAGAAGAGCATTTGCCCTGAGAGCCGGGCTTGTGGTGCGCAGGATGAATGAACCACCTCCCAGGACTTCCACAGGACAAATGGGAGACGCGTGGGGAATCTGGAGCTGCGGTCATAAAAGAGGCTGAACACATTATCCAGAATAGAGATGTGACTGTTCATCACCTCTCAGGTGGGGCTGCCCTGGCCATGGACAATGTGAATTATAGATAAAAATAAGATACGAATAATCTAGAATCTGTTTCAGGGGTGAATTTCCCATCTCTCCTGGGGTTATTGGTCATGAGCTGGAGTACGTGTCTGGCTGATCCTGGTCTTCACCTTTCATCATCCCAGCATTACAGCATCCGCTCGCAGTCCTGGGTTTCTAAGCAGTACTCCTGCTGCAATGGACCAGCAATCTCTAGTGCAAAAGAGGCACAAGAAAAACACCAGCAAAAGCATGGGTAATCCTTCCTTCCTCCCATCCGACCCTCTCACCTTTCAAAAGAGGGCACGTCTTTCTCTGGCTTTCCCATTATTTACCTTTGCTGTGCTGACGCAGATTCAAGAAAAGAAATCAGGTAGAAACTGAGAGCAGACAAAGCACCACACCGTTCATGTGAACAGATGATGGAGAAAGAGAGCAGAGAAATAAGGAAAAGAAGCCAGAGGAACGAGAGAAAGGAAGAGAGATGATGAGAGATGTTAGGGGCTGCTGCTAGGAGTGGGTCTTTAGAGAGTAGGATGTTTCAAAATAAATTCGAGGAAGTCTTATTATGTGGAATGAAATGTTCTCTCTGCTCTCATTTTAAGAAAGCTTATTTTGTTTCCTTGATATTTTGGTTTCCTTTGCATTCATCAACAGGCTCAGTCTGTTTGCAAGGCATCTTTTTGATGCTAGAGAAAGAAAAAAAAAAAAGATGAACAAAGCAGATGAAGTCTGAGCTCTCATGTCACTTGAATTTTCATGGGAAATGCAGATAATACAGAGGTAAAAATATACAAAGTAACAATAGAGTATGAGCTGGCATATAGACAGATACATCAATGAAACAGAATTGAGTGCTCAGAATAAGACTCACAGCCATAATATAATAGCTTCTGGTAAAGGTGACAATGACCTTAATAGAGGAAGGAATGAGTTTTTTTTTCAAAAATAGAGCTGGAAACATTGGATGTTCATATGGGGAAACATGGACGTGGTGTTTCTGGGATGATAGAAGTGCTTCACCTCTTGCTTGAGGGTGGAGCTGTTCGGATGTGTGTGTCTGTCCAATTTCATCAAACTGTATACATCAAGTATGCGTAATATATTTTATGTCAATTACATTTCGGTCAAGTTCACATAAAAACACAACTTGCTAATTTTAGATTAGGCTATGAAGGAATTTTTAAAACTATAGAACCGAGAATGAGAATGGAGGTGGAAAAGTTGACTTCAGAAGAATTGGTCAGGGAAGGCTTGGAGTCAAAAGCTAGTGACAGTTATCAGCCAGTGAGGCTCAGAGCTGTGAGATGAAGGCAATGAGGACTCTAGGCATGCACAAATGTCCTGAGGCCCAAACAAGTTTTCATGCTTCAGAAACAGACTGAGGGCTGGTAGTGAGGTTGCAACCTAGTATAAGAAGGAAAGAAGATGAAGTCAGAGAAGCAGGTAACATCAAAATGGGTATCACAGACTTTCTAAATAATATGAGTGACCACTGGAGGATGTTAACCAGGCAAATGATGGAAGTCGATTTACTGTTTTATCTGACTGTGACTTATTTGTAGGAATTTTGCATTAGGTAAATGTTTGGAGATCAAGAGAGAAACAGCATGTAGAATTTGGTCAGAGAGGCGGCAGCGGACACAGTGAATTAAGTGAGTTGGGCATATGCTAGAGTAGCTTTGATGATTGGAGTTGAGGATAAAGTAGAGACTAGACATGACCAGCACATTCAGTCCTTGATCCACTGGGAGTACAATGGTATCATTGGGAGAAATAATAAAGATTTGGGGGATGATTGGGGAAAGTGTAAATTAAGTGAGCATTAAAATGTGTGGGCTGACATCTCAGAGAAGCCAGGGCTGAGTGTATTCATGTGGGTGTCACCAGTCGCACAGATGGCATTTGAAGATGTGGGACTCAAAGAATCTCTTGCACAGAGGGAAGTGAAGAGGACTCATACGTGATAATTACCAAGAACTCTTTTGATGTGTTTTTCTTGTGCAGATGGGTGGAGAAACGGAGCCAATATTTCTGAGACCCACAGATAGATGGTAAACTTGGGATAGAAGAAGCACCAGGTATCAGGGAGAGATGACGAGTCCAGTTGTGGACATATTGCATTAAAGGTATCTGAAGATGGAGATGGCCGACTTGGAATTCACTATGTACCCAGAGAGATGGATTCTGGAATCACAGACATATAAATTTTGGTTTGAGCCTTGTTTGATGGAATAAGGTCAATCGGAGAGATTTCATAGTAAAGAGAAGGGGAAACGGCATCATAAACACATTATTATCCTGGATGGAAAGTTACAACATGGAGAATCGGAGCAAAGGATTTTGGTGAAATATATATTGGGCCTGATCTAATCACGTGAGTCTGTATTTTGATGTTGTTTTAGAAGCACACTTCAGAGGGATGAGATAAAAGTAAATGATCAATAAATCACAAAACTGGTGCTGAGGCAAGGTGAAGTAGCTCCAACTATCAATACAGCTGCTGGAGGCTTTATTCTGCCAGAGGAAGAGCCAGGAAAAGTTCCTGACAGGCCCTGCTGATAATTTCATTGCTCAAAAGGCAGAAGGTGATAAAAGAAGCAACGAGAGAAAAGGCTATTGGCACCTAATTCCGTTGAACAATGAGAACTGATGGATGCAGAAGAAATGAGGAGGACCTGCAGAGAAAATGATTATGTCATCTTTGAGTTTGTAACAATGTAGAAAGAGATGATATCATGTACTTATTAAAAATATGCCTCTGGAGTCCAACTGCCTAGGTTGAAATCATATTCCCGACACTAGCTGAATTGCCTTGGGCATGTTAGTTGATCAGTCTGTGCCTCAGTTTCTTCTTCTTAAAACAGGAATGTCAATAGCAAGTAGTTCATTGGGTTACTCTGAGAAGTGAATGAAACATTACTTATAAAACATTTAAGAGAGTGGTTAGCATAATCAAAATATTCAATAAATGCAAATGATAAAAAAGCAATATTATCATTATACTATTTAAAATGTACCTTAGATTTCAAGAAAGTTATTTTTGAAAAGTGATATAAAAAGTGCATTCTCTAATGTGTAGAGAGAATAGATGAATGAAGCTTTCAGAAGTGGATGTCAATATATTTATTTATGACACTATCCAGGTCATTTGAAATCAGGATTGGTGTAGTCACCTGCAGTAGTCAAGAAAAGCAAGCATCAGAAGGTGATTTAAAATCATGTCCTGTATTCCTGTAATCCCAGTGGTTCTGGGGACTGAAGCAGGAGAATCACAAGTTTAAAGCCAGTCTCAACAACTTAGCAAGGCCCTAAGCAACTTTGGGAGAGCCTGTCTCAAAATAAAAAATATAAAGGGCTGGGGATGTGTGAATCAGTGATCAAGCTCCCCTGGGTTCAATCACCAGCACAAAAATAAAATAAAATGATCATGTCCTTAGGAAGGACTAAAAGAGGGAACAAATACATTTACAAATTTCAAGCTCAAGGTCAGGGAGGCAACATAAGACAAAATTAAACAACAATGACATATACTCTGGAGCAGAAGAGAAAGTGCAAACGAGTTGGGAAGGGAAGCTAAGGAGCCCACAATGACCGTGAATACCTGATGCTTTGGTTTTCCAAACCTAATTTATGTCCTTAGCCAAGTGGTGACTGAGGATCATGTAGATTTTGATGCTCAATAAAAGTAAATTCTACTATATGATCACAAAAATCCTGAGCCAGAGCAGAGGACACTGTCAGGGAAACAAGAAAAATTATGTGAGAGTGAGTGTGTGTGCATGTGCCTATAAATGTACCTATACATACATATCTACATCTATATGTGTGTGTTTGCTTTGCTTCACGCACATATGTCAACACACACACACACACACACACACACACACACACATGCACTGTGTCTACTGGTGACAACAAGGGGTTGTAGAACTTAGACCTGGGGAAGATATTTTTAAAGGAAGTTGAAATTCAAATATCAACTCTAAGAGAGGATAGAGCAGGAAAATAAAAATGGTAGGTATAAATGAAAGAGTAAAAACAGGCCAGGTGCAATGGTGCATACCTATAATCCCAGTGACTCAGGAGGCTAAGGCAGGAGGATCACAAACTCAGGGCCAGCCTGGAAAAATATATTAAACCCTAAGTGACTTAATGAGACCCTGTCTCAGAGTAAAAATTGAAAGGAGCTGTTGGTGTGACTTAATGGTAAAGCCCCCTGGCTTTAATCCTCAGTTTTAAAAATAAAATAAAGACAAAATTAGAGGTCTAAGACAGAATTCATCTTGCAGATTTGATTTGTTTTATTGATTTTATTATTTGATATTTGTTAAATTTATGTGGAATAAATTGTTTTTATTAACTTAGCCAAGTGTGGTGTTACAGGCCTATAATCCTAAGGAGGCGGAGGCAGGAGGATCGTGAGTTCAAAGTTAGCCTCAGCGACTTAGGGAGGACTTAAGCAACTCCAGGAGACCCTGTGCCTAAATAAAATATTAAAAAGGGCTACGGATGTGGCTTAGTGGTTAAGCACCTCTGGGTTTAATCCTCAGTACCAAAAATAATTTTTAAAGAATCTATTAACATATATTTAAAATTTCCAAACAATCTCTTTTTCCCTTTCTCTCTTCCTCCATTTCTCTTTCTTATCTCACTAATAGACACACACACACACACACACACACAGTATTTTGGGCATCTTTTTAAAAATCAGAGGATTTTAACCACAATGGCCTCTCTATTTTGCATGGCTTCCTCCTGGAGGTGGGTAATTGAGTGGACAGCTGCCCTGTCTGTAGAAGGACTCTGGAATTTCCAGTTCTCTGCTTTGTCCCAGATGAGCCATTGCAAGTATCTGAAATTTTTGAACCATAGTCAAGCAACAGAGTTTGGGAAAGGAACACAAGACACAAAAATGGCTGGCCCAATAGGAGATTAAAAGAGAGAAACGCAGTTTGGCCACTTGACATGAGTGTGTGAACCAAAAGGGTGCATGATGGATAAAGAACAGGCCTCGCTTAAAGGGCTACGGAAGGAAAATATCCTGTGACTGGAAAGAACACTCGATGGGCTCAGATTTTCAAGGAACACAGGAAGGAGAGTCATGGAGGAAGAAGGGATGTGAAATTAAATATTAAATCAGAAGATTGGTTGGGATTTCTAAGAAGGGTCAGTTCTCAAAAGCAAGTTCAAGTTTGCAAAACTTTCTGAAGACTAAACAGTGGACCTTTCTTTCCTTTTTGTTAAGTTCAGAGCAAGGAGATGAAGGAAGGCCGTCTGCTGGTACCAGATGGCACAAAGCTAACAGATGACAAAAAGAAAACAAGACTAATCAACTCCTATTTAGTTTCCATCTTCTCCAACCAGGAGAAGGATCTTCAAAGTGGCAAAAACAAAGCAAACATAGTTAGGAGGAAATTGAAAACCAAGACAGGTGAGGAGAGAGTGTGAAAATATAAAGCCTTTTTAATCCTCCAGTCTCAGAAAAATTACATCTCAGGGGAGTGAAGGAGCTAGAGATTCAATTACAAAAAGACCACAATCTCAGACAATGCTGAAAGAATGGAAGAAATTGGGACCATAAAAGTGAATATTTTCTTGCTTCTCAATTATTTATATTCGGTTCTCCGTTCATTAAAATATACGTTAGAGATAGGTAATTTAGAACTTGTAGAAAGGTATTAAGAAGCAGAAATCACTGATAATTTGACATTTCAGAATCACCTGCATCCACCACTTTGGCATATTTTTTTCCTGAGATTTTGTATGTATTTTTCCATAGTTGTGATAGCATAGATTACACTATTACTCGTCAGCTTTTACTGACTTTAGCCTTAAATCATAATCACTTTTCAATGCAATGATAACTTTACATACATCTCTGTAATAACTACCTATCATCATATCCCATGTATAGAAGGTAATTTCTTTTGTTCTTCTCTTCTTTGGTGATATTTCTCACCAATTTTACATTCATACAAATAAAGTATGATGAACAAGCTTATATGTAAATATTTGTTGCTTTATAGATTTTGCCTTAGCCTTCATTTCTTCATTATGGCTTGGGCTAAAGTGGTGATGCACGCTCTCCAACTGCTTTTCAGAGTTTGAATCAATGTACATATATGAGAATTCCCTCTAGTAGAATCCTTAAATGAGTCAAGTATCACAAGTACTTAAGATTCTGCAATTTCAGGGTGAAAATAATATATTGCTGTTTTCATTTGTGTTCTTTTGAATTTCAGTGAGGTAGGATTTTTATATGCTTATTAGCATTTATATTTCCTCTTATTATCCTTTTGTATAAATCAGTAGGGTTTTCTTGGTAAATGTCTCATATAATGCTTTAGATTTTTATTTTCTATTTTAAGATAGAAAGAGTCATCAGTGTAAAATAATCCTCCAATATTGATTAATGACTTTTGGCTTAGATAATTTATGTAATATCAACAATTAATTTTGTACTCGATTGAATAGTCATACTGTGGTATTGCTACCCAATTGTATTTCATTCAGTTAGTTTGCTTTAAATATCACAGTTAGCTCTTTTGTATTAAAAGATGACTGTTCTTAGGTTCTTAAAGCAACTGTATTTTTTTTTAAAGAAAAGATAAGTCTTCTGTTTAATGGAATTTTTTCAAACCTAAGAAATCTTCTGTTTTCTTCATTTTGAAATGACCTCTTAGTTGCTCATCTAAGCATCTATGAATCTTGAATTCCTACCACTTAACTTCAAAAACATTCAATATGAGATTCTTTTTTCTCTCTTGAGTTATTCTCTTATTTTCAATTGCAAGGAAAAGGAAATAAATAGGATATTTGTAGAGCCCCTAAACACACAGCTGTTCCTTTGCTTACAAACTAGATTGACCATTCGGTTGCACATACACTTCTTGGATTGCAATTTTTCTTCTAAAATTTCTGTAGGCATTGTTATTTACAATTTTGTACCATATAATAAAAGTCTGCAGCTATAGTGATTTTGTTCCTTTGATGTTATTTTTTATTCCCCTGTCTAAATATGTATAAGATTTAACTGTAAAGGGGTGAGTCTCCATTTATTTCTCAAGGAACATATGTGGTCACTTAGAATCTCAACACTCATGCCCATTTTATCTTATGGAAATTTTCCTTTTTTATTTATATATATTTTTAAGTGAATAAATCTTTAGTTTGTGAATGGAAACTCTTTATTCTCTTAAATTATCTAAAAAATTTATTTGACAGATAAAAGTTGTGTATATTCAAGGTATACAACTGGATAATTAGATATATGAAGACAGCATGTAATGATTACCACAGTCAAATTCCCATATCCATTACCACCAAGAGTTACAATTTGTGTGTGTGTGTGTGTGTGTGTGTGTACATTCAATCAGGATGATAGAAATTTAAATCTGTTCTCCTCAAATTTCAAGTAAGTTATACAATATTATTAATTTTAGCCACTAAAGCTATACATTAGATCCCTACAACTTATTTGTCTTATAGCTGAAGGCTGGAACCCTTTGATCAATATCTCTCCAATCTCCCTCACTCCCAATCCCTGGAAACCACCATTCTACTCCTGCTTCTATGATTTTGACTCTTAGATTACATATGCAAGTGAGATCTCACACACACAGTATTCATTTTCTGCCTGGTATACTGCACTTTCTAGTGTTTCCCAGACTTATCTGAGTTATCACGAATAGCAGAGTCTCCTTTTTTATGGCTAAATAATATTTCCTTGTGTTCTTATACAACATTTTTTAAAAATTCATTTTCTTCAGCCATTTGATGAATGCATAGGTTGTTTCCATAGATGAGCTGTTAGAAATAATGCTGCCATGAACACAGGAGTGCAAATATCTCTCTGAAATACTGATCTTGCATCCTTTGGGACAGCTGGATTGTACGATAGCTCTACTTTACATTTTTTGAGGATCCTTTATACTGTTTCCCCACCCACAGTGTACTAGGATTCCTTGTTCTACACATACCCACACCTATTTTCTCCTGTCATTTTTTTATAATAGTCATCCAAACAGGTATGAGATGATATCCCATGCGATTTGGTTTGGGTTTCTCTGAGAATCAGTAATGTTGAGCAGCATTGTCGTCTTCGGAAAAATGTTTTTTCAGATCTTTTGCTCATTTTTAATAAGGTTATCTATTCATTGACTATTAAATTGTGTGAGTACCTTATATATTGGATATTTCCCCCCTTATCTGATACACAGTTTGCCATATTTTCTCCCATTCCCTGGATTGCCTTTTCATTTTGTTGGTGGTTCTGAGTCTCACATAGGCTCAGTAGTTTATTTTTGCTTTTGCTGCCTGTGCTTTTGGTGCCACTTCCAAAATAATTACTTTCAAGACTAATGTAAAAGAAATGTTCCTTGTTAAGCCTTTTATTAGCTTTTCATCCATTTTTTTCTTGCTTAATCTTAATAAGTGCAATGTTAGTCTTTATCCTCTGCCTTCAGTACCTTTACTTTATAACTTTCTGAAACGTCTTTGCTTTTCTATTCAGTACACTGAGGTTAATATGTCCAATTTAGTATTTTCAATTTCTTTACTGTTTCAAGAGTGGATTTCTATTTTTTTATATTTTAGGGCTATCACTCCTGTCCTTTTTTTTTTTTTTCCTCTCTTCCTATGTCCCTATGATGTCTATCATACACACATTGCTCTACCCCACCTCCAGGTAATTTTCTAAGCCAGTCATAGCTGTTTTGTTTCCCACTTCAGGAATTGCATGAGGAAAATTCCTATGATCCAATTCAGGTCAATGAGAAAAGTTGACTGGGAGATTCTACACAATGCTCCTCTCCTGGGAAAGAGACCTGGGAGGAAAAATCGCTTTTCATCATGTGTACATTCATATGTATGAATGTGACCTGAGGATCTACTGCAGCCATCTTGAGAGCATGAAAACAAAGAATCATCATGAGGACATTGAAAAACACAAAGAGTACTGGGGGTTACTCCACATTTATCAGGAGGCTGCAGAGCATCTGCACTGCCTCTGTACTTCTGATTATGAGAAAATCATGTACTTACTGTGTCAGTAAACCCAGATCAGAATTATTCTTTGCAGCTAAAACTATGGTGAGTATATATCCCTGTTTCTTCTTTATATTGGCCATGTTATTGGACTTTTCTTAGAAAAATCAGGGAAATATTCTAAATCATTTTGTTGTTATACTTATAGATAAATTATTCTCAGAAGGATGCTTTTTCCTCCAAACCTTCAAGGCAATTCTTTGCCTTTATGCTCAGTCACCTTTCTATGAACTCCTTGTCCTGTAGCTAAATGCTCCCTGGTTTAGCCATTCTGAGACCTTTATACTGGTGCTTTATTTTACAGAAGACAGTCCTCACCTCCCCCTTATCCAGACACGTAGCTATGGTGTACTAGTGAATGCTTGCTTTTGTATCTAGACCTGCCCGAGTAATATATTTAGTATGGGGTAATGTTTTTAGCCTTTGGCGCAGATGATAGATAGACACAATAGTGTCATATTTTCTAATTAGGAGACTGCTTTTTCTCTGCTTAGCTGATTTAAATATGGTGAAGAGTCAGACTATACTGTAATTCTTTTCACACAAGGAAAACATGTTAGAAACTGTATTTAGCTGAACATGGGGGCACATGCCTATAATTCCAGCTACTTGGGAGGCTGAAGCAGGAGGATCACAAGTTCCAGATCAGCCTTGGAAACTTACTAAGACCCTAATTTAAGATAAAAATCAAAAAAAGTTAAGAATGTCCCTTGGTAGTAGAACATCCTGCGTTCAGCCCCAGTACCACAAAAAATGAATTCATAAATAAATAACAATAAAAACTATTTATCAGTACATACAGATTAAATAAACTTTCTTTTTCCAGGAGGGCAGGTACCAAGGATTGAACTCAGAGGCACCCGACCACTGAGCCACATCCCCAGCCCTATATTTTTTGTATTTTATTTAGAAACAGGGTCTCACTGAGTTGCTTAGAACCTCACTTTCGCTGAGGCTAGCTTTGAACTCTGGATCCTCCTGCCTCAGCCTCCTAAACCACTGGGATTACACACATGTGCCACGGTGCCTGGCAAAATGACTTTTCTTATTGTTCACCCAGCATCAGCTTTCCTGAAGTAACCACATAATACAGGAAATAATGCAAAACATGCTCCTTTCTCTATTCTTCGGCCTATTGCAAACTGGAAATTTGGAAGAGAGGATTGCTGAGAAATTGGAGGTAGGTGCATGGCCCTACCACATTAGCAGATCATTCCCTTGGAACAACAAGGACTTGACCTTCTCCAAACTAATGTCATTTCCAATTTTAAGTAAATGCCAAAAGAATAAGATTATGAAGAACTTGTCCTGGCATATAAACATGGGAAATAAGATCTAAAATCTGGTAAGAAATAAATTCAAAAGCATGTGTCGTAGAAAGCTTGTTTTAATGAAAAAGATCATCTAAGTCAACTGAAGATTAAATTGCAGTTATCTTCTCTCTAGGTTTACATGAAAAATGGGGAAAAAAACAACAAACTTATATAGTTAATATACACTGAGCTTCTATGTGTCAAAACAAACTGTTCACTTGGACTCTTCCTATATCTTACCATCATCACAATCCCTAATCTTCCTTCGGTTATTAATGATGTGGTTTACATGTAGATTTTTTTTTTTAAAAAAAGAGAATTTTATTAGCTTCGCAGTTTTTATATTTTCTGGTGTTAGGGTCCTGGGTGAATTATCTTCAGCTACTGTTCTTAGGCATTAGGATTTGGTTGGCTGCCAGATTTTCTGATCAACATAATCTTTAAGTCACAAAATTAGGAGCAGACACTGGGGATGCAGCTGTCCAAGCAATTGTGGTGCTGTGGGTGGCGGGGTCTCCAACTGGAATTTGAACAGAAAGCCATAGGAAATTCCCCTCACGCCATAGCATATGGTCTGTCTGTATTTTTAGTTGCTGATGACATTGCAATTTTCTTCTCTTAATAAATCCAAGTATTTTAATGAAAGTTATAATAAGATGCGACAGACACAATTATTTTACTTCTGCATAAACTGTAAGGTGGCACACGCCTGTAATCCCAGAGGCTCGGGAGGCTGAGACAATAGAATCAAGAGTTCAAAGCCAGCCTCATTAATGGCAAGACACTAAGCAACTCAATGAGACCCTGTCTCTAAATAAAATACAAAAATAGGGCTGGGGATGTGGCTCAGTGGTCAAGTACCCCTGAGTTCAATCCCTGGTACCCAAATAATGACAACAACAATAATAATTTCCCTACTATAAAAGAAGAGTATATATACCAGTAAATATTTCTTAAATATTCTATGGTCTAATAAAAGTATTAAAAAGATTTTTAAGGCATACTTTCAGCAAAGCAGTGTACCCCACAATATGGGCATGCGTTCTCTGAGTGTGTACCTTTCCTAACTGGTTTCACTTCCTTTAGGATAGAGCTAACTCAACTGACAGAGATGATGGGAAGCTGAAAATCAGTGTCAAGGTCTTCTTATGAGCCCTGGGTTTGGAGCTGCCATGACTTAGAAAGGGTTGAGAGGAATGGGGTACAGAGAGTGGAGCACCAGTCCTGTCTTTCTATTAACTTCCCTCTATAAATTGTGATTCCATGTAAGACTATACAAGTAAAAGAAAATTATATTGTTTTTATTTTTTTTAATTTTTTATTTGTTTTAATTAGTTATACATGACAGTAGAATGCACTTATATACTTTGATATATCATACATAGATGGGATATAATTTCTCATTTTTCTGAGTGTAAATATTGTAGAATCACATTGGTCATACAGTCACATACATAAAGTCATAATGTCTGTCTCATTCTACTATCTTTCTTATCCCCACATCCCCTGCCTTCCCCTCCTTTCACTTCCCTCTACCTAAATGTGGCATATATACACAATGGAATTTTACTCAGCATTAAAAACGAGCAAAACGATGGCATTTGCAGGTAAATGGTTGGTGTTAGAGAAGATAATGCTAAGTGAAGTCAGCCATTCCCCCCCATCCCAAAAAAAAAACAAAAAACAAAAAAACAAAAAACCAAATACCGAATGTTTTCTCTGATATAAGGAGGTTGATCCATAGTGGGATTGGGAGGGAGAGCATGGGAGGAATAGATGAAGTCTAGATAGGGAAGAGGGGTGAGAGGGAAAGGGAGGGGGCAGGGGATTAGCAAGGATGGTGGAATGTGATGGACATCATTATACAAAGTACACGTATGAAGACTTGAATTGGGTGTCAACATACTTTATATACAAACAGAGATAACAAAAATTGTGGTATATATGTGTATTAAGAATTGTAATACAAAAAAAAGAATATTGTTTTTAGGAAAACAGCAATCATCTGAAAGCCTTCCTATTGATGAAGAATTTTATCTGCAGAAAGAGATATAACAAAGTCTCATAATATCGTTGAGACTATAATACGGTGCTGCCTGGATGAGAATACTGTTCTCTGGGTTGTAGCTAGTTAAACAGCCAGACCGATCAACTCCACCTGGTCCTCTCTAGGGATCTGGCAATGAAATCTTGACCAATTCAATATTTTGGCTTATCAACTTCAAAGAAGCTAAAAATGACATGCTAATTAAATTTGCAGCTAATTGAGTGAACCAGGTAATGTATTGAATGGTGATCAATATTTGAAATTTTTTCAACAAACTAAAAGCTAATAAGGTTGAATTAGAGATACATTTCAGATTCACCCTTGAGCTTTCAAAATAATTTTCTCAATTAGAGAACAGATGAAGTATAACTTCAGTAGTTCAAAAGCTATTCTAAAAGAATAAACGTCATTCAGATCTACAATCTGTGTAGAACTTACAACACCCCAGGTAGCCTCTGAGTGGCAGGTCTACATCTGAAGACATATATTTGATTTGGGCACAATCTGTCCATCAGAAAGGTAAGGAAGACGGGGAGAAATCAGCTACCTTACCTAAGAAGAGGTCATGGGGTTTTAGGTTGTCTGGACTAGAGAACAGAGGATAGGACACAGGACATACCAAACTGGCTTCAGACACCTGAAGTCCTGCCATAGGGAGCAATACTCTTTCTGTATTTCAGAAGAACAAAACCAAGACCAGTGGACAAAATTCAGAGGTGAAAATTTTTTTCCGTCCCAGGAAGAAAATTGTTATTAGGACCATTCCGAAAGGAAAGGTCAGGATCACAAAGCACATGTAAAGATCTTTATGAATCTTTGAGCAAAGGTATTAGGTGAAGGACTGAATTACAACATCCCTCTGTATGTCTTTTGGACCTTAGGCTGCTATGACTCCCTACACATCAGAAGTCTGAGAATCTTAACTTCTCTGACGTGCACTTTACCCAGGAACGGGGAAGGCTGCATGATTTATGCTTATGACATGGGATAGCTCCAAGGAAAATAAGCTGCTGGTGAATATTGATCACTTTACATCTTTTAAATAAAAATAAGACATTCTAAACTACATTACTTTGAAGGAAAAATAAGTTTATGATTAATGTTTCCGAAGTGTCTAAATTATTTATAACTGCGCTTGCCTATTTTTTTTACTTTTATTTTGTTGAAAGGTGATACACTAACTCTATTATATATTATAAGAGTAAGAATTATTGTCTTTAATTCAAAATATTTTTTGACTTTCTTCATCACTTGACTTTCTTCATCATTATATATTCCTATTTTTACATTTGCCATTATACAGTATTTTATGACATTTTGCTTCTATGTACACCATTAAAATAATTGCCACTTTCCATTATTGTATAATATTTACAATATATCTAAAAATAACTGATCAATAGTCTCTTTTCATGATGTTTTATAAATGAATAATCTATCTTTAGGAATTCTAACACTATTATACATAACAGAATTATACATATTATACTATTATAATTATAGTATTATACATAATAGTGTTAAATAGGTTAAATAGTGTTAAATAGGTAGATTAACTTTAAATTTTTTTGACTACTATAAGTATTTACAGTTTCAAAATTAAAAAAAAAAGATTCTTTAAAGCTCAAAAAGATTCCATTATAATTTTGACTTAAATTTCATTGCAAATATAAGGCAATTCAGAATAAATGATATTTTTAGAATACTGACTTTCTATTTAGGTGCAAGGGGCAAGATATTATCTTCAGTTAATTAAAATCTTTCTTTAATGTCTTTTTCTTATAACTTGATAACTGTTCGCATAGGTCACAAATATTTCTCAAGTTTATAAATATACTTTTGATTCTATTAATATATACATAATTTTTGTGCAATATTCTAGTTGTTTCTTTGCAGAAAGGCAAACATAAATGTATTCTTGATTCAAAAAGATAACATAAATCATTTTGTCCTCCTTTAATCTATTAATGTAGTAAATTTTATTAATGATTTCCTACAGTTGAGCTGACCTTGCATTCTTGAAATAAAAATCATAATTACATTGTTCTATTAATGTTAATTCACTTAGTAGTAATTTTGAATATTTTATTTAAATTTTACTCCTACATTCATAAGCCACATTGTTCTGTGTTTTGTCTGCCTTACATTGACATTAAGGTAATTCTATTCTTTTTTTTTTTTTTTTTTTTTGGCCAAACTTTTGTTTGATCGAATTTTCTTTGACCTGTTGTTTTCTTCAAGGGATAGTTATCTCTTATTTTTATACTATTGATAGTTTTTGTTAAATTTATTTAAAAAAATATTTAAAATGTTTCTTCTTAATTGCAAAAAAATATATACATACAGTTTTCCCATCTTTTTATTTTTATGCCGCAGTCTGGATGGACACAAATAACCCAGCCACCACGAAGCACTTGTAGGTTCAAAACAGTAACTCTTTATTGCCAATCGGCTGTGGCTCTCAACATTTTTATTCATTTTTTTTTATTATATATAACATTAGGATACATTTTGACATTATCACAAAAGTATGGACTATAATTTGCTCTAGTTTAGTCTCCTCACTTCACTCCCCTGCTCTACTAAATTTTTCTGTAATTTATTTCATTTCTTTAAATTAGTATCTTCTGAATAAACTTTACGTTGGGATTCACTCTGCTTTATTTCTTTATATACATAAGAAAGTTGAGTCAGATTTGCTCCACTGTTCTTCCCTTTTCCTGACCCTCCTAACTCGCCTCAATCCTCTTTGTCTACTCTATGGATCTTTCTTCTATTTAGATGAAATTCCCTTTCCCCTTTTTCTCCTTTTTCTCTCTTTCTCCACCCCTCCATTTTGAATTAGCTTCTGCATATTAGTGAGAACATTCAATCTTTCACTTTTGGGGACTGGCTTATTTCCACTTAGCAAGATAATCTCCATTTCCATGTATTTACTGGCAAATGCCACAATGTCATTCTTCTTTATGGCTGCGTAATACTCCATTGTGTATAGATACATACATATACATTCTCTTTATCCATTCATCCATTGAAAGGCACCTAGGTTGGTTTCATAGTTTGGGTTTTTTGAGTTGTGCTGCTATAAATATAGATGTGACTGTGCCACTGTAGTATGCTGATTTTAAATCTTTTGGATATATACTGAGGAGTGGGCTAACTGGGTCATACTGTGGATTCATTACTAGATTTTTGAGAAATCTCCATATTGTTCTCTACAGTGGTTGCACTAATTTACAGTTCCATCAACAATATATGACTGTATCATTTCCTTCACATCCTTGCCAACATTTATTATTATTTGTGTTCTTGATTGTTGCCATTCTGACTGGAGTGAGATGGAATCTCAATGTAATTTTAATTTGCATTTGTCTATTTGCTAGAGATGGTGAAACACTTTTTCATATATTTGTTGACCATTTATATTTTTTCTTTTTTTTAAGATTCTTTCTGTCTTTATTTATTTATTTTTAGTCATACATGACAGCCGAATGAATTTTGACATATAATACATACATGGAATGTACATACATCAATCATATTGTCAATTCTATTCTGCTGCACTTCGTGTCCTCCCTACTCCTCCCCTCCTCTCCCATCCTTACTCTCTATCCAATCTAATGTGACACACTTTTTTTTTCTTTTTCTCATTACAACATCATATATGTATTCTGTATAATAACGAGGTTCTCCTTCCATCTTCCATGCAACTCCTCTTCTCCCTCTTTTTCCCTCCCACCTCTCTTCCCTATTTAGTGGTAGTCTTCTTCTCATGCTCTTCTTCCCTATCCCATTTTGAGTTACCCCCCTTATATCAGAGAAGACATTCAGCATTTGTTTTTTAGGGATTGGCTAACTTCACTTAGCATAATCTGCTCTAGTGCCATCCATTTGCCTGCAAATGCCATGATCTTGTTATTTTTTAGTGCCGAGTAATATTCCATTGTGTATAAATGCCACATTTTTTAAATCCATTCATCTATTGAAGGGCATCTAGGTTGGTTCCACATTCTAGCTATTGTGAATTGTGCTGCTATAAACATTGATGTGGCTGTGTCTCTGTAGTATGCTCTTTTTAGGTCTTTTGGGTATAGTCCAAGAAGGGGAACAGCTGGGTCAAATGGTGGTTCCATTCCCAGCTTTCCAAAGAATCTCCATACTGCTTTCCAAATTGGCTGCACCAATTTGCAGTCCCATCAGCAATGTATGAGTGTACCTTTTTACCCTGCATCCTCACCAGCACTTGTTGTTTGACTTCATAATGGCTGCCATTCTTATTGGAGTGAGATGGTATCTTAGAGTAGTTTTAATTTGCATTTCTCTGACTGCTAGAGATGGTGAGCATTTTTTCATGTACTTGTTGATTGATTGTATGTCCTCCTCTGAGAAGTGTCTGTTCAGGTCCTTGGCCCATTTGTTGATTGGGTTATTTGCTTTTTTGTTGTTTAACTTTTTGAGTTCTTTGTATACTTTTGAGAAGTGTCTATTTGGTTATTTTGCCCATTTACTGATTGTTATTTTTGGTGTTAATTTTTTTGAATTCTTTGTATGTTTTGGATATTAATGCCCCATCTGAGGAGCTGGTAGCAAAAATTTTCTCCCGTTCTGTAGGGACTCTCTTTACACTCTTGGTTGCTTCCTTTGATGTCATCCCACTTACTGATTTTTCATTTTGCTCCTTGCCTCTTATGTGTCTCATTAGGAAAATCAATTCCTCTGCTGACATGCTGCAGTGTTAGGCCTATATTCTCCTCAAGCAGTTGCAGACTTACTGGTGTAATTCCTAGGACTCTGATCCACCTTTAGTTGACTTTTGTGCAGAGTGAGAAATAGGGGTCGAATTTCATTCTTCTACATACAGAGTTTCAGTTTTCCCCAGCCCAGTTTGTTAAAAAGGATACCTTTTCTCCAATATATGTTTTTGGCACCTTTGTCTAATATCAAATAACTGTATTTCAGTGAGTTTGTCTCTGTGTCTTCTATTCATTTCATTGGTCTTCTTGCCTGTTTTGGTGCCAGTATCATGCTCTGAATATATTTTGAAGTCTGATATTGTGATGTTTCCAGTTTTACTCTTCTTGTTAAAGGTTGCTTTGGCTCTTCTGGGTCTCTTGTTTTTCTCATGAATCTCACTACTATTTTTTATCATTCTGTGAACAATGTCATTGGGCTTTTGATGGGGATTGCATTGAATCTTTATAGTGCTTTTAGTAGTATGTCCATTATGACAATATTAATTCTGCCTATCCAAGAACATGGGAGGTCTTTTTACCTTCTAAGATCTTCTTCAATTTCTTTCCTTAGTGTTCTGTAGTTTTTATTGTAGAGCTCTTTCACCTCTTTTCTTTGATTGATTACCAAGTATTTTATTTTATTTTATTTTATTAGGTTATTGTGAATGGGATACTTTTCCTAATTTTATTTTCAACAGCTTCATCATTGGAATATAGGAACACAAGAAATTTATGAGTGTTGATCTTGTATCCTGCTGCTTTGCTGAATTCACTTATCAGTTCTAGAAGTCTTCTGATGAAAGTTTTTGAGACTTCTAAGCATAGAATAATGTTTTCAGCAAACAGAGATAATCTGGGCTCTTCTATTTCTATTTACATCCCTTTAATTAACTTCTCTTGTCTAATTGCTCTGGATAGAGTTTCAAAGACTATGTTGAAAGTAGTGAAAATGAGCCTCCTTGTCTTGTTCTTGTTTTTAGAGGAAATTAAAAAAAATATTTTAGATGTATGGACCTTTATTTTATTCATGTACTTATATGTATCGCTGAGAATTAAACTCAGTGCATCACACTAGGCAAGCACTCAACACTGAGCCACAGCCTCAGTTTTTCTCCATTCAGTATAATATTGACTATGGGTTTGTCATACATAGTCTTTATGATGTTGAGGTAAGTTCTTCCTCTCTTTAGATTTTCTACTGTTAATACATATCAAGGAAAGAAAACTTCAGACCAATATTATTGATGAATGTATATGTGAAAATTCTTCATGAAATATTGTCAAACCACATGCAAAACCACATTAAAAAGATAGTACACCATGACCAAGTGGGTTCATCTTAGGGATGCAAATTTGGTTTACCATACAGACATCAATAAATATTATTCACCACATGATAAGAATCCCATGATTATCTCAATAGATGCAGAAAAAGCATTCGACAAAGTATAGCATCCATCATGGTGAAAACAATAGAACACTAGGGCTAGCTTTTCCCATCTTGCAAAATAAGAGCTACAGCAAATTCATGGTCTCTACTTACACCCCATAGTTTGTTCAGACCATGTAGAACTCTAACCTCACTTCCATGTGTGTTAAGTTCACTGTGCACTTTACCTTGTATATTTCAGGCATTCCGTCTTAGCAATCATTTTAACCTCCACAGTCCTAATATCAGCAGTTCTAAATTTAATTAGAAGTTTTACTAAGTTTTACTCTCCTCAATACTTCTTTCATCCAAGGTCACTCCTTGGGATTCACGTTTGCTTTGCCTTTGTTTTATTGCAGCATTATTTTGAATATTTTTCCCTATTAAGTGCCTGGAAAGCACGTTGATTTTTAGTCATATTTTGGTATAGCATTCTAAGATCAAAATTATTTTATAAAATAGTAGGTGTTTTGCCATTAAGCATCCAGTTTAACAGTTAAAAATTCATTTGCAAGGATTCTCTTTATTCTCTTAGATTTTCTTTGCAATTTGGAATTCTTGCATTTTATGAAGATTTATCAAATTTGAGTCCTTTTCTCTATTCCACAATATTACCTTAAAATATTTGAAAGGTTCTTTGAACCTCTGGAAGTCTTGAGCTTTTTTCAGCTTAGAAACATTTTCTTCTAATACATTGTGTTTTTTTTTCTCACTTATTATATTTTATACTTTCTGTTAAAGAGTTATCAGATATTATTATTGTATGAGTAAATAAAGGACAGATAGATGTTTTATCTGTCCTTTATTTACTCATACAATAATAATGCTGTATTATTGAACTCATACTCAATATATTAGCTTCTAGAGTAATTAGCTTAGCTCTCAGCCATTTCCCTCTTGCTCTTGAAACTTTCCACTGACTTCTTTAAAAGATAATAGCTTTTGTTTCATGCATTGACTGTTTAGGAATTTGTCCTTTTGTTTGTTCATATGAATGCCTTTTCCTTCAAGTGATGTTTTTTGGTTAGCTCTTCATATATACTTGTCAGCATCCAGAATTTATCAGTATAGTAACTTATGTTTCCTTAGCACTTGTGAAAACTCTTCTCTCAGTGACAATGACTCAAATCTGCATAAGTTCTATGGTGGGAGAGAGAAGGATGCAAACAGATAGATGAGCTTCCTCTCATGCCCATAAAACTTTGTTGGCATGAATGTTAGAAGCTAGGAGTTACCAGTCCTGTTTTTTCTCTAACCCTGATGTCCAAGTTGGGAGCCCTCTGCAGTAGAGTCTAATTTATTTAGAAATCTATATTTTTTAGCTATAATTTGAAAGCAAAAACCTCATCCAGATATTCTGCAAAGAACTGGTGCTACGTTAGAACTATTTCAGTGATTTAGTGGCCAGTGGTGGTCTCAGTCTCTCAGTGTTCCTTCAGGAAAATCAGCCCTCATTTTATCAGTGCTATCTTGCCACTACTACAACTCTCCAATCTTATCTGTTTTTCTTTTCTATTATTTTCCAGAATTTCTGATCTATTAATGACGTTTTCCCCAGTTCCTTAGGATTGCTAAGGATTTCTATGTCACTTCCATGGAATTATACAACAGAGTAGAGTTATGGGTATGTGTTCAGACCCCCATCTTAAACCAGAAGTTCCCAGGGAGTTTCATCTTTGCTCTGAGGACTTTGCCTGTGATCCCAGGAACAATTACTTGCTGTCACTGTTTTCTATTACCTCTATTCTTATTCTATCACATTACATTGTAACTGTGTGTGGTTTACAAATTGACTATGAAATTTTTGAAGGGCATGATAATCTTATGGATGCTTGCAAAAGGTTTCTGGTGTAACATAGGTACATAATTGCCACTGTTTTTTCATCACTGTGACTAAAAGACTTGGTAAGAACAATTAGAGGAGGAAATGTCTACTTGGAGGCTCATGGTTTCAGAGGTCTCAGTCCATTGATGGTCAACTCCATTACTCTAGGCTAGATGGGAGGCAGAACATCATGTGGAAGAGTGTGGGTGGAAGAGAATGGCTCAGGACATAACGTGAAGGAGAGAGAGGGAGAGGGAGAGGGAGAGGGGGAGAGAGAGAGAGAGAGAGAGTTGTGCTCAATGAGAACAAAATATAAACCCGAAAGGCACACCCCTAGTGGTCCACCTCCTTCAGCCACACCTTACCAGCCTGCAGTTACCACCAAGTTAATCCCTATGAGGGGATTAATGCTCTGATGAGGTTAAATCGCTTGTAACCCAATCATTTCATCTCTAAACATTTTTGTATTGTCTCACTCAAGAGCTTTGAGGGACACCCTAATCTAAATTATAACATTCCACGCCTCGCCCCCCAAAGCTCATGCTCATTTCACAATACAAAACACATGTAGTCCATTTCCAAGAGTCCCCGTAGTTTTAACAGTTTTAGCTTTGACCAAAATCCCAAATCCAAACTCTCCTTTGAAACTCAAGGCAAAATCTCAGTGTGAGTTCCTATAACATTCAAAAGCAAGTTTATATATCCAATATATAAAGGCACATAGTAAACATTTCCATGAGAAGTTACAGGAGCATAAAAAAAAAAGGAATGGGATCAAAGCAAAACTGAAATCCAGCAAGGCAAACAAGTCCTGTAGCTCCAAGTCCAGAATCTGTGGTACGTAGCATCATGATGTTCTCTCCAGAGGGCTTGTGTAGCTCATGAATTTTCTGGTTGTAGCCCACACCCACATGCCCTCTCTCTTGGCTTGTTTCTGCCTGATTCCTGCAACTTTCTTCAGTACATGTTCCATGTTCCTGGCATTTCTTAATCTCTGGGGTCTCCACAGCAACTTCAGCCACCTCCTCAGGTCTCCACACATTGCCTTTTCAGGGGTTGCCTGCAGGGACTCCATCCCAGTAGCACTTTGCCTGGTTTCTCAGGCTTTCCTTTGAAATGTTGGTGGAAGGTTCTATGACCCCTCTAACTCCAGATTCCTATAATCCTGCAGAACGGCCACCATGTGCTTCACACCATGGTCTGCCACCATCTGGAGCAGTATCCAAGCCTCCAGGCACCATGGCCGCAGCAGTCTCTGAGTGCAGGGGCAGCTGAGCATGGTGAAATCGCTTTGTTGGTCTACCAGTGAAAGCAGTGTGCCTTACAGACCTCTCAAAAAGAATTTTCACTTTTCACCCTTGAGCCTGAGATGGGTATAGTCTTGCTAATTTCTGAGATGCCTTGGAGCCATGTTTCTTATTGTTACTGAGCAAAGTCTTCAGCATTTCTTTAGTGGCTGTAATGTCTTTAAAGACCACACATTCCTTAGCCCTAGGTTTACTCACGATTTTTTGGCCAAACTGGAAGCTTTTCAAATCTTTCAGCTCTGTTTTTTTTCTTCCTGATTATCTCAATAAACTTGGCTAAAAGTCGCCAGCATTGCCCATGTCAACCCTGAAGGCTGTGCTGTCTTGAAATTTCCTCTGCCAGAGAAGTTAGTCCATTGTCTTTAATTTGAGCCTCACACAAACTCTCAGGACAATGGTAATATTTAGACAACTTATTAGCCAAAATGTAATATGAATGACCTTTTGTCCAATTTCCAATACAGTCCTCCTTCTCTGAAACCTCACTATCCCCCCTTTACTGACAACAGTGGTATTGGCATTCTGGATTTCTAAACTCCCACCAGAATAGCCCATTAAAGTCTGTTTACAAAAATCTAAAACTTTTCCAGCTTGCATTCCTAAACTTTCCAAATTTCCTACCACAAATTCCAAAAATCTCCAAAATGGAGAGGGTTCCATGTTCCTTAAAGATATACTTATAAATTATATTATTTTAAATGTAGAAATTACTCAGGCAGCTAATTAAAATTTGTTTCCAAAAAATTAGAATGTTTGCCTGGAACACAACCTTTAAGAATCAATTATTTACAAACCAAAGTTTGATCCTAATTAATACAGTACTTACATGATACAAGAAGAAATACTAAAACAATTCATACATAAGAAAAGTAGCTATTAGACATTCATTTTAATCTTTGTGTCAGCTAACCCATCTGTATATACTATGAATTCAAATAATTACAAAGAAAAAAAAAACAATATAAAAGATATCATATGTCTTTTGTTGATAATGATGATAACTGTGATGTCAACCCACAGAGGACAATCAAAGGAGTCATTTTACTTCTTCAGAACATATACTTATTGTTAACATTTTTCTACCTGAAAGTAAAATAACTTACTAATCACTATAAAACAAAATGTCTTTCAAAGATCTTCAACTTACATGCAACATTTACATGTGACACTTATGATAAAAAATGCCATTGTACTTATTTCAATTTAAAAGAAAAAAAATTAATAAAGATCAACTTCTTTATGTTTTCTACAAAGAAAACTACACTTGTATATGATCTGTAATAAATATTTTCTATATTTGTTTACAATAAATCCTAGTGTAAAAAAGAAAATTTGCTCTCTGAAAATGGATCATTTCTAACTCTACAAAATGGTCTGTGATTTCAATGAAGCATGCATGTTCAGCTGTCCTGTGCTCAAAGGTCTTAAATTTTTCCATTAAGCCACAATTTCCAACTTGGTAAGCACCTCCAGAAAATTCTAGGACCCATTGAAAGAACGATAATAAGGCTGCCAGTACTGTTGTCCCTCTTATACTATCTTTGACTTTGAGATCTTCTTTGCAATTCATAAACCCAGTTTTAGCTGGTATGTCTAAGAACCATTGTATAGTTTTTAGCATTATGTGCATAGTAATAAAATTTTATTCTAATATCACTGCCTAAAGGGAGCTACATTGGTATTTGACCACATTGTATTTAATTCATTAGATTTTTTTGTGTGTAATTTTCAAGCTCATTTTTCTTAAATAATCAACTAATTAATTAACATTCAATTGTTTGAGGTGTAATTTATTATTCAAGACATTTTATAAAATTTTGAGCTATTTCTCCTAATAAAGTTTGTAAGTAAATTCATTCCAACTATTTTTCACTCAGTAGTTTATTCTTCAGATGACAAATTAAATTCTAGGGCTTAAAAAATAAAACAACTTTTACTGCAATCTTCATTCAGCTACATTTGCAGCAAATTATACCAGGTAAGGAGAAAATAAATCTTTTTATATTCATCTTACAGCAACATAAATATGTACACTTTTTCTACAAACAGGCAAGTAGACAATTAGTGGGCAAGATAGGAGGGAGTGGAGGGATTTATTTAGTCAGCTATTATGAAGAGGCAATTAAAATGCAGAACTTTGCTCTATAATATCCACAAAATTAAGTATGAAACTGGAATACAAATCCCTCTTATGAGAACAAACAGAATTTTGTTATGACAAAGATGTATCAAGTATAACTAGCTTTTCTAAAAAGATTATGCTATAAAACTTCAGGGATCTCTCTAGTAACCGAAAAAAAAAAATCCAAATCTATCTTCTCAACAGAGGTATAAAAATAGATTATATAATCTACTATTTAACTCCAATATTTCTTTGTTGATTTCCTTTCTTTTGAAAGTGGGGTTTTGAAGTTCCCTATTGTTATTGTATCAGAGGCTATCTCTTCCTTTATATTTAATAATATCTGCCTTACATATTTAGGTGCTCTGGCATTGGGTTCAAATATATTTATAATTATCATATCTTCTTGCTGAATTGATTCACTTATTATTACACCATGTTCTTCTTTGTCTCCCTGTACACTTTTTGATTTAAAGTCACTTTTATCAGTTCTAAAGTAAAACTGTAGCTCGTCCTGTTTGCCGATATATTATTAATATCATCAAGGGAATGTAAAAGCCATATAAATATGGGGCTATATAAAAAAACACCTCGTACTAAAAGTTACATGTCCATTTCATAAAAAGCTATTTTTAATTAGTTTTGTGTGGAAATGGCACACCTCCTAAGTATCCCGCACATATGCAATATGGTTTACACCGTGCATAGGAATGCTTATAGGATTCCAATGCCAGAAAACAATAGTAGCAATAATAAATTGTAAGTCTTTGAATTCCCATTGATACTAATCTGATTCTTTCATTTTGTTTTCTGGACATCTAGGCCACTGCTCCAAATAAGACTATGTTTTTTGTTTGTGTTTGTTTTTGTTTTTGTTGTTGTTGTTATTGTTTGTTTTGTTTTGTTTTGGGTACATCCCCAGCTCTTTTTAATGTTTTATTTAGAGACAGGGTCTTTCCACTAAGTTGCTTAGGGCCTTGCCAAGTTGCTGAGACTGGCTTTGAACTCACGATCCTCCTCCCTCAGCCTCCTGAGCTGCTGGGATTACAGGCTTGCCCAGACTGTAGAGCTTTGAGTAGAAAAATGAAAATAAATGAAAATGAAAATTTCTGTAAGGTTATATAATTGTGGAGAATAAAAGCAATTGTGCTAACAGAACTGTGTTTTAAAAAATTGAATGTGACCAAGTTACAAATCCTCACTAAAGTCTCTTTATAGATATATACCAATATTTGATTAGACTCATGTTAAATTAAGAGAAAAAAAGACAGACCTGCCACAGAACAACCAGTGTGTCACTTAATTAAGCACTCAGTGTAGAAAATATCCCTGACTTTCAGAAATGGAGCTCTTTGGGGGGCTCTTTTGCCCAAATTAGAAGAGTCAGTTATGTTTTAGCCTTTTGCATTCTGAAAGCATAGAGTTTGAGAAGAAGCATACTAGTGCATATCAAAACAACATTCTTGCTGGGCATGGTGGCACATGCTTGTAATCCCAGCAGGTCAGGAAGCTGAGGCAGAAGGATTACGAGTTCAAAGCCAGCCTCAGCAAAATGACTCAATGAGACCCTGTCTCTTAATAAAATACAAAATATGACTGGGTATGTGGCTCAGTGGTTGAGTGTGCCTAAGTTCAATCCCTGGTAACACACACACACACACACACACACACACACACACAACTTCTTTTCTCAAAGTATCTGACTTTACCTTTGCAGCCCCTTGACATATACTTCCATTCCCGGCCCACTGGGAGTCAGCAACATACTCTTTAAACTCATCCAAAGGAATTGTACTCATTTGTCTCATTTGGTCTTTGTAAAATCCAATTTTACTTGCTTTCACCAATAGCCCCATCCAAATCCTATTTGACAGGTAGCACTTCCTTAAGTGATAAGATGGTGCTGTGGTTTGGGTATGATGTTAGTGTGTTCCAAAAGGGTTTACCTATTGAAATTTACTCTCTCTCTGGTAAGTTACTAAAAGGACAGAATTCAATCTAACCATGATGTTTACAAGTGATGTCTTTGTGGGGTGATTAGGATGAGATAAGGTCATGATTGGATAGCGGTAGCCAAAGTAAATCCTTTTTCTTTATAAGTTATCTAACATAAGTGTAAGAGGGACTTAGAGGCTGCTTTTACTAAAAAGCACTGACTCTTCACTCAGGCCTACAGACAGCCAATGGGTAACTAAAAGCAGGACAAAAGCCTGGCATCTACGTTTTTATTTTATATCTGTCTCCTTGGCTACTTTGAGTCATATTCCAGCTCAACTCTGGACATACACATGATCATCAATTAACAAGTATCTGTCTAAAAACCAGTAATGCAAACTGGTTAGTCCTAAGTTTACCTAACCTCTCTTATCCCCCTTGAAGACTGAAGACACAAAGATAAGAGTAATTAAGTATATTTTCAAGATTCCAAGAATAGTAAGCCTTGAAGGTGAATCACCTCAAGATGGGAGGGCCTCCCTAAGCAGGTGGCATCACCCCATGTAGGGGAGCAAGATACCCCTCTACAGAGGCTGTCATATCCTGTGGGAACTGAATCGCCCCATCAAGCAATAGCAATTTCCCTGGAGCCAGCAGCAGAACCACATCTGAGAAAACCATCAACCAGACCAGTTTGTCTAAGACTGCTTAGCTATACGTACTTCTTGCCTCCCTTTTGTTCTTTCCTTACATGATCCTGAAGCTCTTGTTGGTATCCCCAAAGACAGGGTTTAGGACACTATTCCCTCTACTTCCAGGTATGGCCACACTGAGAAGAAAAATACTTTCTCATGTCACCACCACTCATCTTTTACTCTCTGATAAGGCTCTCAAGGTGGCAAGTGGCAGGACCTGGTCTGTTGGTTGGGATCCCCAGAGTCTCAAGACCTCCCAGCCTAGTACTCTGGTAATAACAAGGAATTTTTACTATAGTAATAGAAAATGGACTGATACAAGTGGACAAATCACATACTAATCAATTGGTTGAATACTACTCTTATCATCTCCACTGTAGAGTTAGAAATCACCAAGATAGCATCATTTATCAGAGAGTAAATTTATTATGGGATAATAAATTTATTATGGGATAATAAATATGGAGTAAATTTATTATGGGATAATATATTATATATTAATATATATTATTTATTAATATATAATAAATTTATTATGGGATAATAAATATGGAGGAGGGGTTTAGCTAGCAAAGAATTTGTGAAAGAGTGAATTCTAACATACTTGTAAAGTTGGTTAGTAAGACCTACTTGAGAGGTGGGATGGGGGATCAGGAAGCCTTATCATTGAATATTTGCATTTACACAGTGGAATGTATCAAACAAATTTTATCTAATGAGGCAGAAAGTCCAACTTAGGATGAAATATTTGTGTTACCCCCTTGTAATGACAGCATATGTAGGATAGAATAATGAGACAAAAATGTATGCAAATAGGATAAACCAGGAATTCGGGGGCAATGAGATGATCTAATACACTTCATAAAAGGTCTAGGGAAAAATATTGAAGAAATTTGTACCATAAGGAATGACATCACGAAGGTTAAAGATCTGATGTATATAATAGAAGTATTAATATGAGTGCCCAGTTCTGGGTACTATTTACTTCTGTTTCCTTCCACTGACTATAATCAAGTCATACAGGAATTAAACAGTTGTTTATTTGCCAAATCTGGTCTATTCTACTCTTCTTCTTGACTATCCAGGAATTCAGAATTGGGTTATGTGGAAACTCCCTTCCTCCTCTTCTGCCCTGGGTATGTTACACTAGAACCATGGCAGTCCTTAATATTGTTCTCAGTTTTGCTCAAAAAGGTTGAGCCCACCCAATCAAACACAGCCACAGAAGATGATTCTGAAATTTATGTTCTTAAATCCATTCAATAGTTGAATCTTAGCTTAAATTATGAAATTTGATTTGCTTATTACCTGGGTTTGCCCAGCTCTGATCATGGAGCCATGAACAGTATATGGCCCTATAAGAAAACTCAATCAGGCGTCCTACATAAATGTCATTATATTCTTCAGATCATCCTTGGCTGCCTATGGCTTACTAAATAGAGTTGATGTTCTTTGTCCAAGAGGACTAAATTCAATGTAAGTTACCTTTCCAACATTGTATTGCTCACCTTTGGTCTTGACATTTTTGGTCACAGATATCCTTAAAGAATGTTGAAAAGCCATATATTCCCTCATGCATTTTGAAGTTGGTATTGAAATTTTTTATTATAAGTTTGAGGAGTTATTAGAATATAATTCTAAATATTTATGTATTTAATAAACATGATGGTAATTTGATTATATTATGACATATGCATCCAATGAAATCCAAATAGCAGTAATTGAATAACCCACTCTAGCCTATTTAAAATGCTCTTGAATATTATCATCTGTAGCAGAATTTTTATGTTACTTCCTTTTCTACTCAAACTCACATTTCTATTCCTATTTTCCCTCGGAATTTTATCCTAATGTAGTTTTACTTTCAAGTCATTTATTGATCATCTCATCATATGTCTTTGCAATGTCTGTCTGGATAGGTAATTTTCCTCATGACCACAAGGGACTAAGCATTAAAGTATCCAATGAACTGATAAGTTTTGGCAAATGTAGTAGGCAATATTCTTCTGTGAGTCTCAATAAGTTCTCAATGAAATAAAAATGTTAATTTGCCTTTCATATGTATTCTTTTTATTCAAGTATGATAATCTGTTGGAAGTAAAGTTTCAACTTTTCCTCCCTTTTCTTGAAATCATCCCAAATATACCCCTGAGACACAGGTGCATGAAAGTGCTCATTCCACTTTCAAGACTGAGGTTGTCAAAAATGCAAAGAATGCATTTTAAAGAATTGGTATTTATCCACATGATTTTTACACATCTTGATTATTCTGACTCAAAGATGAAGAGATATTTGGGCATGGTCAGGAGCTTGTTAAATGATGGAACTATAATACCTAATTTCTTACCACCAGAATTGACCCTCAGGAGAAATTTAGCACTTAACAAGATCCAGAGGATGAAGGACACTTGATTCTTAACCCAAATGTGCCACCATCAATTCTCTTAGCCAATGTCACAATATTTCTGAATTTCTCTTATCATGATCCAGGTCCTAGTATTCTGTTTCTAATTTAAACTTTGCTTAACCCAAAGAGATATAAGGTAGAAAAAGATCTGAAGCCCAATCACAGACTGACAATACCTAGAGACAGGAGGATTTCAAACATTTTTTTTCTTTTGTTTTCTGATTGGCATCTGGGAGGATTTTCAGCCCAAGGCAGTATACTGGAGTAAGATTCAGAATGAGTCAGATGTGACCTTTCTTTGTCAAGATGGTGGGAGGGTGATTATAAGAGAGGAGGCAAGGGAGAGGAACCAGCACACTTTTAGATAAATCAGTTTCAGAAAAGACACAAGATTTGGGGATCTGTGAAATGATTCTATTAAAACTGTCTGTGGTGTGACCCCCAGACAACCTTTGTCCACTCCAGGAGCACATGTATTTCAGTTTGAAGGCCTTGATACAATCTATATCTGAGAATATTGGTTTCTGTTGCTGGGTAACAATTTAATACAGGTTCTGTGGGACCGGAGCCTGGACAAGGTCTGTTCAAGTCTCACAGGCTGCAACTGGGGTGTAGCCACAGGTGCAGCTCATCTGAGACCTGGGGTCCTCTTCCAAGCTCAGGTGCATGCTGGCAGATTTTATTTCTCTGCTGTTGAAGAACTCAAGGACTTGCTTCTCTAAGGAAGATAGGGGAACTGCCATGCAGCTTTGACTTTCTGACTCTAGACTTGGGCTTTCTTGAAGAGCTCACCTGAATAGGTCAGATCTATCCAGCATTCTTTCTCTTTTTAATTAACTCAAAGTTAACCAATTGGTGACCTTCTCCATAAAATGTAATCTAATCACAGAATGTCACTATCCCATTTGCAGGCTCCATGCATACTCACAAGAAGGGATCATATAGGGCATATTCCCCAGGGAAAAGGAATCTCAGTGGCCATTCCAAGTTCTGCCTACTACACACAACCAGGAAGAACTTCTTATATTTCAAAATTCAATTCTCCAGTGGTATTCCTTGGTTTCACACAGGTTCTGTTCAACTAATTGTCTTTTTTTTTTTTTTTGGCTTAGCTTTCATACTTTCTTCAAAGTTACAAAGCATTACAAGCTCTCCCTCCAAAACAGGTAGGTAGAAATCACTTCTCCTGGTTTTAAAACTTTCATAGCCCTTGATCTGTATCTCCCCCATTGTAATTTTATCAGTTTATTATTTTTCCAAGTAATGCCTTCCATTACATCTGATTCTGCATTGGCCACAGGATGCATGCAGTGTCCTGATATAGAATATACTAAAAGATTTGAATGGATAAATGGGTAAACATCTCTCATTGTCTAAACTAGATGCTTACTAGTTTTTGTGATTGGCTCCCTCCCCTTATTTTTCTAAGCACCTGTAAATTTACATGAAAAAGTGAATAAATTTGACATAAAAAAAACCTTACACTGAAATCCTTTAACTTAAATAGGCCACCCTCTGCATTAGAGCAAGTTGCATAACAAGTCAAACTCCTTGAGAATAAAAAAAAGAAGCGTGCATGCAGGATTTAATTGCCAGAGTCTAATTAGTTTTAGACTAGTGCTATAAAACTTAGAGAGGAGCAAAGATAAATATTTCAGCTAATTTCCCTATGTACTGTGAATAAAAGAGTGGAAATGATTCTCAAAATTGAATGTTATGAAGTCATTTGCAAAGTATATTAAGTCAGTTCTTCTATGTAATGAAGTGTCCTTTACAGTTTAAGAGACTTTCCAGGGGCTGACATTTCTCTCATAAAGAACATGGCTCTTGTGGCTTCATTATGACTTCTTGAAACAACCTGAACTTTAGACCTTTCCGTCTGCCAGCCAAGGACACATCTACAAACTAGCTGACGTCTAATAGCTGTGTGGAACACCAAGGCTCAAAAATTTATTTCAACTGTCATGACCTAAATCTCTGGGCAGGCAACCACGTGTTGAAAAGCCTTCTTGATAACACCTGACTTCTTTTTCCTCCCCAGACTTGCCAAGAGAGTTGTGTATTGTGCTGGATTTTTTTTTTTTTTTTAATCAGATGGCATGGCGGAAGGTCACTGAGAAATATGAATGTCATTATGAAGCCATTCAATGCATCACTTCCTCCCCTTTGACAGGCCTGATTCTCTTCACTGGCATAATGCTACCCAAATGATTGTGTGTGCATGATTACCTTGACACATGTGAATAATGTTACCTTAAGAATACGAGACACAGCAAATATCAAAACCAAAATTACTACGTATATGCTTGCAAATGAGTTCATAATGTTGTCTTTGCCACCCTTATTAAGAAGGGAAATGTGCTAATTTTATTTGGAATTGTAAAGAGTCTGTTGCTCTTATCTTTAGTAAGCTGGCTGGTAGATGATCCAACACAGGATTTCCCATTGCATAATAGCTACTTTTACTTTTTTGGTAGTATTGGGGTTTGAACCCAGGGCATCAGGCACACCAGGCATGTGCTTTACCTCTGAGATTCATCCCCAGCCCTTGTGGATAGTAGTTATTTTTAATGAAACTTTATAGCTCTTATATTGGTTTGTAGATTTATCCCTAAATGTATACAACAGAGGATGTTTACTCCTCTAATTCAAAAGGCATCCATGGTGTCTTTATCCTGGAATACATTTGTTTTATAATGAAAGCATTTTCTTTCATTATGTATGTGTACATTTTTAATTCTTTGACATCATCTTTTTCTCAATGCATAATTTGTTATTTTTATCTGGAAAAGAGAATAAAAGAATATCCTCCTAAGCTATAAGTTCCTTAAGGGGCAGGCATCTAGTCCCTAATGCAGTGCTAGGACAGAAAGTTCTGAGCACAGTCTTTATGAACAAATAAACGGATTAATGTAGTAACAACACTGAAGATTTTATATATGAATATATACACGATTTCACAAAGGTGAATTCACTGTTTTGAGTGAATTTTGTTTTAATTTCAGAAATTAAATACTAATAGCAATTGAGCAAAGAATAGACCCTTATGTATTTGGAAATATGAAATACAATATAGGGATAATCAAATGCTATTAAAATAATTAAGAAAATAGAGAAAAAGTTAAAGAAAATATGGTATACCTTCCAATAATGGAAGTGTATAAAATCCTGCCATGTTCTTCCTAGTATGGTAACAATTTCACTTTTATAATTGCACATTTGTTTGTGACTGTTGTAGCCTAGCGTAAAAATTGCCATCGATACTAGAATAATTTAATTTAAAAAATGTGTTACCATCATCCATCCATTCATTCAATGTATTAATTAAACCTTATTGAAACAAGTTATATTAAACTGCCTTTCAGTTTTGAGCATCCATGATTCGAGGGTTCTGTGATGTTTTTCCCCAATCACAGATTTTTTTTCTTTAAATAATAAATGTCTTAAGACCTAGTAACACACATCACTCATTCTTATACTCCATCTTACTCCTGAATTTTTATTCAAATAAAATGGTGCAATATTTATTAATTTTGAGAATCAATGAAAGTAACGCTAGTCTTCCTATATAAACATGTAATTAGAAAAATTATTTCATGATTTGTAAATAATATATTATTACTTATTTAGTTTACCTAGAGAAGCATGAGGATTATGACTGTTGTTGTTTAATTGCTTATGGAAAGAATTCTCTAAAATGTACTTTTTGGTCAATGGAAAGAGATCCAGCATGGGGGACTAGAGATCTGCCATTTGCTCAGAGTTTGAACACTGTCATGGTTTGAATGTGTAATGTCTCCCAAAGGCTCATGTGTTGAAGGCTTGATTCCCAATGCAGCAATGTTCAGAGGAGGAGCTTTGGGGAAATGATTGGATCATGAGGGCTCTAACCTCATCAGTAGATTAATTTATTAACTGATTCATCATTTGATAGCATTATTAGGAAGAGGTGGAACTTTCGGAGGTGGGCCCTGGTGGTAGAAGGTGGGTCACTGAGGGCATGTTCTTGAAGGGGAAGTTCCTGTTCCTGGCCCCTTCTGTTAGGTCTCTCACTGCTTCCTGGCCACCATGATTTGAGCAGCTCTGTTCTACTTGTCACAATATTGTGCCTTATCATAGACCCACAGGTGACTATTGACCACAACCTTAAGCCACAATAAATGTGTTTTAGTTTAGATATGAGGTGTCTCCCAAAAGCTTATGTGTGAGACAATGCAAGAAGATTTAGAGGTGAAATGATTGGGTTATGAGATCCTTACCTTAATCAGTGAATTAATCCCCTAATAAGGATTAATTGGGTGGTAACTATAGGCAGGTATGGTGTGTCTGGGCAAGGTAGGTCATGGGGTTATTCCTCTGGGGTATATATTTTCTAGCTGGTGAGTGAAGTTCTGTCACTCTGCTTCCTGGTGGCATGTCCCTTTCCTCCATCATACTCTTTCACCATGATGTTCTGCCATACCTGGAGTCCTATGAAGTGCATCTGGCCTTCTACGGACTGAGACCTCTGAAACCATGAGTCCCCAAATCAACTTTTTCTCCTCTAATTGTTTATGTCAGGCCTTTTGAAAATGAAAAAGTTGACTAAAACAGAATCTTTCCCCTTTTAAGTTGTTTCTCTCACATATTTTCTCACAGTGATGAAAATCTGATTAACACAAATGATACTTGTGTGAATCTATGTAACTCTTTAAGCCTCTATTTCCCTGAGTGGCAATTGATGGATTGAACCAGATCCACCCAATTTAAAATCACAGTACACTTTGTTTAAATAAAATTGGAACTTATGCATAAGCAAAGGAGGTAATGGCTGAGATATTGCTATTGAAATGGGGTGAGAGTTCTAAAGCCCTCTGGATTCATTCCACCTTTATTTATCTACCTCTTTGGATCTTAAGAAACAACTGAATCACTGAAATCCATTCTATTCCTAAAGTTTTATTTTTAAGAATCAGTATTAATGTCAGCATAGGTTATATCTTCTACATCTATATAAAACATGATGTAGAATATAGGCAATTATACAACATGATGATTTTCTCTCCTGATATTAAAAAAAAAACTGTTTAGCTGTATACACTATATCTTGACTATTATTAGTGGACTAATGAAAAGGTATATAAGAATAGAGGCAAGTTATAAGATTCTGATCTCTCTTTTTTAGTTTTAATGACTTGTTGATAAGGACTGTATATTTCCTCACTTTTATCATTTGAAGAATAATTAGAACTGGCCAAGCCAGGCCACCATTCTGGGATGCTCTGTGTTATTCACAAGTAGAATCTGAAATTCTCATCAAGAAACAGACACTTAAAACTTAAGAAATTAATATGTAAAACTGCAATTGTGCTAAGGTTCAAGATAATGAGAGAAGATCAGAAAGATCATTTGCCTTTGTAAGACCAGAGCCTGAAATCAAAGGATAAATTATGAAGCAAAACTTCAGGGTAATAAGGGACAAGAACAGAAAGAAAATCAGAAATGAAAGAATCAGGAGTTTTTGAGCTATTGAAAAGTCATGAGCTAGTCCTAGTGAGTTATCAGTGGGCTGGGCACAGATGAATGGTTTGGGTTGAAGAATCAGCAATGGAGGGAACAGCCTGAATTTTTGTATGTGACTGAAATGATTATCATGGTATTCTAAGTGTCTTAATATTCCCATTGCCCTTTCATCAATGATAATTAATAATGGGTACTTATTAAATAGACCTATAGAAAATGCTCTGAAAACAAAATAACTATTTAAACAGTGTTTTCCCATGGAGAAGGGGACCAGGAAATGTATCATCATTGTTCTATCAAGGTTCTTAAAAAGGAAAATTACACATAGTTTTCTTGAAGGCTGTCTCTTGAATTTGGAGATTAGAATAGGCCAATCCTGACCCTTGGTTATAAAATCCCATGAAAGACTAGCCTAGAGTTTTACACTGTGTTAAAATCTAATCATTTGGGCTGGGATTGTGGCTCAGCAGTAGAGCACTCACTTACACGGGAGGGACCCAGGTTCGATTCTCAACACCACATAAAAATAAAGGCATTGTGTTGTGTCCATCTACCAAAAAGACTGACTCTCTCTCTCTCTCTCTCTCTCTCTCTCTCTCTCCCTCCCTCTCTCCTTTAAAAAAAAAATCAAAACCTAAAAAAAAAAAAAAGAAAATCTAATCATTCCCTTGGCTACTAACTTCTCTACAAAGTTCACATTGAACGTTGCCACCTTTCAAAATATCATTTAGCCTCACAGAAATTTAACCAGCTCAGTTAAAAATGCAAAGAATAAGTGGACAAGAAGACATATTTCAACTTTCAAATTAAAATGATGTAGTAGAAATTCAAAAGAAATAAAAGAAAATTGCACAAAATATAGCTCATTTTCTCAGAAGGCAAATGCTAAAGGCTGATTTTTTTTTTTAAACAAGTGAAGTAACTCCTTTCATCATATATATGTGCTTTTTGCAAGTCTTTAATCTCCTCTAGCCCTGATTTTCCTGGTTGAAAAATGGAAAATCAAAATTGAAATAGTAAAATCTCATCTTTGATAAGGAGTAGAGTTCTCTGGCTCAACTGGGTCATGGACTAGCCTGATGACTGCCTCTGCCAGACTTGTCTAGCCACAGGGCCACATACAGAGAGTTTGAGACAGTGTTATGGTTTATATATGAGGTGTCACCCAAAAGCTCATGTGTGAGACAATACAAGAACATTCAGAGGTAAAATGATTGGATTATGAGAGCCTTATCTCAACCAGTGAATTAATCCCCTGATAGGGATTAACAGAAGTAACTGAAAGCAGGTAAGGGTGTGGCTGGAGGACATGGGCACTGG
Source organism: Marmota marmota marmota (assembly GCF_001458135.2). NCBI lineage: Eukaryota > Metazoa > Chordata > Mammalia > Rodentia > Sciuridae > Marmota > Marmota marmota. Next base: position 5,092,767 of record NW_026000075.1, read on the forward strand.
GGACGGCCTATTGGAGTTTATACTTTGTATCTGGTGAATGGACTCACTCTCTGCTTCCTGATCAGTTGTCACATCATGAACCATTTCCTTCCCCCACACTCTCCCACCATGATGTTCTATCTCACCTCAAGCTCTGAAGAATGGAGCCAGCTATCTTTGGACTAAGACTTCTGAAACCATGAGCCCCAAGTAAACTTTTCCTCCTTTAATAATCCTCTTGTTGGGTTCTTTTGTCACAGTAGTGAAAAAGCTGACTAAAACAGTGTCCAAATGCATCACCTGCAAACAACTTGCATAGGCATTCTAACAGGAATATGGCAAGTATAAATTGAAGGAAAAATATTAATAGCCTCTTTTCTGGGTTTTGATATGTTTTGTGCCATAGAACTCATGTAGGATTTTAATCCCCAAAGTCTTATGCTAATATTAAGAGGGTGGAAACTTAACCTGACTATGGATTTTAGAGTTGGAGTCTTTGGAAAATAATTAGGCTTAGAGAAGGTTATTAGGCAGAGCTCCCATCTTGGTTGTTTTATAAAAAGAGAGACAGAGATCAGAAACAGATATAAACATGTACACTCCCTGTCTCTTGCCAGGTTATGTCATGTGGAACCTTAGAGTTCTGCCAGCAAGAAGGCTATCAGAACTGAGACTAACCTGTCACGCTCTTGGAATCTCTAGAATTGTGAGCTAATTGAACTTTTATTTATAAAGCAGCCTACCTCAAGTATTGTGTTATGACAAAAAGTTAAGTAACTTTCTTTTTCTTTTGTCTTTACCTCCAAAGCAGAACATACCAACATTACAAAAGAAGGTAGAATACCCATTCCTCTTTTCCTATATCAAAAGCCCAGGGTCTTTACTAGTGACCCTCAATCTTGTTACACATTAGAAGTCCCTGAAGATGGCCTGAGTTGGGTAGAATTCTAGAGACCCCCCCCCCGCCTTCTACCCACAAATTGCCATGTCTGGTTATTTGATTAAACACGAATCCATTGTTTTGAAAGGATTTTATAGGTAGCATTAAGGCTAGTTACTAATTCACTCATGTCAAAATAGGGGAGTTCTCCTGGACTATCTAAGTATGCCAGTATAATTACATGGGCCCAAGGACCTGAACAGACACTTCTCAGAGGAGGACATACAATCAATCAACAAGTACATGAAAAAATGCTCACCATCTCTAGCAGTCAGAGAAATGCAAATCAAAACCACCCTAAGATACCATCTCACTCCAGTAAGACGGGCAGCCATTATGAAGTCAAGCAACAATAAGTGCTGGCGAGGATGTGGGGAAAAGGGTACACTTGTACATTGCTGGTGGAACTGCAAATTGGTGCGGCCAATATGGAAAGCAGTATGGAGATTCCTAGGAAAGCTGGAAATGGAACCACCATTTGACCCAGCTATCGCCCTTCTCGGTCTATTCCCTGAGGACCTTAAAAGAGCATACTATAGGGATACTGCCACATCAATGATCATAGCAGCACAATTCACAATAGCTAGACTTTGGAATCACCTAGATGCCCTTCAATAGATGAATGGATTAAAAAACTGTGGCATCTATACACAATGGAGTATTATGCAGCACTAAAAAATGACAAAATCATGGATTTTGCAGGGAAATGGATGGCATTAGAGCAGATTATACTAAGTGAAGCTAGCCAATCCTTAAAAAACAAATGCCAAATGTCTTCTTTGATATAAAGAGAGCAACTAAGATCAGAACAGGGAAGAAGAGCATGAGGAAAAGATTAACATTAAACAGAGATGAGTGGGGGGAGAGAAAGGGAGAGAGAAGGGAAAATATGGAAATGGAAGGAGACCCTCATTGTTACACAAAATTGCATATAAGAGTTTGTGAGGGGAAAGGGGAAAAAAAACAAGGGAGAGAATTAAACAACAGCAGATGGGGTAGAGAGGGAAGATGAGAGGGAAGGGGAGGGGGGATAGTAGGGGATAGGAAAGGTAGCAGAATACCACGTCATTAATATGGTATTATGTAAAAATGTGGATGAGTAACCGATGTGATTCTGCAACTTCTATTGGGGTAAAAAATGGGAGTTCATAACCCACTTGAATCAAATGTATGGAAGATGATATGTCATGAGCTTTGTAATGTTTTGAACAACCAATAAAAAAAAACAAAAAAAATTAATTACATGGGCCCAAAGAAGCAGAAGAATTAGAAATAACATGGTAGAAGGATAGGCAGGAGAAATGAGGCTAAAGTGGAAGTCAGAGAGATCTAAAGCATTAGAAGGTCTCAATCCACCATTGCTATTTTGGGAGACAAAGAGAACGTGATCCAAGGAGGCCCCTAGAGGCTGAGTATGTTCCCTGGTCACAACCAACAAATATATAGGGACCTCAGTACTACAGTTGCATGGAAATGAATTCCATCAACAACCTGAATGAATCTGGAAACAGATTCTCCCTGAGAGCCTCCAAAGGGAGCATTGCCCCTGTCCATGATTTCATATAGAACTTGTAAACTTGAAGCAGAAAAAACAACCGATTCTACTGGATTTCTGATCTACAGAACTATGAAATAAAAAATGAATACTGTCCTCAGTAAATTCTGTTTTAATTTTTTATGGCAGGAACCTAATACTAATGCTAAGCTTCACTCTAAAAGAACTTTATTAGTATCTCTAGAGATAAAACCAAGGTACCAATAGTTTTCAAAATCTTCCTTGGTCACTGTTTATAACATTAATAGGCATAGAAATCCCAAACATCTTGTAAAAAGAGTAGATCCAGGGTGAGGCCTGAGGATTTAAACAGCTACCGGTGAATGCTGAAGTACCCTCATCTTTCTACATTTATTTCAAGACTGCAAGTTGGCAGAGTAGAGCTGGAGGCTAGATGACACAGAAAGTGCTGGTGGGAAGGGACAGAATATACTCTGATGCTCTTGAATCCAACAGGCAAATCTCAGCAGGTTGGATTCTCAAAACTGAACTTTTTATCATGGTGCAAGCTGAAAAATCCTCTTTTTCAAGTCTTAATTGGTATCTAACACCACAGAAAATGCAGAGGAAATAGCAAAAAACAATCTCACCACTCTAGGACAGAGAGATAGTAAATGAAGAATTATTAGATTATTATTGGATAATCAGCTAAAGACCTGATCAACAAGCAGGTAGCCTTTAATATTAAGAGCTACAGAATATCCAGATAACCTATCTCAGAAAACTGTTTGAATTTCCTCATTTCCTAAAAAAAAAAAAAAAAGGTGGAAAAACTATGATAAAACACCCCTAGAAGAGGAAAAGGAAATGTAATAAACTTAGCTAAAGAGCATATCTCCGAAGATAAACTAGTGCAGGACCCTGGAGAAATTTTAGGATATTATTTTGCAAATTGCCTGAGATATAAGAAGACATAACATTCGTAAAGAAGGAGGAAGAGGAAAAGGAAAAAGAAAAGAAAGAGAAAAGAAAAAGAGGAGGAGAGGAGGAAGACTAGGATATAGTAGGACAATAGGGTGATGTTTGAGGTGAGTAGTGACTGGAAAGGAACATAAAGAGAGTTTCTAGAAACTGGCAAAGTTCAGGATCTGGTCTTGGGACTGGTTATGCAGGTATATGTAGAATGCGACGTCTTCACTTTCTATCACTTCTACCATCTTTCCTCTGAAATTTTTTATGAATTTTTTTATTCATGCTTGCACTCTGAAAAAACTCTAAATACTATTTTACATAACTCATTGGATTTCTGGGTGTCAATTTTACTATCCAATATTTATTTTTAGGTTTTATTTCTACTGGTGTAATTTTGTTTCAATGTGAATTTTTATTTCTACATTGAACCCTCTTTATAACTTGCAAAATATTATTCTAAAACTTTCTCCAGGGTCCTGCACTAGTTTATCTTCAGAGATATGCTCTTTAGCTAAGTTTATTTTACATTTCCTTTTCCTCTTCCAGGGGTATTTTTTTGTAGTTCTTCTATGTTTTTTAGGAAATGTATTCTGATATGCACACTCTTCTATACATACATTTTGTTCACTATCTAAGTTAAAAGTTACAAAAATGAGTGATGATTCAAGAGAAAAAAAATAATGGGAAGAAATGTAGAAGAGGGTTCAATGTAGAAATAAAAATTCACAATGAAACAAAATTACACCAGTAGAAATAAAACCTAAAAGTGAAATATTGGATAGTAAAATTGACACCCAGAAATCTAATGAGTTATGTAAACTAGTGTTTAAAGCTTTCTTAGAATGCAAGCATAAATAAAAAATATTATTAAAAAAAATTCAGAGGGAAGATGATATAAGTACTAAAGAGTACAGATGCAACCAAAAATCCTAGGTTCTACTGGGACAAACTTTGAAAAATTGAATCATAAGTAGAACAGTCTGAAACCAAAAGGATTTTGCTTTTGTCATTTTAACAAGACTGCCTCAACTTCATTCTAAGCAAATAGGAAAATAAAGTTCAAACAAGAAAATAATAAGTATAAAAATAAATTTTAAGATTATGAAAATATTTCAGAGCAAAAAAAAAAAAAAGTAATCCCAAGAGGACATAAATGTTTGTCTATTTTATTTCCCACCATGTCCCCAGAGACAAGATTAGAAGCAGACCTACAGTAATCACTCAAATATTTATTCAATAAGTGAATTTAGAACCAAAAAAGCATAAGACTTTCTAATTTTAAAAAGAACAAACTTCAAATTTCTCCTCACCCAATGAATACAAAAGAAGATGAAATTACATGTACTCACATCTGTAAGGGGTGGGGGACTCTTACCAAAAAATTTCACAGTCAATCAAGTTTCTCCAAATAGATAAAGCCACTATGGACACTTTCAGATATACACAGACTTAGGAAATAGATTACTCATCACTTGTTAGAGGAAAACTGTCTTGACTCTGTGCTCCAATGTGATGAAAGATGAGCAAGGTAAAGATGAAGGTTACAGTTATGCTTAAAGTGACAGTGCTGAGCACTCCAACATGTAAAACGCAGGGCTCAGCATGAATACATCTTCAAAATGTGATAATAAAATAATATGAAAGAAATTTTTTAAATAAAATCTACAAAATATGATTGCAGTTTTACCAGTAATTATATGAGCCTTAATTACACAAACAAATACTACAAAGTGAAACAGGAATCATGGAGAGAGGAGTGGGACAGTAAGAAGGAATTAAAGTGAAATAAGTGCTTAATTTTAATTGTGAAATATTTTAGCATGTATTATTTAGTTCTTGATTTGATGATTATAGTATATAGAAAATAATTATAATACCCAAAGGCGACATCTGTCTGAATTATAAAGCAGAGCTTCCAAACCAAAGACGAAAGTAAAAGTATGTAAATATGGTGCATACATAAGAAAAAATAAAAATATAAATTACATAGCATTAAAAATATGAACAAATAGACCAAAATATCAAAGAAATTAATAATCATGAGCAGGCTGAAAGTCCTAAAAAGACAGGACTTTTCACATTGAGTAAAAAGCAAAATCAAATCAGCAAAAATGAAAGCCTTGTACAACATAATACATACATTAAAGTGAGAAAAGAGAAAGAAAGATAAAATATCAATATACCAATAATATATATTATCAGTGAAATATATACAGAAGGAAAATGAAAGGGGAATATTAATTCACAGAATATATTCCAAGACCAAAACAATAATTAAATTTGAAAACAGTTGTAGGTAAAGAAAGAATGTAGAAAACTGTAAGGAGCTGATTAGGGCACTGGATGCATACTAGTGAATCATCAAAAGAAAGAATAAATAGCTACTGTTTGGCTAGAATATTCAAGGGAGAGATCTGTAATGCAGAGCGGATAAAATAGAAAAACTATGGAACATGGAGATTTCAGATGGCCTGGTGAGGAAGGTAACAAGGTACCTTACAACAACTGTCCCACTGCCCCAGTCCAGACTAGTTTGAATCTGGAAAAGTCTTATGATGGAAAAGAAATAAACAAAAGACTGCCAACAGACTTCATTGTTACCATAAACAGCTGAAATTTCTCTGAGCTTACTTAAGGATGATGTTGGGGAATGAGCACCATTTTACAGCAATAGAGGGGAATTCAGGCCTTCTGTACCTTCTCTCATTCAGGCTGGTGCTGCATGGCACCATTTGGATAGCAAACTCAATCACACCCCACCCTTGTACCCAGGCCCATTGCACCTAACCAAATGGCTTCACCTCAGTGTAGCCTATGGAGACTGAAAGTTGCATACTGTGCCACACAGGCATCTTGCTTTCACTGTTATATGAACTTAAACACAATGCCCAGGCCATTGGAGTGAAGCCACTAGTGTACAACATTTGCCTAAGCTGCTAGAATGACCCCACCCTCTGCAACCCCTAGAAACTGACAGGTAGATGTGTGCCATGCTGCAAAGGTGCCCTGGCCCAACTCTGCACAATCAATAACATACCTGCCTTGGAATGTGGTCCTTTTCTGAATGACCTCTTGTGGTTTACAACCCACTACCAATGAAGCATGTGCTATATTACACCTCGACAGACAACGGTTGCAGAATACACATTCCTCTCATCAGCACATGAAATATTCTTCAAGATACAGCATGAGTTAGGCCATAAAACAAGTTTTAACAATTAAAAAATAAAGAAAGAAATCATACCATGTATTTTCCCTGAACACAATTATTAAATAAAACTATAAATTTTTTAAAAAGGATCTTCAGAAATGGCACAAATACAAGGAAACTAAACTACATGATTTTGAAGAGACAATAGGCCACTGAAGAAATCAAGAGGAAAATTTAAGATTTTCTTGAAACAAATAAAAATAGAAACAGAACATATTAAAAATTTTGGATATGCAAAAAGCAGTACTAAGAGGAAAGTTTATAACAATAAGTGTCTAAATTTAAAAAAAAATCCAAATAAACAACCAAATGATGCAACTCAAGGAATTTAACAAAGAAACAAGAACAAACCAAACCCTAAAATTGCAAAAGAAAATAAATAAAAAAGATCAGAGCAGAAATTAATGAAATAGAGACAAAAAGCAAATTAAAAATAACAAAGAAACAAAGAGTTGTTTTGTGAAAAGATAAATAAAATTGACACGTAGCTAAGTTAACTGACAATAAATAAATAAAATCACATTGACACCACAGAAGTACAAAAGTTCATTAGGATCTATTATGAACACTTATGTGCAAGTAAATTAGAAAATCTTAAACAATTGGATAAATTTCTGGACACATTACAACCTACCATGAAGAGGTAGAAAACCTGAAACCATCACTAATAAGTTATGAAATTGAAGAAATTATAAAAGAATCTTTGAACAAAGAAAAACTCAAGTCTGGATGCATTGACCACTGAATTTCAATCAAAATTTTAAAGAACTAACACAAATTCTTCTCAAACCATTCCAAAAAAATTAAGAGGAGGCAGTTCTTCCAAACTTATCATATGAAGCTAATATTACTCTGATAATAAAACTAGACAGGATATAACAAAAATGAAAACTATAGACCTATTACCCTGATGAACATAAATGTAAAATTTCTGACCAAAATATTAACAAACCAAATCCAACCACACATCAAAAAGATCATACACCATGACCAAGTGTAATTTTATCACAAGGATGAAAAGATGGCTTAACATAGGCAAATCAATAAATGTTAAAAAAACCACATCAACTGAATGAAGGACTAAATTCATACCATCATTGCAATAGGTGCAGAAAAAGCAACTGATAAAATTTAACAGCTCAAGACAAAATATTAGAATAAATTAGGATAGAAGGAATATATTTCAACATAGTAAAGGGAATATATGTCAATGCCACAAACAATATTATCCTAAATGGGGAAAGGCTGAAAGTGCTTCCTCTAAGATCTGTAATAAGAAAAGGATGCTCATTTTCATATCTTTTATTCAACATAGTACCAGAAGACTTAGTAAGAACAATTAGGAAATAGAAATAAAAGACATACAAATAAGAGGGGAGGAAGTCAAATTATCTTTCTTTACAAATGGTATGACTATACAGAAAAACCTAAAGAATCCACCAAAAGACTAATAGAACTGATACTCAAATTCAGTAAAATTTTGAGACAAAGTCAGTATACAAAAATCAGTAGCATTTTGAAACCCAAGAACAGACCTGCTGAGAAAGAAAACATAAAAGTAATTCCATTTACAACAGCTAGAAAAATATAAAATACCTAGGAATAAATTTAATCAAGGAAGTGAATTAACATCTACAGTGAAAATTATAAAACACTGCTGAAAGAAATTGAAGAAGGGGAAAAAATTTTGAAAGAATCCCAATGTTCATGGGTTGAAAGAATCAATATTGTTATATATACTGTTAAAATGTCCATCCTACTCAAATCAATGTACAGATTTCATGTGATCCCCCACAAAATGCAATGGCATTCTTCATAGTCATCAAATAATAATCCTCAAATTTATGTGGAAGCACAAGGGACTCCAAATAGTCTTGAGGCAAAAAAATAAACCCAGAGAAATGTTCCAAGGTTACAGTAACCAAGCAGCATGGCACTGACATAAAAAGGATCACATATAACAATGGAACAAAATAGAGGTCCCAGAAATGAACTTATGCATCTATAGCCAACTGATGCTCCATATAACACCAGAAACACATTAGAGAAAGGAAAACAGCCTTGTTCATAAATGGTGTTGGGAAAACTGCACACACACACACACACACACACACACCTACCTCTTGGGGAGGTAGTGGGCTTTGGGCATACTGGGACCATGGAACCAGGAGCTACAGGGGTTTCCTAAGGCAATCTAACTCTCAAAGATGAGGCCTACTTGAGGTGGGTTGGAAAGAAGGAGAAGGCACAGCAGTTTCTTCCTAACACCCTAAGATCAGTACAGGGAAACGTTTTTTATTAAGATCCTCAAAACCACAGGCAACAAATGCAAATATAGACAAAATAGTAGTATGTCAAATTAAGGGGCTTCCTTCCAGCAAAGAGAATGATCAACACAGATCTGGTATGGGAAAAATATTTGCAAACTATTCATCTGACGAGATTAATATCAGTAATACACAAGAACTTAAAACAAACAAACAAAAGAAAAATTGAAGGCATTTCCTATAAAAACTGGAACAAGACAGGGATGCCCTCTTTCACCATTTCTGTTCAACATAGTTCTTGAAACACTGGCCAGAGCAATTAGACCGATGAAAGAAATCAAAGGGATATGTATAGTAAAAGAAGAACTTAAATTAGCACTATTTGCTGACAATATGATTCTATACCTAGAAGACCCAAAAAGCTCCACCAGAAAACTTCTGGAACTAGTAAATGAATTCAGCAAAGTAGCAGGATATAAAATCAACACCCATAAATCAAAGGCCTGTATATCAGTGACAAAGCCTCTGAGAAGGAAATGAGGAAAACTACCCCATTCACAATAACTTCAAAAAAAATAAAAATAAAATACATGGGAATCAACTTAACAAAAGAGGTGAAAGATCTATACAATGAAAACTACAGAACCCTAAAGAGAGAAATCAAAGAAGTCCTCAGAAAATGGAAAGATCTACCTTGCTCTTGGATAGGCAGAATTAATATTATCAAAATGACCATACTACCAAAAGCACTATGCAGATTTATTGCAATTCTGATCAGAATCCCAATGTCATTCCTCATAGAAATAGAAAGCAATCATGAAATTCATCTGGAAAAAATAAAAGACCCAGAATAGCTAAAGCAATCTTTAGCAGGAAGAGCAAAGCAGGTGGCATTGCTATACCAGACCTTAAACTATACTACAGAGCAATAGTAACAAAAAGAGCATGGTATTGGCACCAAAACAGACTGGTAGACCAATGGTACAGAATAGAGGACACAGAGACTAACCCACAAAATTACAATCATCTTATATTAGACAAAGGTGCCAAAAATATGCACTGGAGAAAAGATAGCTCTTCAACAAATGGTGCTGGAAAAACTGGAAATCCATATGCATCAAAATTAAATTAAACCCATATCTCTCATCATGCACATAACTTATCTCAAAATGGATCAAGGACCTAGGAATTAAACCAGAGAATCTGCATCTAATAGAAGAAAAATTTGGCCCTAATCTTCATCATGTGGGATTAGACCCCCAACTTCCTTAATAAGACTCCTATAGCACAAGAATTAAAACCAAAAATCAGTAAATGAGACAGAATCAAACTAAAAAGTTTTTTTCTCAGCAAAAGAAACAATCTGTGAGGTGAACAGAGAGCCTACATCCTGGGAGCAAATCTTTACCCCTCACACATCAGATAGAGCAGTAAACTCTAGGGTATATAAAGAACTCAAAAAGCTAAGCACCGAAAAAACAAATAACCAAATCATAAATGGGCCAAGGACCTGAACAGACACTTCTCAGAAGAGGATATATAATCAATCAACAAATATATGAAAAAATTCTCATAATCTCCAGCAATGAGAGAAATGCAAATCAAAACTACTCTAAGATATCATTTCACTCCAGTCAGAATGGCAGCTATTATGAAGACAAACAACAATAAGTGTTGGTGAGGGTGTGGGGAAAAAGGTACACTCACACATTGCTGGTGGGACTGCAAATTGGTGCAGCCAATATGGAAAGCAGTATGGAGATTCCTTGGAAATCTGGGAATGGAACCACCATTTGACCCAACTATCCCTCTCCTCAGACCATACCCAAAGGACTTAAAAACAGCATACTACAGGGACACAGCCACATCAATGTTTATAGCAGCACAATTCACAATAGCTAAACTTTGGAGCCAACCTAGATGCCCTTCAGTGGATGAATGGGTAAAAAAAAAATGTGGCACATATACACAGTGGAATTTTACTCAGTAATAAAAGAGAATAAAATCATGGCATTTGCAGGTAAATAGATGGCGTTGGAGAAGATAATGCTAAGTTAGCCAATCCCCAAAAAACAAATGCCAAGTGTTTTCTCTGATATAAGGAGGGTGACTCATAGTGGGATAAGGAGGGGGAACATGGGAGGAATAGATGAATTCTAGATATGGAAGAGGGGAGGGAGGGAAAGAGAGGAGGCAGGAGATTGGCAAGGATGGTGGAAAGTGATGGACATCATTATCCAAAGTGCATGTATGAAGACACGAATTGGGTGTCAACCTACTTTATATACAAACAGAGAAATAAAAAATTGTGGTATATATGTGTAATAAGAATTGTAATGCAAAAAAAAGTACATGTATAAAGACACGAATTGGCATGAACATACTTTATATACAAAGATATGAAAAATTTTGCTCTATATGTGTAATAAGAATTATAATGCATTCTACTGTGTATATTTAAAAAAAAATCAATACAAAGTGGTTATTATCTAAAAAGCAAAAAATATCAAATGCTGGTGAGAATACAGAGAAAAGGGAACTCTTATACACTACTGGTAGGAATATAAATTTGTAGAGCCATTATGGAGAATGGTATGCAGGCTCATCAAAGAACTAAAAATAGAACTATATATTACCCAGTTATCCCAAATGTATGTATTTATCTAAAAGAAATGTAACTAGCACACTCATATTTATCCCTGCTTTATTCATAATAGCCAAGATATGGAATCAAATGAGTTGTTCATTGACAGAAGAAAAGATGAAGAAAATGTGATATTATATATGTGTGTATTTGTATGTATATATAATGGAATTTTATTCAGCCATTTGCAGAAAAAAATGTATGGAACAGGAGAACATTATATTTAATGAAATAAGCCAGGCACAGAAAAATAAATTCTGCATGTTTTCCTTCATGTGGAAGCTAAAAAATTTGGTCTTAAAGGAGAAGACAGTAGAATAATGATTACTAGAGACTAGGAAGGGTTGGGGTAAGGAGTAGTAAGAACACAAGGAGATTGGATAATGAGTATCAGAATCTACTATAGTTAGAGCCAAAGAACAAGTGTTGGTGTTCTACAGCACAGTAGGGGGACCATAGTTTTCATTAAACATCTATTGTATCCTTGATAAAAAAATGGAAGAGAGTAAGTAGGTTGAAGTCTCCAAAATAAAGAAATGATGATGAGATGGGAACCCTAATTACTTGATTTGACCATTATACATTATATATTACACTCTACCTCAGAAATAATTACAATTACCGTACATTAATGAAAAAGTGAAATTTAAAAAGAACTACCATTAATATTCATGAAGCAATTAAAATAGCAACAAATTTTAACTTAGAAAGTCAAGAACATGTTGAAAGAAACAATTGTACAAAACATTAAATTAAACATGAAGTGAAATAAATTTTAGCTAACCTGGAACACTATAAATTGAAGTCAGGCCCATGAAAAATGTATGGTTCCTCATGACCTAGTTCTTAAAGCAAACTCTTTCTGTCCTTCCAGTTGATGGATTACCCACAAACATGCTGCTATCCCTGCCACATTGGGCTTCCACATTCCATTCCCTAGAGGTTTCTTCAGGGCATAGTATCTTGAAGCAAGGCTGAACTTGCCACTGTTACACTTTGCAGGCTGGGCCTATCACCCACAGCTTTGCACTCTTCTCAGACACAGGTCTGCCTGCAGCGTCCTTCCACACTGGCTAGTGCATTGAGCTTCCTTCCAGTGCTCGCAAGCCTGTATCTACTTGGGTTGTCATCAAGATACAAGAGGCTGGAGTTGTATATGTCAAACAAGCAGGTTTTGAGACATGGGAAGAGACAGCATAAATTCTGCATGTTTTCCTTCATATGGAAGCTAAAAAATTTGGTCTTAAAGGAGAAGAGAGTAGAACTATATATAAAGACTAAATCTAAAGGAATATATACACTAAATCTACAGAAGTGAAGTGGTCTTAGAATCTGATTAACAAAAAGCCACTGGAATTGCCAAAGATGAAATCAATTGCAACAAAAAACTTAGGACATCACATTGGATAAGACATAACCTCTGTCCTCAAGACACTTCCAGAAAAGAAATAAAAACACTTAACCTTATCATTTAAAATTCATTGAATATTCTTTCTGTTTTTTGTTCTTTCATTTATTTAGGAATTGTAAGCACATGAAACAGTTGAAGATCTCAAAGAGTGTTATCTTTATTTGATATTTTATCATCATTAGAAATGAAAATATTTTTATGAAACAGAATGCCAGTGGATTAACTGAAAATAAGAATAATACCTAAGTCAGTAGAGTTTTATTGCAGCTTCCCTTCTTTGAGTCTGCATTTTAATTTCTCATCAGAAATTACATTTCATGTCTACATTCAAATCATGGTATTTTATTGATCATATTTCATTGTCCTTTCTCCAGTCTGTGCCTTTTTTCATATGGCTCCTAGAAGCAAGAGATATAAAGAGGGATAAATTTATTATTACAGTATTTATATTGAAAAATTGAATGGAAAATTATATAGCTTTTTTATATCTTTATTTCTTCCAAGCTATAAATTCTGTTTCTGGGAGCAATAAAGCATTCTTACATGCATGCTCACCTTTCATGCAAATCCATCAGTTTCAACAGCTATTATTATTAATATATTACTGATGAGGAAACTGAGACTCATAATGGTTGAAGGATATACTCTGATCACATGGCTAAGTGCAGAGTCAGGAATTGTTCTGACATATTCTAAACCCAAATGTAGCGTCCTTTTAAGTTTTTCGTACTGCCTCCTAATATACACCTTAGGTACACTGGTTACCTGTTTTATTCCTCCTTTAGTTACATTTTTGGAAGTCAACAGTTGGAGCAGATTCAGAGGCATTGCTGAAGATGATTGCTCTGTCAGCAGCAGGTCATAGACCAGTAGCTTTGTGACAGCTCAAGGCAATGACAAGCACAGTACTGTGAAATCATTCCTTCAGTCTTTTAGAATAAAGGGACTTGTCTGGAACCTTGGGGATCAAAAGGAATTCTACAAAGATTCAGCTCAGCTTAGGATCAGTCTGTGGCCTGTAGGGTAGAAGGACACATAGTTATGATCTGCCTCTCTGCTTCAGCTGAGAGGACCAGCTCTGTCCCATCTGACTATGAGCATGACAATCATATGAACCCCATGTTCCACTTGTGTCTTAACCCCCTGCCCTGGCAGTGTCAGCTGGAGGCTGAGAATGTGAAGACTGATGTTCACTACACATTTGGATGCTGAGCACTTCTTAACCTTTTTTTTCAAATTAGGAACATTATTAGAAATTTTAAATAATTATATGTATTGGTGAGTAAGCCTCCTAGTGAGTCTATAGTATTTAAGAATGTGGAAATGGCACATCTCTTGGAGATTTGATACCCAATTAAGATCAGTCAATTCTCTTAAGCACTGATTCATTTGTAAATATCACCAAAAGTGAAACTGTTTAATTAGGAGCTTAAAGCCTTAGATGTAAGAGAAAGGCTCAAAAGAAAGGAGCCCAACTAGGTTTTTGAACCTGAACCAATGATCACACCAGGTAAAGCACCTGGGAGAATAATTAACTAGTTTTAAACATTCTTTTCAGGTTGTTGGCCTGAATATATCTTAAATCCAAGAGGTGTTTCAATTTTTTTATCTTTCTCTTTTTAAGAGTTCTTTCAAAGAATACAGTGGTTCAGCTTCTGTTTAAAGGGCCAGGGAATTTTTTTTTAAGAGAAAGTACTGCTTTGTTTTTATTCTTGAATTTTAAAAATTGAAAAAAAAAATAGATCAAGGACCTGAAAGCAGCTCAGATTAGCTAAAAAAAAAAAAAAAAAATAGTACAAAATATTTGTTTCCAAACTGCTGTGTTAATTATCTGAAAGAAAAAAAAAAAAGGAACACAGACTATTGAGAGTAATTTTTTTCTTCCTGTATATTCAAATGAATGTGTGCACATTTGCTACAGGAATAAAATACGGAGAAGAAAGAAGAGGACTTGATGAGAACAATCCTGCTGTTATCTTAAAGGCGACTTTAAGTGAAATGTGGGGAGTAATCATTCAGAACTTCATGTGATAAACATATGGAGTTGACAAGTATATGGAGTCAAAACAATTTTGTTAATATTCTTTTATCTTTGTCATCCAGGATAAGGTTTAGAGGACAGAGACCCTGATCTGAGGTCCACATTTAGAGAACCCTGAAACATACAACAGAAACACAGGTAAGATCTGTTCATGCAGCTAACACTATTCAGACCCCAGGAAATGCTTCTCTACGTTTCTTCCTCTTGGTCTAAAAACAAAAATAGCTGGGTCTAAAATCCCATGAATATTTGCTGTGCTGCAGACAGTGGACAGATGCTGCTTTGGAGGGCCAAGAAGAGTTGAGTGACAGAAACACGCAGGTAAAAGGTCAGACAAATTCATCCTTCCTCTCAGAGCCTGTGAATGCAATAGATTGCTGCATAATGAAGAGTAATTTCCAAGTAGTACTAAATGTCCACTCTGTAGCTTCTCTTTGTATTCAAAATCACATTTCGGGAATTTTAGATCATCATGGTATTTGCAGTAGGCACACATAGTGGCTCAAAAGCATTTTACAATGTTAGACAATTTATACCATTCTGAGTTTACTCATGTATGAATCAGGACAGAATAATATAATAAATAAAATTATAAGTAATCAATATAAGTAGTTTTAGCTATACAAAAATATTTCAAAAGATTAAGTTTTAGAATTTATTGAACTTTAAAATTCAGGTGTCAATTATTTTGATAAAATTTTAACATATATTAAAGATGACTTATATTTTGTCTTTAGTTTTTACAGAGATTAAAAATTTTTAATTGGTTTGAAAATATAAAATATACTTTCAATATTTTGCATTTGTTTTAATTTACCTTTTGAAGAATATATGTTCATATTTTATAGAGTTCATGAAACTATTTTCTTCTAATCTTCCAGGTCAATGTGAATTAATGCACATAGTCATGATTGATATAGAAAATATATTGATGCCAAGAAGAGCAAAAAAATCTGTAAAGAAAAAATGTGAAAACAATGATTTGCTAAACTTTTTAAAAACTGACAAAAACAAAATTAAAAGATTTCTGGTGAGTATAAACTATATGACAGTTTAAAATAAAATATTACAAAATCTTCCAGTTTTTTATTTAAAAATTAAGAACCAGGGCTGGGGTTGTGGCTCAGTGGTAGAGTGCTCACCTAGCATGCACAAGACATTGCGTTTGATCGTAAGAACCACATAAATGTAAAATAAAGATATTGTGTCCACCTAAAACTAAAAAATAAGTTAAAAAATAAAAATTAAGAACCAAAGAGTAATAGTGAACAAGAAAATCCTTCACATCAAATATAAAATGAATGAATCCAGTGATTTTCTTTACCAAATGAAGAATTTAATGGCTGAGCAAAGAATGGGAATAAAAAAAGAATTACTTATGTCAAATTTCCAACTCAGAAGCAATGCATGCAAATCCGGTGTGCCCATTAGAGAAAACTGTATTGATGAAATCAGAAAATTGGATTAAAAAAAAAAAAACTTTGGCGTTTTGCTATGTTCATTAGAAACTTATTCTAGAAAATGAACATCAAATGCTTTGGACAATGTGAACATTTTCTAGAAAAACAGTTTGATTAGAATTTTTTCTGGTTTCAAACACTTTTTTAAATTGGTACATTATAATTACATGTCATGGGGGATTATTTGTTGCATATTGGTTCGTGGATAACATAATTCGGTCGATTTCATTTTCCTGTATCTCCTCATTCCCTGATTTCCTCCCTTGCTATGGTCCTCTTCCTCTCCTGGATTAGCATTTCCTGCCATTATTTTTCCATTGAATGTGTGCTGCAGAAAATCCTGTTTGCCCCACAATTTCTTCAAATGGAAAAACGAAACTATGCTAACTTCCTTTTCTATTCTAAGTTCAAAGATGGTATACTTTGCTATAATGTGTTTCCAACCAATCTTTCTAGATTAGTTTTGCCCAGTGTAATATCTGTGACTGAAATTTAATTTGTTGATGACAAACACATATACACACAAACCATAAAATACAAAATATCACTTTCATTCATGAAGATACAAGGGTGGTTACTAAAAAGGAAGCATTGAATAAACAGCAAACAATGGACAGTTTTAAATACAGACAAGTAAATGCCAAGATAGAAAACCAGAATGATGTTGTTCTGTGGTTCTATTGGTGTAATATTGCATACAACAGTATGGCATTCTAAATTTTATAGAAGTCAATTCAAAGTTCATACTACAATGGCCAAATATATAAAATAATGTAAGAAAAATGCAATAAATGAGTCACTACTTAGAACTGATTATTTAGAAAGTACTCTATTAGATAACTGCCAATGCCTGTTAGTGGGATTGGCTCCATTTTTGTTCTGTCACCTAGGACTGGCTGTATGAATTATAGAATTAAAACCATATACATTTAAGATACATTCTTCAGCTAGAAACAAGAAGCCATTATTTATATTTTAATTATATAATTGCATTATTTACAGTCACTGTAAAATGTATGGAGATAAAAATGGAGATAGAATTTAGCACGTAGAATTTTACAATATATTTATCACACCTGAGTGAAAAATCTAGATTATTTCAGTTTTGTATTTAAAAAGATATCTTATCAATTCACACACACACAAAAAAAAACCCAAACAAACATAAAAATGACCTTTAAACACATGGATGAATGTACATTGCCACGCAAAATAGGAGAAACGAGAAATGCAAATCAAAGTGACACTAAGATGCTATCTCTAATAAAAGTCTATTGCTGTGGGGACACTGGCACCCTCACATATTAATAGTTGAAAAGGAAATTGGTTCATGTCTTGTAGGCTGAGATTTACCAATACCTAAAGCAGCTGGATATGTGTTGACATTTTCACTCAGCGATCCAACTACTGAGATTTTTTCCTGAAAATACACTTTCTATAATAGGAAGATACGTCTATACAAGATCATTCACTGTCATTGAAAACACCCATGCATGCCCATCCATAAGATAGTGTTTGAATGAACAATGGAATAGCCTCACAAAGGGCTTTCTTTTAGTTTTTTTAAAAAGTGTGAAAGATATTTATCAGTTGATGTGAAATCATTCCCAGGATATTGTAGATATTGCTAAGCAGAGGGACTGTTAATTAATAATGATGTTTGTGGTAGCTTTAAGCTTCTTTAAAATGCATAATTTGTATTTACTTTTCTTAATCTTGGTAAATATTCTCTTTTTAAAACCCAATTTTGTCTTTATAATTGTGTTTTCTTTTTCATAAAAATTTCCTTGATTTGCATAAACTGCTGGCTACAAAAAAAAAAAAACCTTCAGTTTCTTCAGAATTGTGGACTATGGTGCATAAATAAAGATGTACTGATTTTTTGTTGATTTTTGATAGTCTTTCCAAGAACACTAGCCTAAAGCATTTTTCTGAAGCAATAGTTCTTAAACCTAGCTGAGCTTTAAGGAAATAGAGATGTACAACTTTAAGGAAATAGAGATTCCTGGACAATACAGAAGGCTGGTTGCGGCTCAGAAATCTATATATTCTAAAAGCTTAGTAAATTCTGAGCATCATTTAGGTTAGGGAACCTTTGCTGTGAGCACATTTACAAAATAGGAAAAGAATAAAGGCATTATTGATGGCTGGGGTGTGGCTCAGCGGTAAAGCACTTGCCTCCCATGTGTGAGGCACTGGGTTCGATGCTCAGCACCACATAAAAGTAAATCAACAAAATAAAGATGCTGAGCCCATGTACAGCTAAGAAATATATATATATATTTTAAAGTAGTGTTACTCTGTATTTTTTTTCTTTTCAGTTTGGAAGTTCATAGTTATTCTCAATAATTTAATAGGAAATTGTTTATTGGACAAGGGTGTCTTATCTTGAAATTTGGGGGATCTTAAGGCCAAACTAAACAATAGGGAAGGGTCTGCCTGCCTTTTGCAGTGTGGGTTAGTGGGATGATGACTGAATTTGGAGCCGTTCCACAGGAATTGATTCCTGATTCTCATCTTGCTGTGGTCTATGACTCAGCAAGGCTGCTAATGCTGGTATCTGGTTTCTTTTCTGCAAAACCTGTGCAGCTTTCCTTTTAGACAGTCAGGAGGATCAATGAAGATACACAATGCAAAATGTTCTCATAAACTAGCCAGTGTTCTAGCTTTGAACACAATTTCATTACATATTTAAAGTCTAAATGTGTCACCATTTAATATAATGTGTAAAGCCGGATTCTATATTGAATGACATCACTTTTGTATGGTAACAACAATCTCTTCCTGTATCTGTGTGTCTGTCCCTCTTTCCCACCATCTTCTCTGTTAATTAAAACAGGCATGGACTTCACTTATTTGGGAGTACTGTGCCCTTTCTCAAAAGGACAGTGTCAGTATCAGGTAACTCATGACAGATTTGAGATGGAGTTGAAACAGAAATCTAAGGTGCTTTGAAAATAACTCTCCTGAGGAAGGAGTTCCACACATCTTTATAAGGCAGATGAATAATTATATTCCATATGATCTAATATAAACATTTACATCTGTTAAACATATATCCTTCAAAAAGTCTGGCAGAATCAAATACAGTTCACAAACAGTTTTATTATTATATAATTGCCTTATTTTCTGGTACATATTGTGTGCTATTATTTCAGAAAACATACCAAGTAACATCATATTTATCTTGGATAAATACATCCTGCATATTTTCAATAAAGTGATAGAAGTCACCACAATAAATTGAAAACTACATATGCTTGAGAAAAATGCCAAAGGGGTGGAAATAGTCTTGATTTTGGTGCTATGTTTCCTGAGCTGGAACAGAATCCTGCATTTCTGGTAGCAGTCACACCTCTCTGTTAATGCCGTTAGCAATTCTTTATCTACTTCTGGAGTCTATAAAAGCTTAGTGTAGCCAAGCGATGCCAAGTGCATACATAATTCCTGGTACTCTGTTATGAAAAAGATTCATTAGTAACACGCAGCCCTCCATGATGAAGTGTGGAGTCCATGTCAGAGTGCAGAAGACCCATCCCAATATTATTTTTAGATATCTTCAAAGTAAAATCATGACTACTGTATTTCTACAGCACATTCAGACTAAGAACATTATGATAATTGACGTACCCATTATGATAAGTATATATTCGTGGGTGGGTGGCTTTCCTGCCCCAAATAAGCCATTTTTATAGTTAGAATTTTCACCTGTCCTACTTTCTTCTAATCTATCTTTTAAATTTTTAAAATTTAAAATCAATTGCTCAATTAAACTGATTCAATGACCCAGCAATATGAAGCAAAAAAAAAAACCTGTCTGATCAGTAGTTTCAAAAATCAGCTGGCGTGCTTGCTTGAAGCAAATCATGTTTGAGCACATGTACTCAAACTGTAACAAGAGAGAGAAGAATAGTAGAGCCCCTGATAAAAATGATGTACATTTTTTAAAGAAAATCACCTGGGAGGAGTGTCCATCTGCAGAAGAATGAATAAACAGAATGTATTCTATACATGCAATGGAATATTATTCAGCCTTGAAAAAGGGGAAATTCTGACACACGCTAACAATGTGCATGAACCTTGATGACATGAGGCTGAGTGAAATGAGCACATCTCAAAAAAGACAAATATTGAATGATTTCACTTACATTAAGTGCCTGGGATAGACAAATTCGTAGTCAGAAAATAAGATAGTGGTTGCCAAGACATAAGGGGGAGAAATGGAGGACTATTGTTCAACATGTATAGAATTTCAGTTTCACAAGAAGTAGAGATGGATGGTGGTGATAGCTGAAAAACTATGTGAATTTACTTAATACTGTTATGCTTGAATTCAGGAACCCCAAAAGACCATCAGAGACCAAGATTGATGTAAGCAGCAAAGAGGTGTTTATTGCAAGCTAGCTCGGTCCTCTGTGCACACACAGCAACTGGTGACACTGAGAGGCCCCAAGCCCAGGGTTTGCAGCAGTTTTATACACTCTTTGGGGAAGGCAGGGACTTCACATGCATCATAGCATCTCTTAGCAAATCATCACACACCGCGGGAAAATCATAAAACAATTCTAAAACATGATTAGCATATTCACTGACAGGAACAAGTTGGGTAAGTGTGATTGGTTAGTACAAGAGGGGGATTCGTTTGAACTGATTGGTTTAAACCATGAGGGGAGTATGTGCTGAACTACTTGGTTTCCCAACATGTTACCAACCACCATAAACTACTGGGAGGGTCATCCAGCATCCCAGGTATTTTCCCTGTCTCATGCTGATTGGTGGCTCCTAGGGGGTTGCTGTGGGTCCTCCCTAGCCTGACTGAGTCAGGGACACCTGGCGCAGCAGATCTCTCCTGATATTTGTAGATAAACAACTCAGCAGGGTGGGTATGTGCCTAGGAGTGCTCTGTGGGTCTTTCCAAGGGCAAGGGTCACGCCCCCTTCCTTGGACAGGCTTTGCTCTGAGGTAGAGGCTGGCTTTTCAATACCATATAACTGAGTTAAATGGTTAAGATACAAGTTTTATATGTATTTGACAAAAATTATAAAATAATGTCTTAAAAAATATCACCCAAGAATACACGAACCCCAGTTATGTGCTTCAGGTCTACAGAATTAGAGATGGGGACCCTGCATGTGGGATTTCTAGGAGATCCCCAGCTAAATTGGACACAAAATTGTTTAGGAAACACTGTTTTAGAATACAATCATGGCTTTATTTTGCATCATTCATTTTTTTTAAATATATTAGGAATTGAACTCGGGCACTTAACCACTGAGCCTTTATTTTTTATTTTTAAACAGGGTCTAGCTAAGTTACCGAGCCTGGGCTTGAACTTGTGATCCTCCTGCCTCAGCCTCCCAAGTTGCTGGGATTACACATATGCACCACCCACACTGACTCAAATCATTTTACTGCTTGTCTAAGAAAACCAGATAGTGTGCAGCAGGATCCAACCAAAGTCTAACTTTACCCTTGATCAGAATTGGGGAGGGCGGGGGAAAGGAAGAAGACTACAAATCAGAGAAAGAAACTTTTCCAAAAGAGACAAAAGATAACATTAAAAGACAAGACATTAGTATGGCAATATGTAAATCAATGGATGTGTAACTGATGTGATTCTGCAATCTGTATATGGGGTAAAAATGGGAGCTCATAACCCACTTGAATCAAAGTGTGAAATATGATATATCAAGAACTATGTAATGTTTTGAACAGCCAACAATAAAAAATTTAAAAAAAAAATTGAACAAATGTTGATGCTTGAAGTAGCATTCAGGGTCTTTTCTCAATTAAAAAAAAAAAAAGAAAACAATCCCTTCCTTTGCCTTTGCTTATTTTTGCCTTTTATAGACAAGTTCTTTACAGATATAGCTTTATTCAATAGCACAATGTTGTTAAATGAGAATTTACATTTTTATTTTACTGATAAAGAAACGAAGGCTCAGAGATGCCAAGACTTTGCCCCATGTTACATGCTCATATATGGTGAAAACTATGTCTACCTGACATCAGAACCTTTTGTCTTTTCAACGGTGCCCTGCTTCTCTGCGTGACTTCATTCCACTCCTTCATAGCGCAGTGAGGAGGACCTCATTATTGCCATTTTTAAAATAAGGAAAGAACCTCAGGGATACGAGTTTATGAAGGTCACACAGTAAGGCTTCCATGTTTTGATTTGATTTTCATCCATAAAGTAGAGCTATTTCACCTTTGAGAAATATATTGAAGAAGCCAAATAAAATTGAATGTCATAAAAATAATGCAAGAAGAAGTAAAATCTTGATTAATAGAAAGTGCCAGGCAGCTATGGTTAATTGAAGGTTAACTAGAAGCTTCTTTTTGTTTTAACCTTTAATGCTGAAAAATCCTTTCAAAACAGATTGAGACACATCCTGGTTTTACATAAGTTTAGTACAATGAACACAATTAAATCTCTTTTTTTTTTTAGTGTTCTTTTTAAACTTCTGTCTATCCCTGCAGATATAGTTTATATAGGAAATTTGTTTAGAAATTTTTTTCTTTATAGTTTATATAGAAAATTCATATATAGTTTATATATGAATTTTTATGGAAGCCAGGAAAAACTTAAAAAATGGTCCTTTTGACCAAATCTTTACTTGGAGCTTACATGACTTCTTTCTTTAAAACAAAGCATCAAAAAACTTCTTTCCTAAGACCGTTTACAGGAAATAATTATACATTTGGTCAATATTTTATGCTCTTCCTCTTAAATAAAATTGTAGGCTAGAGAAGTATCGTCAATTTTCTACTTAAATAGGATATTCCCTTATATAAAGGAAAAGATGCATTATGACTTGTATGACTTTCTCATTTATTAGGAAAAATGTGAGATATACAAGTTTGTCATATTATCTAGTGTTATGTTTTACATATGAAGTATACGTCAAAAAGCTCATTTTTGAGACAAGGCAAGAATGTTCAGAGGTGCAATTATGAGAGCTGTAACCTAATCAGTAAATTAATCCACTGGTCCAGATTTAACTGTGTGGTAACGGTAGACAAGTAGGGTGTGGCTGGAGGAAGTAGGTCACTGGGAGTTAGCTTTTGGAGTTTGGATTTTATCCTTGATGAGAAGAGCTCTCTCTGCTTTCTGGTTGTCATGTCCTGCGCTGATTTCCTCCATTGCACCCTTCCACCATGATGTTTGGCCTCATTTGAGCACAGGGCTATGGGATTGACGGACTGTGGACTGAACCTGTCAAACCATGAGACAAAATAAACTTACCCTCCCTATGTTGTTCTTGCCTGATGTTTTGGTCACAGCAATGAAAAACCTAGCTAAAACACCTTGTGAAATACCCACTCTGAGAAGTTGACTTATTTATTTATTTATTTATTTTTGCCTAAACTGATGTTCATTGACCTTCTCTTTATGTTTCATGCATTACTGTCACAATTTTCATTGACACATACCTACTAAAAGAGATAGTTAAAATAATTTGAAATAAGAAGAAATGCTAGAGTTGTCTATGACAAGAACTTAAGGTATCTATTGGCCAGTCAATATTATGCCCTTTGTAGATTAGAAAAATAATAGTAGAAATAGATGTCTATTGTTGAAATTATGATTAGTGATTTTTCCAAGTAGAGGCTAAAATACTTTAAATCACTTTCACACTTGCCAGAATACAGTATATGAAGCTAGCCAGTTTGTTATAGTTTACCTGGAAGAATGGTACCCTATATTTCATTCCTGCAAAAACCTCTGGCTAGACACTAGATTACGAAATGGTTGGTCACCCAAGGTTAACCAGAAACCCAGCTGCAATTACGTTGCATTTGTTGTATTTTCTTTGAACGAATCTTCCATGCTAGGTTCAGCTGTATTATTCTTTAAAAAAAAAAGAATACAAAGACAGGAATTAGAAGAATAAATAGGACTTGATTATGTCTATACTTGCTAATAAATGTCTATTTTCACAGGAAAGTTTCATTCTCAGTAACTTAGAAAGCTTGCTTTATTTACTCAGAAAGATGGTGTAAGAGCCGTCAGAGAGCCAACTCTAAAGGTATCTTGGTCCATTTGGGTTGCCGTAACACAGTAACATAGACTGTCTATTGTTTTTTTTTAACTCAAGGGAACCCAATATTTGTATATCCAAATTGTTTAGGTCAGTTTATGGCAATAGAGTACTGTCTATTGTTTTTTACTCAAGGGAACCCAATATTTGTATATCTAAATTGTTTAGGTCAGTTTATGGCAACAGAGCCCCAAGTAAATTGTATGCATTCTTAAAGATATTCAGGCAGTGGATTCACTAAATGATCAAGAAGATCCCTTTCAGTGTACAGAAACAAAACTGCATATGGGCCTGCATTTGGAATAGTCCTAGAAAAGAAATCATTTATCTGGAACATTCTGATGATTAGAAATGACTAGCCAAGAAAAATTTGCTCATTCCCATTTGCTTGGATGAATGGTTCTTTTTGGAAGTCAATTTGCTGTAACACAGGCAGAACATGTGGGAAGACGTTCAAATTCCTATGATAAGCCCAGGCCTGGCATTTCACATGAGAGTGGTTGTAGGGTCAGAGTCCAACAGATGGGATGGTGACAGAGTGTACTCACAAGAAGTGAAAAGTGACCTGAAGTCCTGATACACAAGATCATTCTAGAGACAGGAAGAGGACTTGCCTCTTTTTCCCTTACCACAGCACTATCAGGCTTCCTGCATCCTGTTTCCCTTTTAAGATTTCTTCTTTCAGATATAGCTTAATCTTTACCTGAGTCTCTCATTATAAGATTAAGAATTTTGAGTAAGATGGCAATGACGTAGCAGGAAGATCCACAATCACACTCCAAATTTGAACAGTCTTGGCAGATGTCAGATCCTCATTTCTAACACATTGTCTGAGAAAGCCCAATGCCTTCCCCGTAGAGTTAGTTGTTGGGAGTTAAAAACTCACGTAAAACTCAAAACGTTCATTTTCCAAGAAGAATATCTGGCTCCATGTTTGTAGGTGATATTTGTGTTATTAGAAGGGCTGAATGTCCCTTCTATTTATCATCACATTTGTGAAGCTGGATATCAGATATCTTATTCTCCGGGCTTGTTGTTATAGCTTGTGGTGGAGACACTCCTCAAACACTTGCAAAAGTGATAACAGAAAGAAAGCTGACAAAACCTGATATGATTTTATTTCCCAGATTTCTTCTATCTCATATAAGCGAGTCTGAGTCAGCACCTATCTTTCTTGCTTTCTTCCATCTGCTCTCTTTTTGCACCAGCACAATTTACCATTTGATTGATATTCTGGCTGTTTACCATGTGGTCCAAAAGACAATGAAAATTTTATATCTTTAAATATTTAACAAAATGGATTTAACTAATTATGAACTCAGTATCTTTCCAGGACCATAGCTGGGGCTGCACAAAGCACAAAGGCTTCCTGTCTAATAGTCACTCACCACCTCAGTAGTCTTGCTTCTGGCAAGATTGAAAAGGAAAGGACTGCAAGCTTGGTGGGAGGGGCAGGTGGCCTAAGAAAATAATGAAAGCATGGTTTAAGAAGCCTTTTATGCAACTCCCAGGGTCCTGGCATTTACTTTGATGTCACTTTTCTTCATGATGTTGAAAGATGCAAAACCTCTCTCCTTCTGTAACCTCAGGAAAGTCATATACTCTACAGAATAGTTACTTTTCTTGAGCCCGTCAGAGAGCTGAGTCACAAGGTATCTTGGTCCATTTGGGTTGCCATAACACAGTAACATAGACTGGGTGGCTTTCTCACAGTTCTGGGGACTTGAAGTCCAAGATCAGGCAGACTAGTCTGGTGAAGATGCTCCCCTTTCTGGATTGTAGATGGCCCTCTCTTTGTTGCATGTTCACGTGGTGGAGAGCAGATGAAGAGTATGCTCCCCTGGATCTTCAGTTAAGGACACTCACACCATTTGGAGGCTCTACACTCACGACTTGATTACCCCGCAAAGCCCTACCTTGTAATAGAACATGCTCACTTCAGCATATGAAATATGGGATGCATGAACATTCAATCCATAACACAAAGCAATCAAACACACTAAATATCAATAAAGAACAAATCTTATCCAAAAGAAAAAAGTTAAGATACACAGACTGGCTCACCTTGGGCACAGCATGAGACATACAACACATGAAGGGGGAAAAAGAAATTGGCTAAAGTTTAACAAACTCTCAAATACAAAGGATGGCCAAGCATGCCAGTTTAGAAAAGATGATAGAATCAGACAATTTTCTATTTCGCAGGCCTGTATTTTGTGCTTATAAGTACCGAGACTAAATTGGAAAAAGATATATTTCATTTTTTTATAGTTATATAAAAATGGGTTCTACTGTGTGTATAACTAAAAAGAAAAAGACTGGGAAAAAGAGAAAGACTGGGAAAAGACAGGTGACAAGCTAGTCTCCTACTACATACTGCACAGGGGGATATTTCAGGTACTAGGGACCAGGTCAAAGCTGTGCCTACATCCTAGAACCATTCTGTCCTACAAGACAAGCTTTACTCTGCTAGGTAGGAGCCATGAACTCTCACTCCTAGAGCATGGGTAAATATGCAGTGCTTCTGGTTTAGGAATGGAGGAAAACCAGTCTGCCTCAGAAAAAGGGTAGGAAAGCCTCTCAATCTGGAGGACACAGCCAAATAGCCATTCTTGCTTAACTAGATGTAGAAGCAAATGTCCTTCTATTTAAATTTTTGCACCCCACATCATATGCTGTATCTTAATTCCCAGTGTGATAGCATATATATAACAATGTGGTATTCAGGAGGTGAGTTGGTCATGAGGGTGGAGCCCTCATTAATGGAATCAATGCCCTTACAAGAGACCCCAGAGACATCCTTCACCCTCTGCCATACAAGGACACAGCAAAGAAGACAACCATCTATAAACAAGGAAAATGCCCCTCCCCAGACATTGAATCTGCTTGTGACTTCATCTTGTTCTCCTGAGACTCTAGAACTGTGAGAAATAACATAAGGTCATCCAATCAATGTTATTCTTCTATAGGTGTTCGAATGGACTAAGATATAGGGAGAAGAGCAAGAGATTATCTTGAACCTAGTATCCTGCACTCATAACAAAAATGATCTATCATTACAGGAGGAAGGGCAGGAGATATTTCCTAAGACCACCTAGAAATAGAAAGCAGAGTCTGGGTGCTTTGGGAAATGGAGCATGGAGGTAGGAAAAACAAAAAACAAAAAACAAACAAACAAACAAACAACCAGAAGATCTAGATCCTGACTAAAACTGACCAAAAACCAAAACAAAGTAAAAGAGTGTCCTAAGAAGGGCTAAGGACATAGCTCAGTAGGAAAGTATGTGCCTAGCATGTGAGATGCCCTGGGTTGAATCCCCAACACTGAAAAATTAAAAAAAAAAAAAAGCACCCAATCCTTTGACAAATCTAGTACTGACTAACACAAATAACTCATGAGGTAGGAGAGAAAACTCCTATGTTGCACAGTAAAGCCTGAGGATGAACCAGGACACTGAGAGACTGAGAGGGACCCTCCTGCATCTCCCCAGGGGCTGTATTAAGCCAGACTTAACGAAGTCAAACATTGGAAGACTAAAACCTGTGCAGTACTACCTAGGAAAACCTTAAGCCCAGGTCAACTATTGACTGTGTGGAATCCACTCAGCACACCACCGAGAGATGCACTGAGGACAACACAGGTCCTTATCCAGGCCTAGATGCTATTCACTCAGACTCCATAGCTGTTTTGCACACAGTATTAATTATTCAGTCAAAAACCCTAAGGCACACAGATAAGGAGAAAAGACCCCCAAACACCAATTGCCAATAGTTCAAGCAATCAATAGAACCAGACAAATGATCTAGATACTAACGCCATCAGATGGGACTTTAAAATATCCAAGATAAATTACAGATACAGATAATCACATACAGGAACAGATGGGACTTATAACAGAGAAGAAGAAACTATTTGTTCAAGCGTATATGCTAGTAAAAAGAAAAAGCTATCGAAAATGAAAATTTCCTTCATGGAGCTTATTAGCAGACCAGATACTACTAAAAATATAAGCTAAGTAGAAGGTAAGTAAATAAAAAAAGAAAGAAGAAGAGGAGTGAAAGCAGT
This sequence comes from Marmota marmota marmota, assembly GCF_001458135.2. Lineage (NCBI taxonomy): Eukaryota > Metazoa > Chordata > Mammalia > Rodentia > Sciuridae > Marmota > Marmota marmota. Next base: position 5,121,295 of record NW_026000075.1, read on the forward strand.
GGGGGGGAGGGAGAGAGGAAAGAAGAAAGGAAGGAGAGGGAGAAGGGAGGAAGAAAAGGAGGAGAGGGAAGGAAGAAGAGAAGAAAGCATCGGAGAGTAATGGGGTAGTATTAATAGGCCTAACATGCATGAATTGGATTCCCAGTAGGAGATAAGAGATGGAATGGGCTAGAGGACATATTTAAAGAGGAAAAGATTGAGAACATTTTGGAATTAAATGGAGAAAACAAACCAGAGAGTTAGAACAAACATCAAGACTCTTGCCAAACCACTTAAAAACAAAGGAAAAGAAAATATCTTGAAGATAAACAGAGGATCAAAAAACATTGCACACAAAAGAACGGAAGAATGCAGCAAGAGAGAAGCCAATGAACAACATGTTTAAAGTATTTAGAGGAAAAAATGAAATTGTATGGCCAATTCCATACTTTTCGTACTAACAAACAGAGAGAGGATTCTTTGCCAGCAATCTTGTGCTAGAAGTTTTAAAGGACGTTCCTCAGGGTAGCTTTGCTAGATTTATACAAATTAGTGGAGCACTAAAAATGAAAGTAAAGTGTTTTTCTACTTTTATTCACAGGATAGTTGATAATTTAAAGTAAAAAATAAATAAATAAATAAGGCAATGTATTGTAGGGATTTACTATGTATTAAAGCAAAAGTATTCCAATAGCCATGGTGGAAGAGAAGAATAGAAGTACAGTATAGTAAGGTTCTTGTACTTACATAAAGTAGTATAATATTATTGAATGTACAGAATGGGAAGATGGTGTATGTTATAAACCTTATAAATCATGAAAAGAAAATATGTAGTTTATAAGCATCCTTATAAGTGAAGGTAAAGTAGAATAAAATACTCAATCCAAAAGAAGACAGAAAATAAAACAGATGAGGCCAGCAAAAAGCAATTACTACAATTGTGGATTTGAATCTAGCTGCATAAATTATTATATCAAATAAAAAAATTCTGGAAAATGACAACTAAAAAGGTACATATTTTCAGATTGCACACAAAAGTTGCATCCAACTACATGCCTGATAAGTTTCCTTTAGTATAAATACATGTATAGGGTAAACATTAAGACATGGAAGTTATTTCATGAAAAAAATCTATTAAAATAATGATGGAATGGGTACACTAGTATCTGTAAAAGTCAACCTCTAAACTGGAAATATAATAAGGAATATGAGAGAGGCATGACATAATAACAAAATTTCACCATCTATTCACCAAAAGATGTGACAATATTCCATGTGCATATATCCAAAATAGGGCATAAAAATTCATAAAACAAAACTAGTAAATTGACAGGAGAAATACATAAATCCACAATTATCTTTGACACCTTCAATACTTCTCTCTTAGAAATCAATAGAACAAGTTGATGGAAAATCAGTAAGGATATATAAGACCTGAACAACACTGTCAAACAATGTGATCTACTAGATATAACGTTTCCATGTAACAGCAGAATTCACAATCTTTTCAAGTGCACATGCAACATTCAGAAAAATAGGCGTATTTTGTGACATAAAACCAATTTGAATAAATCTTAACCAAAATCGTTCACAATAGGTTCTCTGACCCCGATATCTTTAATTAAACAACGAGTAACAGAAAGATATATGGAAAATGTCCAAATATTTAGGAATTAACACAATATTACATAGTTCAAAGAGGAAGTCACGAGGAAAATTAGAAAATATTTTGAATTGAATAAAAATGAAAACCTAACTTTTGAAAATGTGTTAGACGCATCTAAAGCAATGCTTAGAACAAAATTTCCATTACTAAAAGCCAACATTAGAAAATTATAGATTATTTTGAATTCCCTCTGGAAACTAAAAAACAGGGATAAATTAAACTTAATAAAAAACAGAAGGAAAAAAAAAAATAAAAATAAGAGTAGAAATAAACAGAATTGAAAACATAAAAACAATCAATAAAATGGATGAAATCAAAAGCCATTTCCCTGAAAAGATAAATAGAAGTCAAAAATATATCACCATGTATATCAACAAAGGGAAAATGTGAGAGAAAAAATCAAATCAAATGAAGTAGAGGACATCACTACATGTTCAACAACAATTAGAAAAAATGGTAAAGAAATATTACAGTGTCCTTCTGCTATTAAATCTGGCAAGTAAGATAAACTAGCAAATTCCTTGACATGTACCCATTAAGAACACTGAAGAAGAAATTGATGAGCTGAATAGTTCTATATCTATCAAAGTTAAATTGAGAGTTAAGCTCTTCCAATATATATACTGCCAGGCCCAGATGGCTTTAATAGTAAATTCTACCAAACATTTGAGGAAGCAATATTCCAAAGTCTACAAACTTTTTCAGAATACAGAAGAAGAAAAAAATCATTTTCATGTCTGCTTTATGAGGTCAATGTTAGTCTGATACCAAAACCTGACAACTTCAAACAAACTATTACATTTTAAAGGTTTAAAATGATTAGACTTAAAAAAAACAAAACCATTAAGATAAAAATTTTAACCCCAAACCAATAAGATACAATTTTTCAAATGGCAAGCAGATTTTAAATATCCTAAACCACTGAACTAAGAAATTGCTGTCTGTTCTCATCAAACTTATTCTTATGGTGACAGACAGTTTAAAACTTAATGTTTAATAGGCCATGTAGTGATCAGTGCAAAGAAAAAATAAATTAGGATAAGATAATAAAGACTGCTGAAGAAGGAGGTGATATTTAGTGTAGTTAAGTGGGTTTTAGGAGAACTTCTGTGAGAAGGTGGGTTTGAGCATAGACCCCAAGGAAGTGAGAAAATGAGGATGTAAGTTGACGACTGAAAGGTAAAGAAATGAAAAATATGAAACAAAATTAAGACAGGGAGCACAGAGTAAAATGTCTTATATGTATCTAGCAGAAATTACAGAGAGAGAGAGAGAGAGAGAGAGAGAGAGAGAGAGAGAATATAAATAGAAGGGTTCAAGGGAACAATGTTCAATTAGATCTTGGCTGAGAAATTTCCAGAATCAGTGAAAGAACTTATATCCTAACATGAAAGGAATACAAGCCCTTATACAAACAAACAGGATACATAAAAATAAATCTCAGCGAAACACATCTTCATGAAATGGCTGGACACTAAAGATAATTTTATAATAGTAAATGGTACATGAAGTATTGGAAAAACTATGTAATGTGCTCTTTCGGGTCACTGGGCTATCATGTAAAGGGGAAAGTCAGGTGGAAGAGAAGACAAAAAGGAATCAATTACCCTTTCTGATTTTTATTCAGAAGAAATTTGAATATGAACAAGGCATTTAAGGAAGATATGAGTGAAAAGAAATGATTACAGATGGGAGAGAGAATGGGATGAGATAAACTTTAGTGGAAAGAAATATGACTCAGACTTACAATGGAGATCTAACCCCGGTGGACAGACTCCCGTAAGGAAAGCAGTAAACTGGGGCAACATGCAGAGGATTGTGGGTATTGTAAGAGCATCCTAGGGCCCCTCCTAGATTTGGTTTTAAATGTACCATGGATTTTATAAAGTAAGTTCTGAAGAGTTGAAAGCAAAATAGAAAAGTTGCTGAGTAACCGTTGCATAATATAATAATAATAACAACAACAACAACAATAACAACAGGCACAGGAACGTCAGTCTCTGAAGACAAAAATCAAAGAGAGATGGTCTCCTTCATATTGTTTCAAATGCATCAGAACCACAGACATAATGTTTCCTGGTTCTTGAAGAAGCACATTTTTGTTACTTAAAAAAGTCTTCATTTCTTGAAAAAATAAAATAAACGGTCTTATCTACTTTGTAGGTCAACATAATGTTAAAAAAAAAATCTACATTTTATCCTTAGATTTTAAAGCCCACTCATTCAATGAGAAGGAACAGATATGGCTAAGCTGTGTTAACAAAAATCTCCAAAAATTTCAAAAATATTTGATTCCTCTCTCCAGATAACCTAATTTCTTTCTCAGATTTTTCCAAATGAAGCATGACACATCATTGTTATGACACAACGAGGTAAGACTTCAAAGTGTGAGGGGGTGTTAGGCAGAAGACTATTGCTAACAAATAAAAAAATGTAGGTTGGAGTCCCACATACCATTTTAAAAAATAGTCGTGTCTGTTGCACTCAATCACTTATTGCTAAAAATGAAATATCACAGGATATAAAGTGTCAGAGAGGCAGTCAAGAGACTTCCTTCAGATTTTTCATTGCATAAAATTAATTGGTTCAATTGAAGTTGGAGGATTGTCTAGGGGTTTCTGATAAATGCTCTTTAAAAACCATGTAGCAGTAGGTTTTGAAGTGAGAGATCTATCTATTAGTACAAGCTGTTCCATTGGAGGCATTTATAATTTGGTCAAACTAATTCTAGAAATAAATGTTCCCATCAGAAGTTGCATGCGATTGCCAATAAAATAAATGTGAGATAGAAATATTGTTCAGAAGAGAATATTGCCCTTGGTGGAAATACAATTTATTTTTTTAGGTGAGATCAGAAACATGAGTACATCTATGTATCCTGTCATGTAAAGTAAACATTAGGCTCTCACTCTGGTCACAGGGACTCATTTAACAGGAATGGCCCTTTAAGGTCATATGGTACTTCTTTGGTAGCGTTTGATAAAAATATGTTGCTTGTCTTTGATTATAAAATCAAGAGACTAAAAATTCCAACACAAATCACAGGAACAAGAAATAGTTGGGAGAATCATGATTCCACCCTCTCAGTAACAATTTATAATATGATATCACTGTATCTGAAATTTAAACAGTTCTATAGAGCTAAATTGTCACTGCCACTGCCTGAGTGTCATTGTTCCAGTGGTGATGATATGGTGAGCAGCCTGGTGCTAGAGCCACCTGCCAAAGTTCACAACCTGAGACAGAGGCTTTAGAACCAAGTTGGCCCAGTTCCCTTCTTGAGGCCCTAACTTGTGCCTGAACCACACGAGAATGATAAAAACTGCCTCCATTGAAGAGTCGCTGAGTGAATCATACAAGAAAATGTATGGCAAAGCCATCTGCAAGTTTCAAGGATCCATATCACTTTGAGGAATTTTTATTATTGGGTAAGAGCAAACATCACTGCTGCTCTAGATTATGGGGCCAAATGTCAGTACGAGAATATCTTTTTTTTTTCCAAAATATTTTTTAGGGGGCTAGGGCACACTGGGTTTGATCCTCAGCATCACATAAAAATAAGTAAATAAAGACAGTGTGTCCATCTATAACTAAAAAATTTAAAAATATTTTTTAGTTGTCCGTGGACCTTTATTTTATTTATTTATATGTGGTGCTGAGAATTGAACCCAGTGCATCACACATGCTAGGCAAGCACTCTACCACTGAGCCACAACCCCAGCCCTGAGAAAATTCTTCTTGTGTGCTTGCCTAGCATGTGTGAGGTACTTGGTTTGATTCTCAGCACCACATATACATAAATAAAATAAAGGTCCATTGACAAAAAATATTTTTAAAAAAGAAAGCAAATTCTTCTTGCTTTCATTTTGTGAAATCTTTTCATCAGTCAGAACAGCTTTTGCCTAACAGTTTTAATTCTGTGTGCTTCTGCAGAGTCTTTGACCAATAATATGAATCTTTTTAAAGAACATATTTTCTAATTTTAGGACATACTAGGACTCAATGAACCACAGTGATCAAATATGCCTAATCATTGTTCATAGTTGTTGTGGGTCTAAAAAAAGGCTTATTCACTGGGACAAAGAGAATTGCAGATCTTGTTTATCAGACCCTCATACCATGTTGGCCACAGAGTAAGAAATGCAACCAGTTAACTTCATAACTGAGATGGAGAGATAAAGAGCCAGAAAATAATAATAAAGGTACTCTTGTTCTTTTCTTTTTTCTATTAAACATTGGGTCCCTGTCATCAAATACTGATAATTTTAACACATTTAAAAATTATTTTTCAAAATATTTTCTTTTCTGACTTTTCTAATGTTGACATTTTTTTTCATACTTGGCTATTGTTCAAGATGCTTATCAATGGAGGTTGCTAGGATAAAACAGGAAACAGTTTTTCAATGTTTTTATGTGTAAAATCATAGAAATATGTTTTCTTGTTTCCCCCTGCTAAGAGGTTCCATGTTGGCATGCACACCTGTTCCCATGCAAAGATTTTGTTGCAATGAATGGGGGACTGGGGAGTAGCTCGATGGTGGAGTGCTCTTCTAATATCTGTGAGGCTGGATTCAATCCCTACAAATAAGTAAATAAAAATTATTGCAATGCAGTAGTTAACTGATATAATGTGCTTCAATCCTCTAGTGAGGGAAGAAGAGTGCTGATCATCTAATAAGCGTTTGTCATTACTGAAAAGCACTAGCAATGACCAAGAGTATTTGGAGTTTGCTTTTGACAGTGTAAATGAGGGTTCAGCGGGAAAAAAGCTTCATTCTTAGTATTCTGTGTTAAAATAACTAGTTCATTTTAACAAGTTTTGATTGTATAAGGCCCTAGGTTCAATCCCTAGCATCACCACAAATAAAAATAAAATAAAAAATAAAACTACATGTTTGCACTTGGACCTCACTGGTAAGAAAAAAACAAAAGAAAAAGAAAAAAGAAAGAAAAGGAAACCCTGAGCAGAGGCTTATGATATCCTGTGATAGGAGTATTGCAGCAGATGTGACGCAGACAAAAATGACAGATTTCAGGCTGGCATGAGGAAAGCATAATTCACACTGAGGACAATTAAGTTGCATGTTAAATGATGAGTAAATATTCACCATAACTAGGGAACACTGATAAAGGAAAAGCATTTGGAACAAAGGCTCATCAGCATTGAGATGGAAGGGCTAGAGAGAAAGTTTAGAGAAATGAGAAAAGTCTTTGTGAAAGGCTCATTTTCTGTTAAGGAACAAGAAGCTTGGATTTAAGTGCAAACCTACCTATAATCAATTCGATCTGAAACAGTTCCTTTTCTTAATGTACATTCCTTTCCAGTCCCTTACTCTCTAAGTAGTTATCAATTCAGCAGGTCTGGTCTCCAGGTCTGCTTCAAAGCTGTCATTTTAACATCACCATTGGTTCATCCCACGGCTACTTCCTTTATCTCGAAATAGCCCCCTCCCACTGCTTTACATCTGATGCACATCCTCAAATAAGTTTCTCAGAAAGGGTAAATGAAATGTGAAATTTATTCTTTGTAAAACTAAAAATCTTTCATAGGCTTTCAATTTTCATCAATCGTTCAGTTAAATTTCAAAAAAACTCTGTTTAAAACTTTTCCACTTAGAGGAGTTTTTTTGTTTGTTTTTGTTTTCAAATCAACATCTAATGTTAATATAATGAAAAAGTCAGTATGGTACCAGTTTCTTTCTTTGTCTTTTTCATTTTAGGTGAACTATGGGTAGGTGGAGGGAGTGGGGAAGGCAGAGCACATGGCTGAAAGACAGAGTTAGCAAGTCCTGTGTTTTTAAGTATGTAGCTTCTCTTGCCTTTAACCTAGCAGATTCTCGCTGCTCCTGAAGTTTCATGTGCATATTGTGAAATATGGCCCATCATTGCTTTACCATTCAACACGTGAACATGTTTCCAAGTGCTTTCAGTCTTCCAGAAATTTATTCATTGCTCTTCCTTCTCACTTTCCAACCTTGTCTCATGGCTCACTTCCTTTTCTTAGATTTATAGCTTAAAATTTTTATTTCTATGTAATATCAGGAGGAATAAAAAGTGAATGTGTATTATTTGTTTACTGTCTTGAGTTAGAACTTCAAGTCACTTTTTAAATGAATAAGTGAGTTTACAAAGGGACAGTCCATTGTAGTCACTTAAGTATTTTAAGATGATATTGTGATCTTGAGTGTAGCTCAGTGTTAGAGCTCCTGCCTAGCATGCTGGAGGCCCTGGGTTCCATCCCTAACATCACCACAAATAAAAATAGAAAAGAATCAGAATAGATATTACTATCACATATCCAAACTTCTCCTTATGATTTCTTATTCTGCTTTTTTAGTATGCCATTTTTGTTTGGTTTCTGGATATATAATGAATGCAGGTTAAATAAAATGATTTTGACCTTACACTTTCTATGCCCTCATTTTTTCATAATACAGACCAGTAGCTTTTTGTTTCCCAAAGAAGTTCAGATAAAAGGTATCGACCAAACACTCGGCATAATTTTAATTTTTGGAATCTCCATAAATTCTTCAACAGAGATGAATTTATGATGCCTTTAATGATTGGCACCATAGAATTGAAAGAACTTCAAAAAATCCACTGTCATCAATCATGCATGGCACTTCTTTACTGAGGCACATGTTAAAGGATTTAACGGTTTCTTATGATGTGTGCACCTTGAAATTTTCGAGTTTGATTTAAAAGAGCTCACTAGGATATAATTAACTCAGAACTTAGAGCCTTGTGCATAATTTAGAGGCAATTACAGTTCAAGGAAATAATAAGCTAACTTTTCAAATTCAAACAAAAAACAATCTGGAAAAATAGAATTAATCACTGGCAATTACTGAGTTAAAATATCTAACTTATTACCTAAAACACCCCCACATAATCATGCATTCAACTTTAACTGAGCCTGTAATTGTAATCATAATTAGGGATGTGCAGGCATTAAAAACTCAAAAGATCATAAAACACATGAAGTTTCTATTTAAAAAAAAACTATTTAAACTTTCCTCCTACAAAGTTTGTAATGCAGTTTAAAGTCCTTAGTTATGCCTTATAAAACTGAAACTTGTGACAATTTGAAATGGTTCTTAGACAAAATATAATTTTACACAATTTTGGAAAATAGGTTTGAAAAATCAATAGGAGGAATCCTATTTGTTTCTTTAAGTTCTTTTAACATTTCTTCCGAAATCTTATTTGATTATTAGTTGCATTTAAAATCAACAGCAGGCTACAAATCTTTTGCTATGTTTCATTGTCAGAGCATGGAGTTAGCCTTGTTTACACATTTGAAATAATAAAATAATTTCAGACTTCTCATTAAAGTCCAATCCCCCCCTTGATTAGCTCAAATAAGTGGACATTTTACTATACCTAAAATTGATTTTAAGGTCATCTCTTGTATAAATACTCATTAGGGCTATGAAGTGGCATCTTTTCCTACAATGCAATGATAAGAAAAATTAAAAGGTTCAAGGTTGATTCATCTAGGTACCACATGTATTTCATTAAAAAAATTCACTATACAAATGCCCACAAACTGAACAAAGTGTCATCCTTGCATATCTCTGAGGTTCTGTATAACTAAATCTCCACTTTAGGTATATCCAAGATGCTTCTGCAATGTCTGAGCTTGTTCCTTTTCTTCTCTGTTTTTCTATAGACTCCCTTGAATTGAATTGTGGAAGGTATCTTCTGATGATCATAAGCAAACATTAAGAACAACAACTATACCAAATTACTCAACACTCCTTCCTGTATAAATAATAGTCAAAATTTTTAAAATGAAAAATGTACTTTTAAAATATCAGTTTTTGAGTTCTATCATAATATTTGGCAAATAGCAAGCGTCACTAAATGGCTTCAAGATACTCAGGATGAAAATAATAAAATCTTAACACAAAGGATGAGATTAACTCTTGATTAAAAGAATAGAAAAGCAAAAATATATATATTAATAAAAATACTAGAATAAATATAGAGAACTATGAGATTTGTAAATTCCTACCTCTAATAAAGAATGACCAAGTTGTTCCCTTAGAACTTGATATAGTCATAACAAGTAGAATCTGAGTAATGGTTTAGAGAAAACAATCAGGTGGCTTGCATATGGTCCAGTAAAAGATACACTGTCACCAGGAGAAAGACTGGCTCGGGACAAACTAGGGGGAAGATAACTGGATTGCAGTTTCACAAGCCTGATATCACTAATCACAAACATCATCCATTTGCTCCCTTTGCTCTGATTGCATAACTATCAAATTAACAAATACATTTCTTAGAATAATTTGGATTTTTCTAGACTTTTCCAGAAAGGAGAAGATGTGCTAATCAAAATATGAATTGTCTTTTTATATATATATATATAAATATCATATCCAAAAGAATTTCCTTTAAATATGTACCAGTAATGGGATTGTTAGATCATATGATAGTTCCATTTTTTAATTTTAGAGGAACCTCTGTATGGTTTTCATAATGGCTATACTAATTTACATAATATACAATTATTATATCTCATCCAAAAGAATCAATGTTTTCTTGACTTTATAGTTATCTCTTGTGATTCTAGTTGTATAAAACCAGTATCATCAAATCAGCTCAATCAAAGGACAGACAGAATGTGTGTTTCCTAGCCTACCAGGGTTAAGGTTTTATCCCAAGATCATTAATTTATGAGGCTCATGGATGGAAGTTACCTAGAATCCCTTGTCAACATCCCAGATATCAACATTACACCTTTAATTTCTTAAGTTTGAGATGTTATTCCAAGAATTAAGTGTTCACTTTTATATTTGTATTGTTATTTATTTGTTTACTCCACAAATAGTTATTTAGGAATTACACAGTCCTACCAGGAATTATGCTAAGCTCTACTGTATTCAACAGATTTATTCCCTGATACATAGTTACATTCTTTGGTTTTGAAGGTCTTATCTTGTTGCCCATGTATTCAAGTGATCCTTCCACCTCAGCCTGCTGAGCAGCTAGGACTGTAGACACATGCCACTACACTCAGCTTCTGAAACCACTGGGTAGGGAATTCGGTAAACATCTATTAGGTCCTTTTGATCTAGAGTGCAGTTTAAATTTTGGTTTCTTTGTTGATTTTCTGTCTAGAGGACCTTTCCATTGATAAAATTGTGACATTGAAGTCCCCTATTCTTATGGTTTGGGAGTGTATCTGTCCCTTTCAATCTACTAATGTTTGCTTTACGTATTGAGATGCTCCAATGTTTTGTGCATATATATTTATAATCATTGCATCTTCTTGTTGTATTGATTTATTCATCACTATATAATGGCCTTATTTTTCCCTTTTTATAGTTTTTGATGTGGTCTATTTTATCTGATAAAGTATAGCTACTCTTGTTTTCTTTTGCTTTTTCATTGTCTATCTGAAAAAGAAATTTGAAAAATAAGTTCCATTTATAACAGTTACCCAACTAAGGTAACTAGAAATAAGTTTAGCCAAGGAAATTTAAAAAAAATCTACAATAAAAGCTATAAAACATTGATGAAATAAATTTATAAAGACACAAATAAATTTAACAATATCCCATGTTCATGGATTTGAGGAATTAATATTGTCAGACTGTCCATACTTGCTAAAGTAGTATACAGATTCAAAATACTAATTTTTGAGCAAAAAGAAGAAAGCTAGAGGTGTCACACTACCTGTCTTTTAAACATGACAAAGCTATATATTTTAATTAATAATTAAAACAATATGGTACTGGCATACAAACAGACTCATAAGCCAATAGAACAGAACAGAGATCCCAAAGATAAATTCATGTATTTTTTTTGTTTGTTTGTTTTTTGACAAATGTGCCAAATATACACAATAGGGAAAGAACAGTCTCTTTATCAGGGGTACTAGAATAACTAGATATTCCCATGCAAATGAATGAGACTACACCCCTTTCACCACATACAAAAATCAACTCAAAATGGATTAAAACTTAAATGTCAGACCTGGAATTTTAAAAACACTGAAAGAAAACAGGGGTAATGCTACCTAACATTAGTCTGGGAAAAAACTTTTTAGACACCTCAAGAGCATAGCAACAAAAACAAAAATAAACAACAGGGATATGTCAAACTAAAAAGTTAACACATTGAAAAGGAAACAACCAACATGGTGAATAGGCAACTTACACAATGGGAAAAATAACTGCAAGTTATACATTTAACAAGGTGTTAATATACAGAAGGCATCAGAACTTTAAGCAACAAATTTGTTAGCAAACAAACATATAATCCAATTTAAAAAATGGGCAAAAGACCTGGACAGATCCTTCATTAAAGAAGATGTGTAAATGGTTATTAGTGATAGAAAAATGTTTGATATCATTAACTATCAGCAATGCAAATAAAAACCGAAATAAGATACCACCTCACCCCAATTATTTGATAATAACTATTATCAAAAAGACCAAAAAAAATGCAAGTTGTCAAGAATGGGGAGAAAATGGAATCCATATATTGTTGGTGGAAATGTAAATTAGTATAGCCATTATGAAACCAGTACAGAGGTTCCTCAAAAATTAAAAATGGAACTATCATATGATCTAACAATCCCATTACTGGTACATATTTAAAGGAAATGGAAGCATTATGTTGTGTGCATGCTTTCATGTTTGCTGAAGAACTATTCAGTAAGAACTGAGATATGGAATCAACCCAAGAGCCAACAACAGATGAAGGGATAAAGAAAACAAAGAATGTATAAGTAGTGCAATATCATTTAGTCATAAAAAGGATAAAAACCTATTTTGTTCTATTTTTCCAGGATGGACCAGGCTAAAGGACATTTTAAAAAAAAAAACAAGGAAATAATCCAGGCATAGAAAGACAAATGCTACATGATCTCACTCATAAGTGGAATCTAAAGAAATGGACCTCATAGAAATTGAGATTACAATGGTAGTTTCCAGAGGCTGCAGGGAGTAGGAAGGAAGGAGAGCTGGAAAGAGGTTGATCAGAGGGTACAATGACACAACTGGGAGTAAGTTCTGGTGTTCTATTGCACAGTAGGGTGACTATGTCCAACAAGAATGCACTGTTTATTTCAAATAGATAGACCAGAGAATTATGAATGTTCTCACAACAAAGAAATTATAAATGTTTAAGCTAATAAACATGCTAACTAAAGAGATTTGATCATTACATACTGTAAACATATAAAAGATCATATCATACCCCGTACATATGTATAATTACGAGTTAATTAATTTTTTTAAGCTAAGGTAAGAAAAGACCACATTGGAGGTGGTAGAGATGGGAAAAAGTGGGCTGTTTTGAGTATTGACAATTAATATCAACAGAATTTGTGGAAGGTTAAGAGCAAGCTGTATGTCAAGGGAATTTCTAGAAACCTGACCTGCCTAGCAGAATGGATTGTAATGCTATACCCCAAGATATAGAAAAATAATCACATCTTCTAAATTGTTTGAAAATCCTTTCTAAAATTGCATTTCTTCAAAAGTGTCAAATCATAGCCAATTGTTTCTTCACTTTCTGACAGACAAAACATATATTTTAATTAAGCCTTCTTCACAGTTTCACTCTCAGCCTATGGTCTTCCTAGGACAGAATTCACAGGGAATCATCTCTGAACTACTGTTCCTGGTTTTTTTTTTCTTTCTGAACCTTGAAACATTCCTTTTCTTGCCTACTAGACTATTAACTTCATTCATATATACTACTTGAGGAGTTAATATTTGCCAGATATTGTGCACTTGAAATCCAAATGACTCTTCAATATCCCACTCACTAGCACCTCCTCCAGAAACTCCTATTTCATAGTTCTACCTTCTGTGTAGTCCCACAGAGCTTTCCTTCAATCTATGTCATTAATATTACTTTATTTGTTTTGAATTTCACTACTTGTTCTCCGTGCCCCACAACACCCACACATATCTTTAAGAACTTGTCTCTGTTTTCCCAATGCCAAGCATGGTTTGTTTTACACATATTAGAGGCTGTGTTTGCTGATAAAATTATATCGATTAGAGAGCCACAGTGAACACTGTAATACCTGGGTAAGTGTGCAGATTTGTAAAAACAACAACAAAAATCTTTTGACTGTTGGTTCAAATATATTAGAAATCACTACAGGGAAATTGTAATTGTAGAAATTAAAGATGCCCATTTTTTTCTAAGTGCTGATGCCTCTATAATATGATTGTTTTAATGTTCCACATATTTCCATATCATTGATTAAGTGGTTCCATTTTGCACTGACTCAGGGAAGCATTCAACCAAGGCAGAACAGCATGCTTCAATAAGGGAAAGAAGAGCTTAATCTTCATTTCAGATTCATGCCCTACATTTTCTAATAGCAGTAATGACCATCTTCTTGGCAGATGTTTTCTACATTTTTTTTACCAGCTGATCTTGAGTGGTATAGTTCTTCAAAAACATAAAAACTAAAATGCATTTCCTGAAAACTATAAAAAATAGGATGAAATGCTAGTCAAAACTAAAACAATCATCGGTAAGTGTCCTATTGTCTGCCTGGCACTAGAACTATTACCAGTCCCTGAAATGAAGGATCAATTACATTAGTAGTTCAACATTAGCCCTGAGACTGCCCGTGTCCTCGCAGCTGATTGAAGTTGAGTGGAGGCAAATCAGAGAGAGGGCTGCCGAGGACCATTTTCTGCAATTTTACACGATATTTGACTATAGATATATCTAGATTCTATTACAAATGAAGCTCTGGCACTTCAAAAAAAAAATCATCCCATTAATGGACATTAATTCAGTAAACTAAAATAACAGTGAATATTGCTAAAGGAATAGAAACGTGACATTTACATAAGCATTTAGTGACCACAGGCAATTTCCCCTATCTCTGTGTTTCCATTAACTCCTCTGTAAAATGGGAGTGATAAATAAATAATGGTTCCTACCTCACAGCACTGCTCTGGGTATTAATGAGTTAAAAAAGACCATTGCTTTAGACACTGGCTGGCACTATCATTGTAGCCCTCAATATGTGTTCTTTTCTTTTTGCTTTTGACATACCCTCTCTCTAAGTTGCCCAGGCAGGTCTCAAGTGATTCTCCCACCTCAGCCTCCCAGGTAGCTGGGATTATGAGCCACCACACTGAGCTCCAGGGCTTTGTGCATTCTAGGCAAGGGCTCTACCACTAAGTTATCCTCCCTCAGTGAGTGTTCTCGTGTGTTTTTATTCCCTGAGTTGCTTTCAACTTAATTTAGTTAATCGTTTTTAAAAGCATCCAATCCAAGCAGGATCTACCGTAGAGCGGAGGCCAGGATGGCTTGTCTATCAATTCATCCTCCTTCGTGGCGCCTCAGTAAGTTTGGGTTCTTATAGCTCTGCTTTTTATGGCTCTTCCAAGATGCCTGTCTTCTACATTCATCACGAAACAATACCCCTATGGCTGTCTTCTCTTCCTTTTATTCCTATTCCTCCAGCCCCTAGACTCCCACATTTTTCTCTTCATTTCCTGATATGAACTGATACTCATTTATTTCCACTGGATTCCTATCTAGACAGATAGGCCTGAGGGATGTGCATCAATCAGAAGACCATTTCCATTGTTGAGTTTCTCTTACTGTTGCTAAAAGTATCTCCATCTTTTCTTCACCTTGATTCTTTTGACCTAGTTTTAGGGTCTGCCAAATGCAAGAAAAATGGCCCTAGGAGAAGGATGATGCTAGAGGAAAAACAAAACAACACCCCTCCCCGAAAGAAAAATAACTCTTCTTCTGAAAAGTCTAAAATAATCTTGAAAAACTCAAAGCAAATCATGGTACCTGCCCTTCAAAGCATACTCAACAGCTTCTCATCATATTTAAGATGAAGTTCAAACTCCACACTGTGGTGAGATCCTGCAGGATCTAAAATCCACCCACTGTTCTTGCCACATACATCTCTCAGCACACTCTCAGCCTCTCCATGTCACTGACCCTCTCTCTGACCCTGAAAAGTTTCATCTCTCAGCTGTTTCAATGTCTGAAATAATCTTCTCTTGACTCTCCCTGAACAAATCCTTTGTCTCCATCAGGCTTTAGCTTAATTGTCCCTTATGTGGCAAGGCCATCTTCTCTTGACCTCTCCAACTAAATGTGTTTTAATAATACCTTATATTTTTTTCTAGAGATTTATTCATAACTTGTAATTATATGTTTTGAACTTGATAGATTTCTGAATGGCCATCTCCTCCATTAGGTTCCACCTAAGGACATTGGCCTTATGCTGCTGAATCTCCATGGACTTGGGTGCGTATTTATTGAACTCATCTATTCATAGTATTGAGGAAAATGCCTATGAAATAATGTTAAGAGTTCAACAGACCTTATTAGCTATGGGACATGGGGATGTTACTTTCTGAGCCTCAATTCCCCAACAGTAAAATGTAGCTGCATTCCCAAAGTCTGATGATACAAGCATGGAACAGGTGCTCAGTAGACACTCAGGGATACTCATCTGACCTTTCAGCTGCTACTCTGGCCTCCCATTGTCACAGCCAGTGTGTTAAAAGTTGATCCTCTCCACTTGCAACTCCTCGACATCTTATTTCATTCTGGGTTCCTCGGAATCACAGAGACCTTCTCTCCACCTCCCTCTCCCTTCCCCTCCTCACAGGCTCCTCCCCTATTCCTTTTTCCTCTTCCCTCTTCCTCTCTCTCTCCGGCAGCAGCATTTACCCCTTCCTAATCTCAGAGCACAGCACGCCCCCTAGGGGGCCTTTGCCTTGGCTGTTCCTTCTGTTGGGAGAAATCCCAGATGTCAGAATGGCTGGCTTTCTAGCCTGTCCAGGAACAGTTCTCCTGCCCCAGCACTCCCCATCCTCCTTATCCCACTTCCTTTTGTTCCATCTCAGCATTCATTCTTCAAAGCACTCTTAAGTTACCTATTTATTAGGTACCTCACCAAATCGTGGACTCTATGACAGCAGACCAGTTCATCTTTCATGTCATTGGTGAGTCCTCAACACCTTGAATGGGGTGGAGCCTATAATAGACTCTTCATAAACATTTCAATTCGTAAATGTAGCTATCACATTAGCATTATTATTGTCACTCTATGGAGATGGAATCTATTTTCCCAAGGTACCTCCTCTTGGATTCTAACACTATTTTCATTTTTTTAAAAAAAAGCCTAATTATTTGCCATCATGACAGCTTCAAAATAATCTGTCCCTTTAGAGAGTTAAGGGCAAATAACTTAGACAAAAATCACCTTACATTCTGAGACAACTTAGGCCTTTTGTCATTTAGTCACTCTTATTTGAAACGTTCAGTTTTACAAATATTCTCATTGAACTTGTTTTTCTTTCTAATATGGCATCTTAGCCTTTCCTTACCAATTTATTTTTTCTTTTATTTAATTATTTGTAAGTTTAATTTTATTCGAATTGACCAATGAAAATGAATGATATTAAGAGAGTAATGGGATGTTTGGAGATATATATATATCTACACACACACACATTATGTAATGTTTACATCAGTTGAAACTTCTCTATTTCCCGAACATTTATCACTTCTTTATGATAAAACTTTCAATGTCTATATTTTAACAAAACTAAATATTTGCACTGGGCCATGGTAGGGAAAACATCAAGACCTTCTCATTCTTCCCTGTCCATCTGTTCCTGTCCTCAGGCTACATTCTGTGATGACAGGGCCTGCGCCCTTCATCTGTGTGTCTGATCCACTGTGCCTCACTAGATCTTGATTTCTTGACTTTCCCTTACATAATCCTGCTGCTTCTCAATTGCTCACACTGATTTAGCTACTTGGCCTGATTAAGACTTTGATTGACATCAATATTTGCCTTTTAGAACTCTATTTGATCTAGCTTTTCACTCTGCCCTATTACACTTTGCTATACTTTCTAATTCCCCTTTGCGAATGTCTTGAGGCTTGAGATTTGCGGTAGGAGCCAACAAGGGGCTATAATTACAAAGATGTGGATGATGGGAAAATAACACACATACCAAAGGATTAATATAAGACTTAAGTCACCTTAAAGTCTTCCCTCGTGGGATTGTCACATAGGAAATACAGGAGGAAAAGATCCCTTTGGAACACAGAATAATGGACCAGAAGGAAATCTGGTGAGAAATAAAATGAGACTTTAAAAAAAAATTTTCATTTTCCCAGGGAAGGAAGACTTCGTATTACTTTACTTAAGCATTTCACATAGTGTCTGGTAGCAGGCATTGAACAAATATTTCTTGGTGAATATGTTTGTAAAGACAAAAATAGGGCACCGACTTATAAATCTGTAGTGGGTCACTATTGTCACAATGTAGTTACTTTCTGTCAGAATTATATCATGAGTAAGCAGTTACAAAATCTTAGGATATGAAAAAAATGTATAAACAATACATGCAAGGTCACTTCACTATACCTTATATGGAAGAAGGGGATGTGGATGTGGTTGAGAAAGAGCCAACTGGCTTACTAGTGCTTAAATCTTTGGAAAAAAATCCTCCAGGATTGTGGGAGTATGAACTAAGTTAATCCATGTATAAAACTTAAAAGAAGAGTGACTTAAGTTCAATAAATGATAGCTATTATAAAGTTTGTTATTATTTTTATACTGATAGAGATTAAAAATATCTATTCCTGGTTCTGACATACAACACTTAGAAAGCCCAGGCTTAGAAAACCAGAGTTTTAAAAATCTCATCTGTTGATTTCAAAATCTTTCCCTGAGAGGTTGATGTAACAACCAAGTAAGTGAAGATGTGACTGAAGAACTCCAAGCCTGGTTCCTACCAGGTACATCTTGGTACCACATCAATTTCTGTCCTGTGGCCAGAGACAGGAAAAAAAAAAAGGCATATGCCTCTTCCAGTTTTGTGTCATTAGTCTGAAGAAATTCTCAAACTTTTTTCCCTTAATGTATTCCAGAGGTGGCATGAACCAGAAAGAGCTTAAAGAAACATAACCATATGCTAACTGTCCCTGGTGCTGCCTAGGAAGGAATTTCCAACTCAGTGTAAATGAATTTCATTGCCTCTCTTCCTTATCATGATTCTGTTATATACTCCCGTTCTCGGTTAAATGGCCCTATAATCCAAAATCAGTCTCCCAACCTAGAAAATTATAATTTATCTACATCTGTTCCATCCTTTACCCTATTCACTCCCAAACAGCATGATATTTTTCCACAGAATATCAATTTCTGCTCCTTAAGACCCACCTTGCGTCAGGCCCTGCTGCTCTCTTGCTGAGTCATGAAACAGGCCCCTGCCTCTACCTCCTGACCTGCTACATGGTCCTCTTGATTGCACCATTCCTCTGCCCAGAACCGTCCACTGCCTTCTCAATGCCCACAGGACCATGTGCAAAAGCTTTGGCAAAGACCAGATGAATCTCCAAACACATTGGGAAGGAATATGCTAAGAAGTTCAGGAAATGGGTTTTGGAATCCACAGAGCTGGTTGAATTGTGCTTTTATTGTCTACCAGCTGTGTAAACTTAGAAAAGTAATTTTTCTTTTTGGGGGGGGGAGGCGGGGAAGTACCAGGGGCATTCAACCACTGAGCCACATCCCTAGCCCTATTTTGTATTTTATTTAGAGACAGAGTCTCACTGAGTTGCTTAGCGCCTTGGTTTGCTGAGGCTGGCTTTGAACTCTGGATCCTCCTGCCTCAGCCTCCTGAGCCACTGGAATTACAGGAGTGTGTGATAGCAAAAATAATTTTTCTATGGCTCAGTTTCCTTATTTGTTAAATGAAGATGTTAATAATGTCCTCAGAGAGCCCTTGAGAATATTCATTTATATATGGTGCTTAATCATATTATTTGATACCTAGTAAAGTTAGTGCTAAATAGTTGTCACTGATAGAGTTATGATTAGTTGTGGCATAATAATCTGTCTCCAATCTATGTTGTTAGGCTGTCTTCCCTCTGCCATTTTTCTTCATCTCTCCACTTCTGTGTCTGAACTCCGAAGCCCAGTCACTGGGGACTTCTCCCCATTCTCTGAACAAGCCTTCTCTGTCACAGTTCCATGCCATTATGTCTGCCTGGGTTTTCCCTTTCTATATTCTCTGGTCAGCAAATTCCAATTCTTCTGAAAGACCTGATTCAAATAGCACCTCTTCCATACGGCCCCTTCATCTTGTCCTCTCAGTAATTGCACTCCACTCAAGTTCCCATTGTACTATAAAAAGAGAGCATAGTATTGTCAGGAATGTCTACTTTATCAAAGAATGAATTAACTTCTGTCAGGAGTAAGAAAATTAACCATTTCAAAAATAAATACTCTGTAGAATTGCAATAATTTCTATTGCAATTTAGGAGAATAAAGATCTCTAATAAAAATGAAAAACTTGCATTATTTTTACGGATAATCCAAAACAAATTCTTCTACTCCCACCCAGTTTATTTTGGAGGCTATATGTTATCTTAGAATCTGATTTATCAACAGATAGTTACTCTGCATACATATCTGCAACACAGTGTTCCAAATCCTATTCAAATCATTAAAATGCTACACCTAATAAAACTGCTTTCTGTCATATCACATTGACAGATGGTTTTACTATTGGAAATGGGAATTATTAGTAACATCTTTCATAGACACAAATTTTGGATAATAGTGATGTGTCAGTATATCCATTAGTGATTTTTCTATTTTTTGGTGTCATGATGTCGTAATTTGGAATTAATGATTCAGATTTGACTTTTTAAAGCTATTCTACAAAGTCCTTGTGTATAAACAATTGATGAGAATTGTGAAAAAGCATTCCATTTGGTTGCCACAGTTTACAACAGTGGATAAAACCAATAGAGCCAACTCAGAACTTGGCCATGGACGCGGTTTTGCTCACTCCACCTATACCAGTGGACAGGTAATTGTATTCAGAAGATCAGCAAGAGGTAAATGCTAAACAGAATCATTTTCCCAGGATGGAAAGGACATTCTCAGCGACCCAATTGGCACAAGAATGGTTTAGGGAAGCTGCACTGTAGAAACTGTCCCCCCAAACATCATTCTAGTAGATATGCCCCCTCCCTTCTTCTTTCTTTCCTTCTTTATCTGCCTGCCTGCTTTCCTTCCTGTCTTTCTTTTTGAAATAGAAAGTAAATATCTGCCTAGGGAATTTAAAATTGAATTATGTTCAGGGTTACTAAAGACCACTTTCTCATTTCTTGTCAATATGAGAGAGAGGAAGAACATTCCAAGGAGTTTTCAAGGACTGAACTTAACTTTCTTTCTTTTTTTTTTAATGGCCAAGGATTTAGAAACAACTTGAGATGTTTTAGGAATATCAAACAACAGTTGATAGTAGCCTCAAAAGCAAGCTTAGGTTTTCTGTTTTGTTAGATTTACCCAGCATAATAATGCGATTGAAAGCTACTGACTCATCAGTCCACTGTAATGTGAGTTTTAATGGCAAGAAGCACAGTTGCTTCAGTGGCCCATGGATAACACTGATATAAATATGTCTTCCTTACTGCATTTAAAAAAAAATGAGAGTAGTTTTTTAAAAAAAACTATTGATGCATAATAATTATAAACAATAGGGGGTTCATTGTGACACATTTGTATATGCACATAATTTGGTAAATTTCATCCCCCTGTACTACCCCTTTCCCTACCCTTCTACCTTTGATCCCCTTTCTCTACCCTTCTTGACTCCCTTGTAGTTTCATGGGATCCTTTATTTTTTAAATTCCTTTATTTCCTCTAGCTTTCACACATGAGAGAACATTTGACCCTTGACTCTCTGCGTCTGGCTTATTTCTTTTAACATGATGTTCTCCGGTTCCATCTGCTTTTTTTGCAAATGACATATTTTTTTTCTTCTTTACAGCTAAATACAACTTCATTATGCATGTATGCCACATTTTCTTTATCCATTCATCTGTTGATGGACACCTGGGCTGGTTCTATAGTTTTGCTATTGTGAATTAGGCTGCTATAAACATGAGTATGCATGTCTACTATAGTGACATAGCTGACTTTACTTATTTAGGAAATTATTTAGGAAAACTACTGCAATTTACTATAGTTGGGTCATATGAAAATTCCATTCCTAATCTTTTGAGGGACCTGCATATTGATTTCCATAGTAGTTGTACTAATTTTCAATCCTACCAACAGTGTATAAGCCTTTCTTTTCCTCCACATCTTTGCCATCATTTACTATTATTTGTATTCTTGATGATTGCAATTATAATTGGAGTAAGATGAAATCCGCTGATTGCTAAAGATGTGCAATTTTTTGTATGTCTTCTTTTGAGAAATGTCTATTCTCTTCATTTGCTGATCAGAATATTTGGGGTGTGTGTAAGGTTTTTGAGTGTTTTGTAAATTCTGGATATTAATTCTCTGTTGGAGAGGAAACTGGCAAAGATTTCTGTAATGCTGTAAGCTTTCTCTTGATGTTCTTATTTCATTTGCTATACAGAAGCTTTTAATCTGATGTTCTCTCATTTATTAACTCTTGGTATTATTTCCTTAGTTTTAAGAGTCCTATTGAAGAAGCAATGCCCTGACTATATGTTGAAATGTTCCATCTGTTTTCTTCTAGTAGGTGCAAAATTTCTGATCTAATTCCTAGGTCTTTAATCCATTTTGGGTTGACTTTTCTGCAGGATAAAAGAGAAGGATCTAGTTTCATTCTTCTATACATAAATATCCAGTTTTTCCAGCACAATTTATTAAACTTATGGTTTTAGTGCTTTTGTCAAAGATCAAATGACTGTATCTGTAGATTTGTCTCTGTGTTTTCTGTTCCAATCCACTGGTTTGCATGTCTTTTTTTCTATACCAGTACTAAGTTAGTTTTCTTACTATGGCTCTGTAGAATAGTTTTAAATTGGGTGTTGTGATGGTTCCAGCCATGTTCTTTTTGTTTAGAAATTGCTTTGGACATTAGGGTTCTTTTATTTTTCTATGTCATTAGTATTTCTTTATGGGGATTGCATTGAATTTATATAGCATTTTTGGGAACATGGCCATTTTAGAAATATTAATTTTGTCTATTCATGAACAGGGATGGTCTTTCCATCTTCTCTGTCTTCCTTTATTTATTTTTGCAGTGTCCTGTAATTTTCATTGTAGAGATCTGGCATCACTTTGGTTAGATTTATTCATCGACTTTTGGGTTTTATGTGTTGTTATTGTTGTTAAGGTTATTGTGAATGGAATTATTTTCCAGATTTCTCTCTCAGCAGATTTTTATTGGTGTTTCACAGAATTATTGATTTTTATATGTTTATTTTGTATCCTGCTACCTTGCTGAATTTGTTTATCAGCCCTGGTGGAACTTTGGGGAATCTTCTATGTAAGGGATCATACCATCTGCAAGCAGAGATAATTTGATGCCTTCCTTTTCTATATGTCTCCCTTTTAAAAAATATAATAGCTTTTTAAAAATAAATACTTGTTTTCTGCTAATAAACTTCATTATGTACTTTATGTGTGTGATTTAAAAAAAAAAACATTCAATATTGTTCTACTGAATATAAACTGAGGCTTCCTAAACTATAAACTGACTTAGGTCACACAGCAGCTGAATGCAGAGCCCAAGTACACTGGAATTCAAATTCCCCACTTTTCTGACTATCTTCCTGACTCATAAAGAGAAGAGAATTTTACCTTGTTTTAAAAAGAAATGTTTTATTTCATTTTTAAAAGTCTTTTTTTGGTGTTTTGTTGCAGCCTATATCCATCCATTTGTTTCCCCATGGACATTTCTCTCTCATGAGTTACAAAGAAATAGTGATTAAGAACAAAATATAAACCAAGTAGTTCTGCTTTACTGGAAAGAGTTTTCTTAAGATCTAAACTTCCTTTTCATGGCTTTTGTTTATGAGAAAGCTAGGATTTATTTATTCACAGTTTAGCGTTTATGTTTTACACTGTACAATGGAGTAAACTTTAGGAACTTATCTGACTATGTTCCAAACAAAGAGCCTTATGTCATACAGGATTAACAAATATTTGTGGATAATGCTGACAATGATGTTTTAGTGAATGAAACCAAAAAGGACATTTATAGAATACATTTTTAAGAAATAATTTGATCTATATTATCTCCTTTAATAATATAATAATTTTAAGAACAAGATACTACCTTTCCTTGTACTACTTCTTACTATACTTCTATTCCCCTATTTTAAATATTTTTAAAGTAATTCAAATACATAAAATAACTTCTCTAAGATAACACAATCAATATGAGGCATAATTGGAATTTGAATCCAAATATGTCTGACTGCCAATAATTTTTCCCCCATTAATTGGCCAATCCAAAGTAAAGGGAAAAGTAGCCTATAAGTTAGCAATGTTTGGACTTGGTGACACAGACCAAGTCCAGAGTTGACCATTTCAGCACTCATCTGGTGGATCAAAGGAATTATTCTAGAAGGAAGCTTCTTCTAACTTCTTATCTATTCCCCTTAGAATGAGTCCTCAGTCCCCATGATTCCAAGATGCAGCTCCCCTGATTGGTCATCAGTGCTTCATTTACACAAGGAGTGATGAAAGGTGAAGGCCTAAAGGCAGGGGCTAGTTAATATGTCCGATTTTATCAAGACAATACTAGCCATCCCAGCTGATTTGTCCAGTAAGCTTTATTTTCTCTGTAGGACAGTGTTATATACGCTTCCTTCATTATAAGCCAGCCTGGGAAACTGCAGTGGATTTTAGCTTCATGCATTGATACTGCAAGCAAAATTTAGATTCTGCTAAAATGAAAGAATAGATGTGGTGTTGACAGACAGCAGTATCCAGCACAAAAACAGAAACTCTGGAAAATAAGGACTGGAGGCAAGTTAAAAATTGAGACATTTACAAACACTAGAAAGAAATGATTCATTATTTCTCATAGAAAAATATATTGGACAACTAGATAAAAAAGATCATAAGGGAGTCATTTTCTCAACAACTTAAATATATTTTCTGTTAACCTCCCTATTGGTCTAATTATTAGGACACCAAAGAGCAGTATCCTACTGGCATCCAGACTATCCTATTTATACTCTGAGGAAAGATCCATTTAGTTAAGACACTCAAATACACCATAAAGATCCAATTGAACTAATAGTCCCTGGCCTTCAGGGTGATTTTAGAAGTAATCTATTGGACAATCCATACCTAAGTCATCAGTAAAGCAGACAAATCGGGCCTTAAATTCTCCAGACATTTTTAGATGGAAATAATTGTCATAGTGCTTTGGAAATCAAACATTTGCACCTCTTAGGCTGGAAAAAAAAACCTTCAGATGACAATTTATACAATCCACTCATGTTAAACATGAATTACAGAGGACATGGTTACTCTGATAAACAATCTTCACAGCCATCAAACTTGAAACATGTTCAACTTTTCTATTCTTGTCCTCTTCAGCATAAACCTAGAGAACTATTACAATTGTTCTTTACCTATTATGTCCATAGGTCTGTGTACATCTATATGGGGGAGAAACATTATAAAGAGGAGTTGATGATGGGAAATTAGAAACCCTTTCCCTGCCTTCCCCTCCTACCAGTGAACAAAATAAAGGTCTTATAGCACATGTACTAAAACTGGACTTTCACAACACTGGGTATAGAGCCCATGAAAATTCTCAAAGCTTTTCATGTTTTTCTAAGATTCCCTTGTGAAGCTGTCAGAACCTGTTCTCCTACAGCAGTTGGTAGGTTCCTATCTTAACTGTACATCTTTATACCTACATCTTCCAGCTTCTCTAAAACACTACAGAATCAACCCAGTAATTATTTCTTCTCTCCCTCCTTGTCTTTTTAAACTGTGATTTCCTCAAAAAGGACCTCTCGGAAGAACTATATTCCAACCACTCTAGTCATCTGTAGAATATCTCTTTCACTTCTTTTTGAGTAGTTTCTGCATTTTATTTACCAGTACGGTACACTGGTTGGCAATGAGAACATTTTCTGACTCACAGTAGGTACAATAAATCATTGTTAAATGAATGAATAAAACACAATAATATATATGCATATATAGACATACATATAATATGTTTAGTTATTAATAAAACTACCACAAAGGATGGTGGTAAATATTATATTTCTATAATCAATGAAGACAGTATTGTCTAAGACAGAAAAGGAGGGGAAAGTAAATGTTAAAGAGATATTTAAAATGTCAGCAATATATTCAACACCTGTAAGCACATTATAATTGGCTTACAACTCTGAGTGCATGGGAGCTTTAGAAAATACTAATGCCCGGATTCCACTCTCAGAAATTCTAGTTTGGGGCTGGGGATGTGGCTCAAGCGATAGCGCTCGTGCCGGGCATGCGTGCGGCCTGGGTTTGATCCTCAGCACCACACACAAAAAAAACCAAAGATGTTATGTCTGCCGAAAACTAAAAAATAAATATTAAAATTCTTTCTCTCTCTCTCTCTTTCAAAAGAAAGAAAGAAAGAAAGAAAGAAAGAAAGAAAGAAAGAAAGAAAGAAAGAAAGAAAGAAAGAAAGAAAGAAAGAAAGAAAAAGAAAAGAAATTCTAGTTTGATTGCCTATAGGATGGGCTGGTTGGAATGATTTCTAAAGATTCCATGTGCTTTCAATGTGTAGCCAAAGTTGAGTACCAGTAGTTTAGAATCACTATCTAGTCATTATGAATTGTCCTTCCATGAACAGAAATTCTAAGAGTTCATAGACAAACTATACACAGACAGCCTATTTCATTTTTCAGTTGAAAGGGTTTTTTGAAGATTTCTGGAATTGAGTAGTGAAGAGAAGAGAGGGTCTTCATTTGAAACTCCAATATTAGCAGGATCACCAAATACACCCATTTCCATGAGAGTGCATCTTCCAATAGGCCTCACTTCATCTCTACCCTTTCCTGCTACCCTCAAAATCAAATGGTACCAAAGGCTTAAGACTTGTTTACTATGTAAGTGAACACTCTTAACACTGCAAATTGCTTCTATGATGTTAGATATTTAGTGATTACCAAGAGGGCTGATATTAAAGTTGGTATCAAATAGTATTATAATCTACCAGGTAAATAATGTAGGTCAGCCTTCTATTGTATCTTGTTGTAGCCATCTCCTTTTAAATGCATTGTCCCTGTGCTGACTCTTGGAATTTAAGGGGGACCAGATCAAGGAAAATTATTATGGGGTAGAAAAAGATAACTTACATGGAAAGAGAAGGAGAGACAGGGTTACTTATAACAGAAAGGGCTATCTCAGTGTGCCAAGAACTCTAACATGAACTAAAGATTGGCTGTTCTCATGCAAGGTAAACAAATACTAGAACAGGCTATAACCAAAGAGTGAGTTAGACATAAGGACTACATAGGAAATTGAACTTGAAAATATCATACAAAAAATACTCTATCTCTAGAGATTTAAAGGATAGTTTTTGGCATAGGCATATTTAGAGATAGGAAGCTAAATCAGACAGATGACCCTTTCAAAACTCTTCCAGATCTGAAAGTCTCTTTTTAAGAGGAATTCCTTTAAAAATAAAATCAGAAGGTATATTTTTGGTTATCCAGAACATAATTTCATTTTCTCTCTCTACTACTTAATTGGCTCTTTTGCCCAAAGCACATTTAAATTCTGAGTCTCAATAAAGCTATGATAGTAATCATAAAAGATTCAAGAGTATTCATTTCTCATTTCATTACAGTAAAACTACTGCCTAAATCCTACCTAATTCTATAGGCTAAAAATAGTTACTATAGGTGAAATATCTACTGTACTGATATTCACTCATAGCTCTTAACAGGATTAAGAGTATTGAAAAAACATGTTGTCATATTGCTGGATACACAGAATAATATTTTAAAAAAACTATGTTAAATCATGTATTTCAGAGGCCTTTTCTTAGATTAATGCTAAGGCCTACTCTTACAATGAAATAGAAAAAGAGCTAAAACTTCTATGGGTTGTGAAAGCAGGAGGCTATGAAATAACTTGGAAATGAGAGAATGAGACTTGCTCAGAGAATTAAACTGAGAGATCAAAGCACTCCATAGCAGTATTATGAAAAATTGCCTCAAAGGGACAAAATGACTCATAGGCCTACAGGAGTTGACTAAGATTAAATGTATGAACATTTCTAAGAATAGAATATTTTACTCACAAGGGGATTTGGTTATAGAAGGTCTGAAAAAGATAGAATCTGTAGGTCCCTGGGAAATGGCCACGTTATCCTAATGTTCCCTTGTAGAATTGGGAAGGTGAGGAAGTGTGCTCCTCATTCCCGTGCTGGTCAGTCACTGAACTGCTGCTCTGGTGTATATTTCAGGCTTGTGCTTTTTTACTTAAAGTGAGTTACTTGACCCAGCTCTCCTTGTTCACCTTCGATATCACCAGTGCCCAGCATAGCACCAAACACAACGGAAGTGCAATACTTTTGTAATTGAATTAATAGCCCTGACATCTGACAAGAGTAAACCAACAAACCAGAATTTCCGGAATACAGGTCCAGAATTAGGCCACAGATTATTAAGACTATCAATAGAATAATTTGGACAGAACCTTTAAGTAACCCCATGTTATTGGATCAAACATATTTTGTCTTCAAAAGAATAGTTAAATGAAGAAAGGAGATTCAGAAAAGGAAATGTGCCCTCTAAAATAGGTTTTAATGACTCTTATCAAACGGAGAGGAGGTAGTTACAACAGGAGCGGAAAAATCTGGATTCAGTTCTTCTCAGTACCTATCAGCTTTGATGTCTTTTTAACATTCTGAGGGTTTACTCATAATTAACTCAGGCATTAGAAATAGATCATTTCTGATGTCCCTTTCAGGACCAAGATATTTTTATTTAAGAAAAAGGAAATAAGAACTGATAGGTCAGATAGATTTAAAATCAAGGTTTCCAGTAGCAACGAGTACAAATTGGTAACAAGATTTCTAACAATGTCATAGGAAAAGTCTGGTATATAAAATATTACTAATGCTTCCATCATTCATAGTGTGTGCTTTAATAAAGATTTTTTATAAATTCACCTAAGTATGTTTATATTGAACTATATAAACATAATGTGTAAGCACATTTATATTTCAGTATATTTATTTTAAAATATATTTAGTAATTATGTAAATTACAGATAATATGTGCCCAAAGATGTTTCTCAGTGTACAGATAACGCAAATTGTCTTGCTTCTGAAAGTGAAATTATTTCTAATTTCTTCAATCTTTTATATTAACATCAATTATTTATATTCTAAATTATTTTTGTTCTACATCATTTTGTTGAGTACAAAAATTTCAGCTTTGCATGAAATTATGAAGTCCAAAGTTAGACACAATTTTTGGTAAGAACCGAAAAAGCCAAGTGTAATCATGAAAATACAATATTGTACTGGTGTTCTTGTATGTTCACTTATATCTGAGTATTCAAATATCAGGCCAGTTTATAATTTGTTCCCCCCTCTCCTTTTTCAGGCTTGGGGATTGAACTCAGGGTGCTCTACCATTGAGCTGTATCTCCAGCCCTTTCTTTGTTCATTCATTTTTGTTTTGTTCTTAGACAGGGTCTCACTAAGTTGCAACAGCCTCTAAAGTAGCTTGGATTTTACATGAGTGCCCCTGTGCCCAGGTACATTTTGTTGCTTCTTGAAATATTACCTCTTTTATTTCCAACCTTCATAACAGCACTATTGGTATACTTTTGCTGGAAGTTTACATTAAACATTATAAAAAGTTCTTCTATTCTTTTAATGGCTAAATAATATACCCTAACTTAATATGTTTTTTTTTTTCTTTTGGAAATTTGGCTGTTGGGAGGTGGTGGTCTTTGCTAGCCAAATTAATAAATAAAACCAAAACATAAAATAGTATGAATAGTTTGTGTAAATCTCTTTTCAGTCGTTTATTCAGAAAGGATAAAAAAGTGTAATAATATTTGAAATCTCTTTATATTTATTGAAAATGTTATTTCCAGTATGTTTTGCTTACAAAGATATTTTAGGATCCCTCGTAAAACCACTTGTCAATGTCATCTATGTATGGTTCCTAAACATACTAAGGAAGGCACTATAAGGTTGTTAGTATTTATCCCTTGGTGGTGATATTATGGATTCTTATAACAGTTTTGCTGAGAATCATTACTATAATACAATAAGCTACATATTTTTAAAGAATACAGTTTTATAACTTTGTTGCTCTGTTTTGTTCTGTATGCATGCGAGGAATCAAAACCAGGGCCTTGCACATAGTAGGCAAGCACTCCACTCTACCCTGAGCTGTGCCCTTCCTCAGTCCCTGGTAAGTTTTGACAAATGCATTTACCCATGTAAGCATCCCACAATCAAGACAACAATGAATATATCCACCACCCAGCAAAGATTCCCCTGCTCCTGTGCCGTTTCTTCCTGCTACCCTTCCCACCAATATGCAGAAAACACTTACTTACAACTTTCACTTTAGTCTACAGCTTCTATAATTGCATATAAATGGAACCATACAGTATGTGATCTCTTTTGTCTGGCTTCTTTTCCTTGGAATAATTGTATTGAAATTCATCTAAGTTTCAGCATCTATCCACGATCTGGTAAGTTATATCCATAGTGTGGACATACAGGTATTTTTATTCATTTACTTATTGATGAACTTTATTTGATTTGGGGCTATTGCCAATATAGCTCCTTAAACATTCATGTTGACATTTATATGGACATTTGCTTACGTTTTTCTTCAAAATATAGTAAGTAAGAGGAGGAGTGGTAGTTCCTTATGGTAAGTATAAGTTTATCTTTTAAGATGCTGACAAATTGCTGGTGGACATATGTACTAAATGGTACCTTGGGAAAGCTTTATAAAGCTTCTGTCAGATTTATTATTAACATTTCATAGTTTATAATATTTTTAAAATAATTTTTAGTGAAGCATGGTGGCACATGCCTATAATCCCAGCAACTTGGGAAACTGAGGAAGGAGGATCACAAACTCAAATTCACCTTGGGCAAATTACCAGGAATTTAGTGAGATCCTGCCTTAAAGTTAAAAGGGCTGAGGATGTGGCTCAGTGGAAGAGCTTCCCTGGGTTCAATCCCTACTACCAGAAACTGAGAAAGAGAGAGAAAGGGAGAACTGTTACAATTAGAATTTTGGAGTTCTCGTTATTTATACATAGATATATTGATCTGCATGTTGATATGGTTTCTTGAAAAATTACTAAAGTCATTATTTATAGAAATTTGCTTGTAGTTTATGTAGGATTTCCTGCTTGAAAATTATGTGATCTGCACATAAAGAAAGTTCTAGTTTCTCCTTTCCATTCATCTGAGGTGTTTTTTTCTTTCTTTCTTTCTTTTTTTTTTTAACCCCTGTTGCACTGGCTAGTAAGATATTGAATAGAACTAGTATGAATGAATAGTGTTACCTTGTTGCACTTAGGAGAAATCATTGAGTTAAAACCATTCAGCTTTTTCATTTTATCAGGGTGAGATGTTTCCTTTCTCTTTGCTGAGGATTTGTATGAGTAATAAATGTTGGGGTCTTTCAAAAGATTTTTATTAAGGTTATTTTATGGGATTCTCTTCTTTTGATGGTTTGTTAATATGGTGCATTTTTGAGATAAACTCTATTCAATCATGATACATTATGCTTGTTTTATACTGATGGATTTTATTTGCTAAAACTTTTTGTAAGACTCTTTGTGTCAAATTTTGTGAGGAATATTGGTCTGTGATTTTCTTTTGTTGTAATGTGTTTGTTTCTGGTATTTGTATAATGTTGTACTTACAGAGTGAGTTGGAAAATATTTTTTGCTCTTTGTTTTATGGGACAAGTTGTGTAAATTGATACTATTTCTTTATAACATACATTGGAGATTTTTTTCAATCAAGCCATCTAAACCTAGAGTTTTCTTGTGAAATAAAATTTAACCAAAAATTTATTCATTTAGTAGATATGTCTATTCAAATTACTTATTTCAGAGAGCTTTGGTAGTTTGTAACTTTCGAATACTTTTTATATTTAACTTAAGCTGTCAAATTTAATACCATAAAATTTTTAAAAATATAGTCAGTTCCTCTACTATAAGGTACTATATTGCCTATTTTCCTATCTATGTAATCTATATTGATCCATCTCTATCATTTCTAATACAGGTGTCTTCTTTTTGTTCCTGATATCTGTGGATAGTGGTTTATTAATTTTATTTACCCTCTCAAAATTTGACTTTGGGGTTCATTAAGTTTCTGTATTGTTTTTTCCATTTTCTGTTTCATTGATTTCTACTCTGATCTTCTTTTGCTTACATTGAGTTTTGTTTGCTCTACTTTTTCTGAATTATTAAAATGGAAGCTGAGATCACTAATTTGAGCCATTTTTCTTGTCCAATAATCAGCATTTAATGTTATGCATTTTAAAATAGTACTCTAAGGACTATTTTAACTACGCCCATAGGTGTTAGAGTACTGCATTTTCATTGTCATTTAGACCAAAATATTTTCTAATGTTCCAGTTCATTTATTTTTTTGTTGTCAAGGGTTACATTGAAGTACATTTTCTAGTTTCCAAATACTTTTGATTTTCCAGATGTCTTTTATTTCCCTTAACTGTGGCCAGGAAGTACACTTTGTTTGACTAATGATGTTTTTATTTTACTGAAATCTATTTTATGTCCCAGAAAATTGCCTATCTCAGTAAATATTTCACATACATTAAAAGAAATGTATTTCTGCTATTGTTGAGTAAGAGTGTTTTATAAAACAAATCTTGTCAAGTTGGTTGACCACGTTTTGCAAGTCTTCATTTATTTTAAATCAATTGATAGTATTGTAATTTTCTGTCAATAAGTTCTGTCAGTTATTGAGAAACAGACATTGAAATCTCTGAGGAGGGTGAATTTGTTGTGGAGAAAAATAGAATACCTGGTCAGACATTATCCAATATAATCTAGGTTCCTGGAACCAAGAAGTCAGGGGCGTGAACTCTGAAGAAACCTAGAAAAAGAATACTTAAACTCCCAAATACTGAGCCAGAGCTGGGAGTTTTTCAGAGAATGTGTCAGGATGATACCCGGTCTTGTCTCGGATTCCTCATTCTCTTCTGCCCTCCTACCATGACCTTTTCCTTCTGATATTAGAAACCCAAAACACCAAGTGAATCCTAATTCAATAAAAAAAATATAAAACATGGATCACACATTACTTTGGAAATTTGAAATTTTATAATACATTGTTTTTAATATTTTATTCTAACACTTATTATTAAAATAATATTATGCCTGTTATTTGCTTCAAAATAATTCAGTTTAAGAGTCTGTAAAGTTCAGAGGCATATGAATAAAATAATATTGATCATGAGTAATAACTATATAAATTGTATGATAGATATATATTCATTTTACTGTTATAAATTTTTTACAATAAATTTAAAATATCATTACCCTCATAACATATGTCTTATAAAACATGTATTATAAATTATCTATCTCCTATATGCATTCTAGTTCTATGATTTTTAAAGGAGGCTTTACTTACAATTTCTGTATCAGTCAATAGTTCTGTCTGGATAGCAGTGGAGTATCCATTTCTTCATGTTTAATTCTATAAATTTTGAAAACAAAGATGTGCTTTGTCCTTTTGTTGTTTTGGATGAAGGACATTCTACCTTCAAGTCTTTGCCACAATTACTACAGACTTAATCATTTACTAGATGCCTTTGAGGTCCCACAGGAGTCAGTTGCTTGACTATAAGGTACTATATTGCTTGATTTATTGCTAAAGCTCTGTGATCAAGAGCTGTAGAATTACTTGAGTAGTATGAGACAGTTTGTTGATAGCTATCTTAGTCAAATCAATGTAATTCATTTCAAAGTTTCATGGAAACTTGGCTTACAAGCAAATACTGTAGTAGAAAATTTAACACCAAGATAAACAGATAAGATCCCTGTCCTAAAAGGTCCTATTAGATAACTGAGAATTTGGACACATTTTTATGATATAAAAAAGGAGGGAAATAAAAGTGCTGTTCAAAAGCAAAGGTGGGGTGGGGGACAAATACAGAGGAAGAATTTCCAAAGGGTAAATCTAGGGAGGTATCAATTGAAGGGGGTAATGGCTCTAAAGTCTCAGTTCTTATGTCCTTGGAAGATGAGTAGGACATCAACACTTGAACAAAAGCCTGCAGGGTTTTAGGGAAGATGGAAGATAATTTCAAAGGAATGACTTTTTCTTTTTCTAACATGAAACTTTACTCTTTCTCAGGTCTACTTTAAATACAAAAGAGTCAGGATAATTTATCTCTTCTACTATAATTTATTACAGTGATATTTTTATTTTCATGGTAATATAGTAATATATTAGCTTCATGACAGTCTCAATATTTTTTTGTTTGCAAATATTGCAAATACTTAAATCAAGGGTGACATTTGTTCTTTTGGCATTTTGTATTCAGCCACCCAGGAAAAGACAGTTTGCACCATTAAATGTTGCTGTTTTAAGCACCCTTAATAGGAAGTGAGGGCAGAAATACTAGGCTAAAATGAGCAATGAACCATCAGATAAATCTTAAGTTTGATCTTTGAAATAACATTTTTAACAATTTAAATATATATTTTGCATTTTATTTTTATTTCTCTGTGGTATTATAAAATCTTTTAGAATGTACTGTAACTCAATTGCTAGTATATTCTAAGCAGCCCTTCTGGGAATTCTTAACAGAAACAGCATGAAGTGGGTGCTCAGAACACTGCAGCTTGCTCTATAATTTACGATGTAGGTGTAAATCCTTTCTCTTAAGAACACCACAAAATTGCCATTTAATTCACTTCAGGAACATTTAAATTAGGAACATTTATATTTTAAAATAACACTTTGTATTTTCCTCAAGTTATAGCTAAGTGATCTGTTCACCCAAGTGCCACACGTGTATAATGCATAATCAGTAAAATGCCATATGATGCCAATTGTGTAATAAATAAGAACAAGCCTGACAATTGATACCCTGGTTAAGCCTGGAATTTCATTCAATGAACTACCTCCCAGTGTCCTCAGGACCTCTGATTGAAAAGGTCATCATGAACCACCTAAGCTTTCTTTAAAAGATGAGTCCATGGTGGTAAAGACTTATATGAGAGAGAAAGAATAAAAATCTGAGACTGTGTCCTATTTTTAGATCTTAGGGATATGCTAAAAGAGTGCACGTTTCCACAGAGCATACAAAAGTCATGAAGGCAGATGAAGAGAAAAAAGGAGTAGGAAAGTGTAAGCATAGCAGGGGTGACAAGCGAATAACAGGCATTGGGAACCCCAGCGGGGGGGAAGTGCACAGATGGGGGACTGTGGTAAAAACCAAAAGTAGGCACCTGTACAAACAGGTGCACTTACAGTAAAAAAGTGTGACCTCCGGGAAGGGTGAAACTGTGATGAACATCTCAGTTTTGTTTTGCTATGAAGGAATAATATTGGAACAAATTAAATGTTTAATGTTCAGTAAATGAACTGTGACTCTATCATTTTATGAAATGATCAAGAAGGTTTGTAAATAAAATTGAACCAAGAAAACTCATCACTATAGGCATAAGGCATAGACACTCAGCATATTAAGGAAACTTTATTTTGATTGGTTATGCATTTATCTATTTCAAACCTTTTATCATGATCCCAATGATTATCAAGCACTGTTCTAAATATTTAGGACACAGGAGAGATAAAAACAAGTTCCGCACTTTTTGTTTAGAAGCTGATAGTCCAATAAGGCAGGCAAAAGACTATTCATACATTCAAATACATAATTGCATATAGTGATACTTTAATAGTAATAAAAATTGGCTACTGTGCTAGAGGTGGTGGGCAAGTGTGGATTAGGCAAGTACTCTCAGAGCAGGATGCTGAGGGAAAGCTCCCTGAGGGGCTGAGGCCTGAATTACACACAAGAAGGGGCCAGCTGGTAAGGGAACAACTGGTGGCCAGACAATAAGACAGAGTCCAGGCATTTCCATGGGCTGTAAATACTATGGGTGTAACATCTTACAACCAAAGTGAGGGTGGTAAAAAAATCTGAAACGTGTTCAGATTTTGAATACTCTTGTTGGCTTTCATCAATGCTGTCGAAAGGTTGAACATGACGAAGTCAAAAGGTAGACTACAGGCTTCTACCAAGTGGGAAGTCATTGCTGCCAATCTTCATGAAAGCTATTTTGAGGCAGTTCTGTAAACGCAAGCCTGAAAAAAGTGGGCCGAGAGGACATGGAAATAGAACTAGAGGGGCACATGGCTGTTTCTAGAACTGTGGCTTTAAAAGCAAAAGGAGAAAAATAGATTAGTGGATGGAGAGTGGAAGACATTTATAATGTCAAGGGACTGTTTTTATATTTCTTTTTTATTGTTTCTTTTAAGATGGCCAATATTAAGGCATGCACATATGCCAAAGAGAGTAACCCTGAAGTGAGGAAGAAATTAGTGCTGCAGGAAAGAAAGGGAATAATTGCAGAAGCAAAGACCTTGAGGTACTGAGAAAGAATGACCCTAATTTCCTCAGTGAGGCACTCGATATTTGTTTGCTGTAAGTCTTAGCTAAGCCACTGAATAAAGTGATTCTAATTTAATTGTTCTGGGCTGGGTACTAGGCATCAATATTTTTTAAAAGCTCCCCAGTTAGTTCTAATGTGCAGCCAGGGTTTATAAGAAGTAATCTTAGCAATAGTGTTCTGTGCCTTTCATTCCTTGGCTTTTCTTGTTGTTTTATGACATATATATGTATCCTCAGAACTTTACAGTTTAGTGGTGTCTGAATATTATATAAACAGAATCGCACTGCATATATGTCTTGATTTCTTTTATTTTACATTATATTTGTTGGAGTTTATACACTATGATGTGTGCTTTCTCATTCATTTTCACTTGCCCAGAATGCCCCAGCATATGAAAATGTACTATAATCCATTCCCCTGCTTAATGGATATTTGAAAAACTTTTTCCCTTTTTTTTAATTTTTGAGAAAAAAGAAAAAGAAGGTTTATTGCTTTGCTAACAAAGGAGAAACACAGGAGTCTCCGGTCCCAGAAGCTGTAATTTTGCCCATCAGGAGGAACAGGGGGCTTTTAAAGAGGTGATTCAAAGGCTACATTCCACATGTTCTCTTCAGGAGTTGTAATTCATGTGTTAATTTGGGAGATAGTTATTTCTGAGCTCTTCTAGATTCCCAAAATCTGGATTACTTCATTCTTATAGTGGATGTGCTCAAGGACAGACAAATCTGCCTCAAATGGTGAAGAAAGGTAATCCTATTTCCTGTGAGATTAGGGAGTGGGAGAGATTATGGAGGAGCAGGGAGAGAGGAAGAGAAAGAAACATGTCCATTTTAAAAATAAGTTGCAATAGCAGAGCATCAAGGGGTCTATCTAAAGCAAAAGTGGACCACTGTTACATTTCCCCACTGTCAATTTCTACATTCTATTTCTATAGAAAGATGAGTGATGATGTCTACAAGCTGCTTCCTGCTGAAAGAGGGTAAAATTTGGGGAAGTAGCCCAAAGTCCCTGCTCTGTATCAGGTAGGGTGTGGACAGTTAAGGGTATTCAGCATTAGAGCAATCCAGAAGTTCACGGTGGTAGATGCAAGATGAGTGGACAAGGCATACTAGGATAGGTCTTTCACTAAGACAATATAAACAAGACAGCAAAGCATTACTTTTGTGTAAACAATTAGCCAAAAATAATTAGTATTTCAGCCAGTCTCTGAAACAATGAGGGCAATAAATCATAATCATATCATTGAAAGACAGATGAAGTTTATCAATGAAGGAGGTTAGGAAGATTTGTAGGTCTATGAGATCAGGCTCAAATTAACTTGGGACAAACTTGTGACTCCCACACAAGAAGAGTTGACACAAGTATACATTTTAATTATATTAGGGAAGAAAAAAAAAACATTGTTTTTCCTTTTACATGTTCATGTAGGACTGTGCTTAGGCTACACTCTCTTGCCAGGTGTTTAGGACCAAGTTGGTCAAAACTGACCTTGTTCCTATATACTCTTTAAGAGTTAGCTATGATTTCTCTGAGATCACTCTTGGGGTCATGTGTGAAGCCTCTTGGCTCTTTTAGCTTTCCTATAACAGTGTTGCCATCTGCTATGCTGGGTCAGGGTCTTGCTGATCATATATGGATTCTCTTGAAATCATCAGGGATATTTCCCTCTCCAATGAGCCTCCTCTTTACAGAATGTGCACTGGTTGGCTTCCTGTTCTCTAGGGTCCTCTTGATTTCCCTGATCAGTGACTCACCTGAGTTGCAGGGCCCAAGAGTGATGCCATCATTCTCTGGGTCTTGGCTGACCTTAGAAGGCAAGGGCCAAAATGTTGGCAGCTTTTCCTTGGCCCTTTTATTTTTTTGACTTTGGTCCCTAAGTTTTTGGTTTTAAAACATAGCTAATCCATTTCACAAGTCTTAAAGTGGGAGTAACAGATTATAACCTCAATATCTATAATTTTAAAGTTTCCCCTTTCTTTTAATCGGGGCCAGTATTAGTTCTGGAAGCCAGCAATATATCCTATCTGTCCCATTGGTAGCTGCTTATTAACTCAAATTAACTTAGGTTGTTTTATTAGAAGCAGTACCTGCACAAAACACTAAAAAGCAACAGTTACAAAATTTATAATGACACCTTTAAACAGATCAGGCTGTCTTTATTACCTTCAAAAATACATTAATTTCTAATTCCACGTGAAAAGTAATACAAAATTGTATATATAACTTTTTAACAACAGGTTACTTTATCAATCTATAAAACATCAAACAACATGAATCAAAGCTGTTATTTCTATATAATTCTGACACTATTGCTACAGGTAATTTTAGTTTGGAGAACACCAACTTGGTAAGGTGCTTTCCACTAAGCTTTATATTTAACTAAGTTTAACTATTAAAGGACAATTTAAAATGCATAGTGTATGGTAACAATAATCAGAGGTCTTCATGGGCCAACAAAAATCAAAGGATAGCCTCAAATCTCTTATACATGTAGGAAACAGCATTAATGATCAGAAAATTGATTTAATCAAAGCAAACATATATAAGATAGGTCTTCAAATGACAACGTGACACTTCTATGTCAGATGCATTGTATAAAAGAGAGTACTTATTGGTTATTTTGCCAGTAAAGCATACATATACCTAGTCACATATATTTAGAGTGTCAACTATATTGTTCTAACCCAAATAACAGTTTATTTAACCAGTTACAAAGTAAGCATTTAAGGCTTTAAAACAGGCACAAATCCTAAGACTTAGTTTCTACAAGTAATAAAACCTAACAAATACAAATACAAGAAAATTTTCTTGATAGATAAGAGCAGATCAAAGTTTCAGACTTTGCTTCATATCAGTACATTAAAGTTCAAATAACTATAACTGTGCTAATTATAGCCAATTTAATCACAAACATAAACTTTTTGAGATTTACTTTCCACAAATCGTCTGTGACTTACTTAAACATTCACAATTTCTTTAAATCCTTAGTTTGTTTCTTGAGGTGCTGGGGATTGAACCCAGGGCCTTGTGCATGTGAGGCAAGCACTCTACCAACTGAGCTATATCCCCAGCCCCTACATCCTTAGTTTTGTCCTCTTTTATCTTGGACTTTAGCACAAGAATGTTACTTTAACAGACAATATATTTTTTCATCCAGAAACATTTCTTTTACCTTCTAGTTTTCCATACTGAGATATTTCTATACTTATGACTTTCTTTTATCTTTTTGGGTTTCAGACCCTTTCTTAAATTTATATTCTGAAACGGACCTTATGAATGTTATCCGAACATATAATTTACACAATAAATTTCATCCCAGGAGAGGGATCAAACAATCTGGCATATACAGAAACTGAATTCATATTTTCTCTCCCAGGTGGCATTCAGGGATTGGAGTACAGGATATTTTTGAGCCTGACCTGTCTGCCTTATCATTATCATGATACCATCAACTTTAAGTGAGTTCCCCACTGTCAATTGTACCCAGAGTCTTCTTTGGGCCTTTTTCTTGTATTAGGCATATTGATATGCAATGGAGGAGGCCCTTTACAGAGGCTGCCTACAAAACATAGGATAGCCTTACTTTCTGTTTTTGTTTTTTATATGGGTGCAGTTGTTTATTCTTCCAGTCTCCACAGCATTTAGTTTGATGGGATGCTGCTATAGCAAGAATTGCTTTGACCCAGTTATGGATATCCCCTGGTCAAATGGGGTGTTCTATGAGATCTGAAAATGGAGATATTCCTATCCTTAGGTCATAAACTAACAGTTCTAAAGCTTACTGCCACATTCTTTGTGGCCAGCAGCCTCCCTTCAAGGGCAAAAGGGGCTGGAAGGCAGGGCAGAGGCCAGGTTCTCTTTGTCCATTTTTCTATAGCTCAGGCAGCTTTTCTGGGACTTTTTTTTTCTTTCTAGTTTAGGGCTAGTGTTCTTTACAACAGTTACATAATCTGTGGCTTCCTGGGGCCAGACTGAGAAACGGATTTAAATCTTTTACCCCCTTTCTTCTGGTGTCCTGCTACCCTTGCACACCAGAGGCAGTGCCTTTTGGCACCTTCAACTCAGTTCCTGACTATTCTGACCCCTTTATCATACAACAGCATAAATGCCTGTACATACAGAATCTCTTTCATAGACTTTACCCCTGAAACACTGAGAAAGAAAAACCAGAGAGGAGCCCCAAAATCATGGCCAACAGACCGGAACCTTTAAATTGACTAGCCAAAATCTTTCTCAAGAAACTACCTATAGGATCAATGCAGTATTGGCCATGTCTTAAAAGGGTCAGTAGCAGATACAAACAAAACAATGACACAGACAGACAGCCAGATGGAATGATCAATCCCAAGGCCAACAAACAGATGAGAACCCAAACAGATAAGAAGGGAGTACATATCCCTAGGTTCAAGAGTTTCAGTTATACACCTGTACCTCAGAGGTCCTTAGAAAGATGAACCATATATTCTTACCTAGAGGAACTACATGTGTGGAATCCAGAGTCTTGGCGTGTACACCAGGGGAATTACTAAATGGCCAAGGGTGTCGTGACTTTACTGCGTTCCGTTTTGTTTTTCTCAAAGGTACCATGATGGAGCAACCTGTTCCATTCAGGGACAGAAGGCAGGAGCTCCTGGAATCAAAAGGAGCTTTGGCAGCTGCTGGGATGGTCCCTCAGGAATAGCTCCTCTCGTTGGACCTGAAGCAAACTCACCCATCTCCTAACTCTTCGGCAGCTGGCTATCAACAAGTTCTCTAGCCACTTTGCATCCTCAGCATGGAAGTGGGTTTCCTTGGAGATCCAGACCTGCCCAAGAAGTCTGGAGTGGGGGTGCTCTTGGTTCCTATCTAGGGTGCTAAATTTGTTGCCAAAAGCTCATTCCTTGTCCCTGATGCTAACCCAATAAGAAGGATATGATTTTGAGGAAAAAAAAAGAAAAAGAAGGTTTATTGCTTTGCTAGAAAAAGAGAAACACAAGGGACTCCTGTCCCAGAAGCTGTGATGCTCTCCAGTTTTTAACTAGCATAAGTCATGCTGTTATGAACACTCTTGAATATGTAATTTATTCACTTTATAATTGTTTCCTGGAAAGTGGGAATATAAACTAGTATAACTAATTTGGGAAAAAAAATAACACTACATGATTGTTTTTCCAAAATGGTAATATACTTTACATTCAGTTCTGTAACTGCTACTTATCATATACTATATTTTGAAATTGATTTGGAAAACACATGTAGCTCAATTTGCTGTTTCTCTTCATTATTTCTTTTATTACTTTATGCTTAGAACATTCTCCAACATCCAATACCAGTTTAAAATTTATCTAGGTGAACTAATAAAAAAAAGAAAAAATTATCTAGCATTTTCCCAGTTCCATTTATTTTACAGTTAGTTCTTTAAGATACCCAAGAATTTGATTAAACAAAATTTAAAAGTCAGACATTAATTGGTCAAAATTTTATATGAAAAGAATGGAGGTACATGGAGTCAATTGGAAGGAAATCTACTGGGAAAAATGAGTCAAGACATGAAAAGAAAATTTAATCAAAAAAGCATAATTGCTAATAATCATGGACAACGTTCTACCTCAGTAATTAAAGAAATAAAATATCAAACCATTTGTAAATATTTGCACTTGATAATGTTTTAAATAAATGTGTTTAAGTCAGTCTTCTTCATACATTGCTGGTAAAAATATTAATTAGTATCCAATTCTTGCAAAACAATTTCATAATATATATCAGGAACATTTAAACAGCCACAATTTTATGCCTAGGATTCTAATAAAAGGAAATAGTTGAGTTTGTGAATAAGAATGCATATTCA
Organism: Marmota marmota marmota; assembly: GCF_001458135.2. Lineage (NCBI taxonomy): Eukaryota > Metazoa > Chordata > Mammalia > Rodentia > Sciuridae > Marmota > Marmota marmota. The sequence continues at coordinate 5,163,202 of NW_026000075.1, forward strand.
AGGATGTGTACTGAAATATTATTTACAAGAACAAAAGAAAAAAATGTTTGAAACAATGTGAATAATTCCAAATATAACTTTCATTAAATTGTTTGCTCCTACAGTGGATTATTGTGTCATTAAGAACAAGTTTTCAAAAAAAAGATAATGAAATAAAAAACAGTCATAACTAAAAAAACACAAATTAAGTGTATAATAATATATTATCTCTGTTTTATTAAATGTTTCTGTATATTTTTCCACGCAACAATACTTTCTCCTTTTCTTTCTCCCCCTCTTTCTAACCATATATGCAGAACACTGAGTGGTTCTCTATGTAAATAAGGAATATAAGTACATTTAATATTTTTCTTTACAGATTTTTATATAGTCTTTACAATGCTAAGATGCTCTCTATATGTTTAATTTAGTCAAACAGTGTTTGACTTCCTAAAATACAACAAATTATAGATGCATTCAGTTTTACTCAGTAAATGCACATACATATCTCTTTGTGGACACTCAAGTTTATCAAGTCAAGCTTTTCTAATACTAGCTGTTTTGCTTTTTTCTTGTTTTGAACCTCATATCCACCTCTCCAGCCACCACCACCATTCACACCATCAATCGAGTCTATGGGGGCTGATCACCTGTTTCAGACTTTGCCCACTAATTTTGCAAAAAGTGGAGTGAAAGAGGAAAAAAGTTAGAGAAATGAGATGTCACTGCAGCTATCCTGAGCTAGAGCTTTGAGAATACTGGAGCTAAGTAAATGAGGGACCAGGGACAGTGGTGTGCTGAGAAAACCCATAGCCCCATCAAAATGTCTTCTAATTAGTGTTGACTTCCACTGAAAGTTCTCTGTGAGACCTCTACAGCTGTCAAAAGGGGATGACAAGACTTCCTTTCCAGGGATGTCACAGAATTCAATACAAGTGATTTGAGCACAACACCTGTCATGGGTGGTCAAAAATGAAGGAGGGTATCATTTCTTACCTCACTCCAGATCCTCTTGTACAGATTTCAAAGAATATCTCTTGATGGAGACAGTTGAGACCTTTTAGCTAAATACATTATAAATGATGAGGTGAAGTCACAGTGTTGATTTCCCAGGACATATTGATCTGCTCTTGTAACAACATCCTTTTTTGCAATAACTTTGTTTTTGTTTTTTAATGCCACATTATTGACACACAGATTTTGTGAGATGAATGTTGATGCTACAAATCCTTTTTCATTCTTTAAAGTGTAACTAACCATTTTATTTTTATCTGGATGCTTTCAAGATGCCAGTGAGTATCGGTAACCTGGTAGTATTTTTCTCTGGAGACTGGAGAATTTAACTCGTGTCAAGCAATTTGCTTGATGTTTATGGAGAAGTATGTGGCTAGAGCTAAAAGCTCTGTTTCCCCCTTGGCACCTAGAAGAAAACCCCAGGCCCTGTGATGCAATTGGCAAAAGACTGGAGCTAATTGTGGTCCATGAAGGAGAGAATGTTTCTTTAGGCAAGTGAAGCCAGAAATAGGGAGCAGATGAGGTCAGTTTTTCAATAGAGATTCAAGGAGGGAGGCAGAGCTCAAGGTAAAGGGCAAAGCAAGGCTGTGATACAGCAAAATTAATTACAGAAACATCTATGGAATATCTTAGTCATAACAGGGATTTCGGATAAAGGGCATGAGTGAGGAGGATGCCTTCTTACTCTGAGCTGGCAGTGATGACCAAAAGTCACACACCTGGGATCTCTGTGCCAGGTGCAATCAGGGCATCATTTCTGTTGAAAGACTGAAGCCCCATTTCTAAGACTTCCTCTTATGATCCTCAGGACAATGTCCTTTGTGTGACCTTTGAGGTTCCACCTTAAGGAAAAGAACCCAGAAGATGAAACCTGTCCTCAGCAATGTGGGCCTTTCTGTCTGCGACCTTCTGCCTCTAACAGGCAGATGCTTCCACCTTATCCTCCTGCTAATCGCTGTACTCCCTCCCCAACAATGGCATAAATCATGGGCTCAGAAAAGGGATAGCCATGGACACCCAGATGTCCACTTTAATGTTCCTCCTGGTAGGGGCCATCAATGGGTTCATTCCCAAGTCGGTGATCATGAAATAATTTGGGAAAGCAGATGATTTACACCTGGTAAGCTATCCACTGCCAGGCCAGTTCCAGATTTAAATGTTTTTATGAAAACTCCCCTTCTCAAAATTATCTCTGCCTCTGTCAGTGCTCTCAAGAGTATAATTCCCTTTTGTTTGAAGATACTGAACCTTCCAGAAAAAAAGCACAGAAGGCACCATCACTTAGCCCCACCTTAGCATTAAGTATTTCATCACCACTCCAGCAAACAACTATTACCAAGAGCTGAGGCAGTGAATGCGTGGAAATTGGGGACTAGAACCATGGTTTCCAGCTTAGTTGTGTGGCCAAATCCTAGAGGAAGAGTAAAAAAAGGATGGTTTCCTGACTTCACTCCAGACCTGCTGAATCACAATGTTTTATGATGAGTCCTTAGTGTTTCATTTGTTTTTTTTTTAAAAAAAATCCATGGGTAATTCAATGCACAGTTAAGATGGGGAACTCACCATGAACCAAAAAGATCTCAAGTAGAGATTGCAGTAGCCAGAAAATCACTAGCTTATTGATTTCTAAGTCTACCTGAGCCATGCTAGTTTCAATGCTTATCAGGATGGCAGTCAGGCCCCCTGATATGTATTGCCAGCTCAAAGTTGTTCTGTGCATTCAGGACATCTTGAATATAACCCACTCCACCTTCTGTGAGCATGGACAAGAGAGAGAAACCTCAGATAAAGAAGCATTATTTACTCCAAATCTGTGAATTAAGTGTTTGAAGTAAAAAAAAAATAAAATAACAAAATAATCAAACAAGATAAAATGACCTAAATATCCTGCAGTGGGAAGAAGTTAAGTGTGGTATTTTGATACAATAGAAATGCTCGTAAGTTACCATGGATAAAGAACATTCATATACCAAGAAGATCATAATACACAGTAGATAAAAAATTAAATCATGATATTACATAACATTATGTAGTATATAGTTTATATATATGTTAAAATCATACATATCCCCACACATACTGCTAGAATTTGGGCATGAGGTAGCCTGCAAAAGTTCCTGTGCTAATATAGAAAGTGAAATGGTTAATTTACGAAAGCCATCACCTAGTCAATGAATTCATCCTTTCGATGGATTAATAATTTGAAAGGACTACTTTACTGGGTGATAACTATAGAGACACAGGTGTGGATGGAAGAAGTGAGTCACTAGGGGTGTGCCTTAGGAGTTTATATTTTGCTCCTGCATCTCTTCTTCTCTCTACTAACTGGCCACCATGAGTGGAGCAGTGTTCCACCACCACCCCTTTCTGCTATGATGTTCTGATTCATGTTAGGCCAGAGCAGTGGTATAATAAGCTATTCATGGACTGGACCTCTGAAACTATGAACTCAAAATAAAGCTTTCCTCCCCTAAGTTGGTTCTGATCAGGTATTTTGGTCACTCCAACAAAAACATAACTAACATACATACTGTTACAGCTGAAAACATTAGGAACAAATTTTGATAAAAATATTTCATGATATCTACAATCGTTATTTCAGAGTAAGGAGTTTTAAAGGAGATTTTTCTTTCCTCTTTTCCATTATTTTCGGACTTTCTTGCCAGGAACCTGCATTATTAGAAAAATGAAAGAAGGTAGCACAACATTTTCAAGCCTCCACAATGAGCTCATACTCTCAGCAGTTCTTCCCCCAACTAGCACAATAGACTCCCCTCAAATCTCTTCACTTCTGATCTCCTGAGTATTCAGTATAATTTTGTCAATACCCTGAAATGCAAGTCAAGTGGTTTCCATCCTCTCCAACTTGAATGACTTCCCATTAGCTACCAAACTGAGTCTAGTTCTTTCATAGGCCACTCCCGTTGTTGATGGATTCTTTCAGTTTGGTTTGTCATTTTCATTGCTCCATCTATCTATCCATCTCTCCATTACTCTATGCCTCAAATCCCATACGAATACGGGGTGGGGGGGGGCGCTCCCAGCACACAAAACAGTTTTAATGCCAGATGACTTTCCCACTTTATTTTTTTATCTTTTTAAGTTATACCTACTCTTAAAAGACTGCTCAGAAATTACTTCCTACATTAGGCCTCCCCAGGCACAACTTCAGAATTTTTTATTTATTTTTCAAAATCTTATTGACTGTCAACAAATTACAATTGCATATACTTATGGGCACAAAGTGATGCTATGACATATGTGTATAATGTAGAGTGATTTTAATCAGCTAGCAAACATATTCATCATCAAAAATACTTATATCCACTGCCCACATCCTACTCATTGGCTGAACACACACATACCCCGTATATTTATTTTTTCTTGTTCATAACTTACAGGTTTGAATTCACTGGAAATTAAAGGCTCCTTGAGCAAAATTATCTTCCTGATCACCTTTTTATCTTCCTTAGTTCCCAATTTAACATACTGAAGGTTGTATTCAATGGAAAATACATTGTAGCAATTTACCTAAAAGATTAAAATGCTAACAATCCAAATAACATCTTCTCCCCTCACATGTACTTCTTAAAATGTAAGGATTGGAGAAACTGAATAGCCCACACATTGCTTGAGCTAATGGAAAATTACTAATTCACACTGGAAAATAGTTTGCCAATTAATATAAAACTATACATGCAACTGCCGTATGACGCAGCCATTTTATTCCTGATCATTTATCCTAGGAAAATAAAAATTCAAGTTCACACAGGAAACTTGTATTGACCATGTTTTCTAGTTTCTATGCTTAATGTTTTGACATTTGGGCCTTGTCGACTAGGGGGAGACTCCTTCCCAAGATGTTAGCAGTTGGGATCCCCAGAGTTAGCAAAGGACTCCTTACTCTCACCAGAGTGTGCCTGTTGTGTGCAGTAAACCAACCTAAAACCCAGACCCCTGATTGCTTGCTTTACCTGGGGTTCTTGCACTTGTAAGACACTGTTCGGCTGCCCCAACCACCAGCCTGCCAACTTCAGGCAGCCTCTATACCCAGGAATATAGTGAAATTATTCATCTCAAGCAATTCTAAACTTGCTCAGGCCATTTGTACTACCTTGTCCATTTCTTCCCAAGAAATCTACATTAAAGGCTCTCCAACAGCTTCTCTTGCCCATTCTCTCTCTACCTGTGCCCTATCTCAGATCTCCTCCCTACTGTCTCCTAGAGTCCCCATGTAGTGTGGCATTGTCTTCTCCAGCTGGGCACTCTGAGCAAGGCACTACCTTCTCAATGGCAATGTCTCCTGATCTGTTGGCCTCCCTGTACCTGAATAAAAACAAAATCTGGGTTTATATTTTAATACAAATCTGTACATAAATATTCAAAACTGCTTTATTTGTAATAGCCCCAAACTGGAAATAATCCAGATATACTTCAGATGAGTGGTTATGTAAATTGCTATATCCAATCGGGGTTATTTCTCAGCAATAAAATGGAACAAACATTTGATACATATGACAATTTGGATGAATTTCTAGAGGAGTATATTGAATGAAAAAAGCCAATTCTAAAAGGTTATATAGTTTATGATTCTATTTACTGTGCATATCTTCTTAAACGGACCAAATTATAGAAATAAACAGGCTAGTGTTTTCCATGGGTCAAAAGTATTGACAAGGATAGAAAGGAAGTAGATATGGATATAAAGAGCAACAGGATGGATTCTTGTGATGATGGTACAATTCTGCATCTTGACTTTATCAATGTCAAGATCCTAGTTGTGATACTATATTAGATCTTTGAGAAATGTTACCATTGGGTGGAAACTTGACACAGAGTGCAAACTTGTATGTGAATTTTAGTTACCTCAAAATAAAAAATGTCATCAGTATAAAGCACAAAACTGTCAAGAAATAGCCCATAATGGTGACTATTAGTATCTTTTACTAAATATGATCTTCTATCCAAAATCACTTCTCCACAGATAAATTCTACTCCAGATTATTATCTTCTAGACCAAATTATAACCATGTTATTAAAACCAATACATATAAAACATGCACGTGCACACACACACACACACACACACATTTTATGCAATCCTGCTTGTCATAGGTCTTCACAGGGCAAGGAGAAAAAGGATGATGGAAGTTATCTACACATCATATCATAGCATCTAATCTTAGAAAAACTTAAGAAGAATAATAGATAGGTGTGACTAAGAGTATAAAAATAATTATTCATTATACATTTACTTTAGAAAGAATCATTAAGATAGGATTAATATATCCAACTAAAGATTTTAATTACAAAGGGATGTAATTATCATAACTATGTAATCAAGTGACCAAGCATGACTATGATGGAGTGGGATATAATGATCAAGGGCAAAATTATGTACAGAGAGACTGCTTATGCACCTCAGTCCATCAAAGTCAGGTTCAAAGCAAAATGTGTGCACATTGATATCAATCAAAGAAATCCAAGTGAACACTGGAGGCTAAAAAAAAAATGAAAGAGGAGCAATAAGTGATGGTTGCAGGAAGTGGCGAAAACTACTGAACAATTCTAAAGAACATAGCTGAAGCAAGGAGAGAACCGTGAGGATGGGATGCTGATAGAGGTGCCTGGGGAGTGTGAAGGCCTTGGGGGTCAACTAATGGGATATGAGGGAAGTCCATGAAAATCAGTAGCAAACACTGAACAAAATATAAGGTCAACTGGGCAATAAGTGACCCTCTACTTTATGGCTTGTTGGTGAGATAGAAATGGGGAGGGAGATGGGGGCCAGGCAAGTACCAGAAAGCCAGTTCAGTGACAGCTGCTCTGGTTGTTGCTTTCTTCTCTGGGAGGAAGGATTTATGAATTTGGTAGTCAGCATCTAGTGCACACAATTCTAACCACCTCCCTGCAGATACCTGCTGGAGACACAAGTCTCGTGAACATGCATGGAGGAGCATTTGTGACGGTTCGGAGCAGAAGTCAGGAAAGTTGTTAGACAAGTGTCAGGTTTACCTGGGTTATGAGAAGGCTGGAGCATGTGCCTTGTTAAGAAAGGTGTCTCTTAAGGCTTAACTCCCTACTATGGACAGCTATACCAATGTTAGATTTGTTTAGAGATAACAGTGGAAAGTCACAATTTTGTTTTTGTTGTTTTGTTTTATTGTGGCTCTTGGCTACTATAAGGGAGTTTGGCCTCATAGGGAGAATTTTCTGGAGAATGTCAAACTTCCATTGTATATTAGTTTGCAAAAGCTGCTTTAAAAACCTACAGAAAACTGGAATGCATTAGCATCATAAATTTACTAATGGTTGTGGAAGCTTGAAGTCCCAAATAAAAGTACTATGAGCTTTGGTCCTCCTGAAGGCTCTGATGGAAGGGCCTGTTCCAGGACTATCTCCTTAACTTATAGCTGGTTACCTTCTCTTGATGTCCCCTCATATAATCTTCCTTCTAAGTGTGTCTGTCTGTGTCTAAACTTTCCCTTTTATAGGTTCACCTGTCAAATGGGATTAGACTTCACCTTAATGCTCTCATTTGATGTACCTCCATACCAACCCTTATCTCCACACAAGGCAATGAGGTACCAGGGGTTAGCACTTCAACATATGAAGTGAGACACAATTGGTAAGATACAATTCAAACAATAATCCATAGGGAGTTATCGATGAGATATTGACAATTATTTAGGCACTTACTGTCCCAGATTGAGTTTACAATATAATAAATTTGACCTCATAGATAATAAAAAAAAATGGCTCATAGATTGGTTAAAGGCGGAGCCTCAGACTATTTTGACTCAACTGGAGCCAAGTCACTGTCCTACCAGAAGTTGAAAAAGTATGACCCTGGAGCCTGCTAATGAGGTTTGGGCAGTGTTTTGGTGGGAAACAAAACTAAAGAAGCTCTGTGGGTGGGGTCTTTCAAAGGATTTGATGCACAGTTTTTTTCTTTCTCATTTGAATGTAGAGGAATGACTGTGTTGCATGTTTTGCTCCCTTGTAAGTACCACAGGGTGCCCTCCATTTCAGAAAGGGTAGAAGGGTAGCAGTGTGACATACAAATTATAGCCCAACTCACATTGGCATCAAGATATGCCCCTAGACATACTCCTAGACATACATAAATTGTCTGGCTTTTTTATACTGGTGAGTTGGTCTGGATGTCACCCTACCCAAAGCTGTCACTTACACAGTGCCCCAAGGATTGGATAATCAGAAGTCTCAGTTATGTCATCACTAATGGCAGTGTTACCAATGTTATGGTTTAGATCTCAAATGTTCCCCAAAGACTATGTATTAAAGGACTACTCACCAGCCAGTAGCACTATTAGGAGGTGGTGGAACCTCTAAGAAGTGGAGCCTAGTAGAAGTTAGGTCACTGGGGACATGCTCTTGGAGGGGATATTAGGACCCCTGGCCCTCCCAGTCTCCCTCTTTTTGTTCCCTGGCTGTTATGAGGTGAGGAGCTTTTCTTCGCCACACACTGCCTGCTATGTGGCCTAAAACAAAGTAGCCAACTGACTATGGAATAAAACTTATGAAACTATGAGTTAAAATAAATCTTTCTTCCTTACTAGTTCATTATCCCAGGTATTTTGTCACAGCAAAGGAAAGCTGAGTAACACAGCAAATCTCCTCAAAATATAAACAAAATTATGTAAACACATTGTATGACCAAAATAATATTTAGGGACATGCTCACAAAGGGAAGTTTCTTGAGATTATGGGGGTAGAATTGCAAGGTCTTTGGAAGTCAAGCAAAAAATCTTTCTTCAAATATCCACCATCCAGAAAGAAGTTGAGCACATTATTGCACCTACTGAATGCTGAAGACAGCACATGCCTTCTTGGGCATTCTACTTTGTCTTTTATATCAGTTAGCCTGAAAATAAGCATCTTTGACTGTGAGAGAAGCAAGCTGTGACATACTTTCCACCTTTGAGTCCTCATAGCCCTAATGATCCCTTTAAACTAAAAGTCTCTGTACTGATGATTTCACCAATTTAATCCTCAGATGAAAGGAGGCAGCTTCATTCCGGAGGTTCTCTGTGAGGCTGCTTCCTTGTCATGACTACTAGGTGCTATTTTTGAGAAACAACTATTAGTGTGCTTTGGGAATTTTCTGGATATCTGAACATCTCGCCAATGGAGGCCTATGTCTCTAGTCTGATATTCCCAATTGGTGTGGCTGACCTCATATTCAATCACAAGATGGGAAGGTGCCAACAACCTTCCTGTTCTGTGAAAATAAACCAGTGATATCTTGGCTTACATGAAAAAGTGGCATCTGTCTCTTGGGAGAAGAAGTTTCTCTAAACACTTAGGTTCAATTCACTGATGGTTCAGCTAAACTAAAACTTAACAGCATCCACTGGCCAGCTCTGACTACTCTGCATCAGTACCAGCTGTGCAAAACTGGAAATTGAAGTAGCATTTCCTCTCAGTGGGCAAAACTCAAAGCCATTCTCAGATACCTAGACACTACTTTAACTTGATGAACCTTCTTATGTTTTGTTGCCAATAACAGCTATTGCATATGCCACTTGGAAAATTAAAATTGACAAGTGAAAGACACCCCTTACTTGGGACCATGAACTCTGGACATGAATCACAGCTGCTGATCAACTATGTGGGTCATTCATGTGGGCACCCACAGTAAACAGAGTTTCATGGCTGAGACTGATTGGGATAAAGCTGCTGATTAAGCCAGCATCACCCAACTGCAACAATTGCTATCTGATCATCATTACACTGGGCATGTAAATATATCCATCACCACAGACTGACACAAAGTCAAGCACTTGGAATTTGTGATGCAGGGGCTGCTACTGCATGAATTACTGGGAAAGTGTTTGCCTTGAGGCAAGAGAGGACACATTGCTTAGGATATCATCCCTGATTGCTCCTGGTTGATGGAATTTGATCTTCTTTCGACAGTGGTGCTGCACCACTGTGGACAGTTTTTCTCAGACTATGGCTTGTCTTTCTTTGGTCATCTTAATAGCATTTTTTAATGAATAGAAAGAAGTGTTTAAACTTGATGAAGTCCAATTTATTAATATTTCATGGTTTGCATATTTGTTCTGTTATTTCTTCAATCATTTTTAACCACAAAATCAGCAATTTTGCATGGTTCAACCTAATACATGTATTAATTTATTTAGTTTACACTAACAACCTATAGGTTAGACAGCCCATTTCATAGATGATGAACATGAGGACACAGAGATAACTTCTCAAAGGTCACATAGTTAATAAATGACAGAGTAGGATTCAGGCATAAGAAATCTGACTCTAAATTCCTTGCTCAATCACCAAGTTTATCCCAATTGGTACTGAAGTATCAGTTAATATGTCTCCCCTTTTAATCTATGTGCTCCTTCATAGCAAACCCGCTTTCTTGTCTTTGTAATCCTTGCACCCAGTTCAGTACCTTGTGTATGATGGATATCGAATAGTACCTGAGGAATGAGTAGATGAATGAATGAGGAGGTCTCCCCCCGCCCCCTCCGGGGATTCTGGTTTGACATTGCAGAAACAATAGTCATGTCATTTCAGCCTGGATGCATTTGTACAATGTGCCTGCTAACCTTTGAACATATATCAGATTTTCTGGAACTATCTATTTTCAGGGCTTTCCTCTTACATTAAAGCATTGGATATTGTAATATAGATATTCATGAGTCATGGTCCCTGGAAATGGGGATCTTTAAACTATATGGCTGAAGAAAATTCTATTGCATAAGACTCTAGGTATTAAAAAATATTACTTCATGGATAAAAGGATGGTGCATATGAAGGATTACAAAAACTAAATTTTATTCTCCCAGTTCCACTGGAGAATCATGTTCACCTCTTCACAAAATATCTGCATGTCCTATTATTATATCTATTATATCTAAAGAATATTATTATGTATATAAATAGAATGCAATTCAGCCAGAAATAAATTAGTTTGCCACATTTTAATATTATTATTATCAAATTCATCAAATAAATTTGGAAGAATACTACCACCTCTTTTTATTTTTGAAAAATTAGTCTTTGTTCACTCTTGGTATTGTTGCCTGATATACTAGCATACTTATTTAGGTGAGAAAATTTATGTGAGTTTCCCTAAAGCAGTTCAGTGACAATGCATATGAATTATGTTATAATTTTGGTAATTAGCATTCATAAAAACAGGAACATCCTTTACATATAGGCAAGGTATAAAATTCCTTCTCACATTTAAAACTGCTAAATAAATCACTGCTAATTTGTGCTTTATAGTTGAATGTCCATTGTGATTTACCAATTCTAATTTATGTCAGTCTTGGTGCAAAGGATATTTTGCAGAAATTTTAACATTGTAATCTGACTTAAATATCATTGTAAGTTGGGTTTACTGAAGTCAGATCTGATTGTTGAGAAATAAATATAATTTTATTTGTTCTTAGTAGTTCTTGTCAAAATATTTTAAAACTATTTGACTTTATATAAATATAAAGTCTTATATAAATATAAATATAATTTAAGCCTATCCTAATTTTCTAATTTTCATTCATCTTTGAAAGAACAATTTCTTTACCACATGGGTAGCATGCAGGTGAATATGTTTCTTACAAATAAATAAAATGATTCCAGCTTCCTAGAAAAACACTTAGGAAATGTTTTTCAAAACAAGCTCATATTTTTTCATCAGATTTGGGCTCATTAGAGAAAAATGACTTGAAAATTCCAAAAGTTTCTGTTATTATTATAGTTATCATTTAAATTGTTATTAGCAATATATCATATTAATTATCCTTAATGAGAATAATAAATAATTACAATAATAATGATGAAAATAAATCACTGTTCATGGAATGAATTGATTTTCATAATGTTTTTGGATGGGTATGATTGGCAACATAATTAAATTTTATTAGTAGGCAATACTATTACACACACACACACACACACATACACACACTATTTTTTTCCTTTGAGATGGGCTCTTGTTAGTTGCTCAGACTGGCTCAAACTTGCTATTCTCCAGCCTCAGCCACTAGAAGAGCTGGGGCTATAGGGGTAGGACAAAATGCCTGGACAAAAATATATTTTTTATTAGAATATTAGGAAGTTCTATCGTCAAAATTTTCATATGTACAGTACACTCTCAGCCAAATTCTGGGATGATGTGTTATAAATATCTCTGCTAAAAGATAAAGGCACAACTATTGTGCTGTATAATACTTCCCCCAAAAAAGTCAGGGTGATAGTAAAAATGGCCAGAGATATCAATGACAGAGAGATAAGGGATTCCAAAAGTTTTAGATCAGAGAATCTAGGGGAATTTACAAAACAAAGACTTGACTGAATGCTTTTTAAAAAATGTACTTCTTGAACACTAGCCCTAGAGATTCTGATCCACTGGACCTGGATATAGGCACATTATCTACATTTTTCATAGGCACCTTAGAAGACTCCAGTGAGGGATGTCCCATAACACTGAGAAACATGCTCTGGGAAGATTAAAATATCAGGTAGGTTGCCGCAGTGGGGACTCTATATGTAGAGCAAGATTGAAACCAGGGTATCAGTCATACCACAGGGTTAGGGCTAGCCTGGAAATGAGGCTACAGGGATTCCATGAACAAGGTCAGACTGGTCTTAGGGAGTCAAGTGGGGCTGAGGCTACAACCAAGAGTGCAAACAGTTCTGATGGAGGACAGGAAAAAGCCCAAGGGACAGGAGGACAGTTCCAGTCAATCAGTACTTCTTCCTCCTCCCGCTTCTGGATATTCTGTAGTTAAGTGGAGTATGGCTCTCCCTCTAAAAAGAGCCCAGACTTTGGGTGTGGAAGGAGCCATTCTCTCTCTTCTCAAACTTGAAAGGGTGGCTCTGACCCTAGGAAGATTTTCTGAACAGGTTCCAAGTATAAACAAACAAACAAACAAAGAATGAAAAGGGCAGAACAACCTGAGGCTGGGATTCTGGAGACACACTGAGAGGTGATACTTTCTGGATGTGTGACATTTGCTCTGCCTGTGTCACAGTTGTGAGTAAAGTGGCTTCCTGGAGTTCACCTAAAGAAATGAGTAGAGTTGTAATAGAACCAGAAAAATTCCAGTTCAGCTGCCCATCAAGATCATCTGGGGACTATTAAAATCCCTCCCCTGAAGATCTCATTTAGTAGGTCTTACACAGAGTTTAAGAATCTGTTTTTAAATAGTGTTCCAGTTAATTCTTATTTTCAGCCATTAATTGTGAACCACAATACTAAAACATATCAGAAAGTTAGCAAGTATCTGAACACTGACTTTGGTTTATCAAGAGTTTAATGCTTAAAATTTCTATGCTTATTTTTTCTGTGCCTATTAATCAGTACAATCAAGTGTACAATTTTCCATGAATATTTGAAGTGTTGCTTAGTGTTTTCATGCCTCCCATCATAATTCATATATATTATTCACAAGATATTTTAACTAGAGTCCATCAACAATCATTAAATCGGTGTTTTGTGGCTATGTGACTATTTCTGTTTTACCTAATGATCTGTGAAAGACAACTAGAGTGTGACTAAAACTTTCACATCAAACAACAATTTTCAGAAAGGAAAAAGGTCAAGGCTACTTAAGCATACAAGATCAAAGGGAAGAACCCTGGTATTCCCAAAGCCCACCTAAACATAATCTTTAGCAAAATGCCAAATTGTAAAAGGTAGATTTTGTGCCATATATTCCCTTCCGTGTAATGAAGCATTCATTAGGAAGGGGAATTGAGCATAGAATGACATGGTGCGACTATGACAGGCTGTGACCCTTAGATAAGTGGAGAGTGGCAAGGCTGACATTAAGTAATGACCACAAGGTTTATATAGACTTTTCCCTAAATTAAGGGGAGATCGTAAAGCACATGGAGAGAAAGACAGCCAGGAAACTGGGTTTTGTTATCTGTCTAAAAAGAGAAAGAACAGCTAGCTGAGGGAGCTCTGTTCTTGAGCTAATTATGAAAGCTGAAGACACAAAAAAATAATATTTCACTTTCAAAAGGTGCAGTGTTAAATAGCTGATCCAGCAGAAATGTAAAGCAAATAGCATCAAACCACTGGATTTTGGGCCACTTTTAACACAAAGTGGAAAGGCCTTTGATTCTTGAGAAAAATCAAGTAGTGAGTAATTTAGAGAAAATGCCATAGAGTGCTCTGTAGAGGGCATAGCCTCTCCCCTGGGACCCACCCCATCTTTTTCTGCAAACTAGTACCCTCTAACTTCCTAAATGCATTCAAATCCACGTGGTCACTGTGAGGCTCCCCTGACAGTACAGTGTGACCCCCATCTCCTAATTGCATTTGATCAGCTCCTGGGTTGGGCTTCCAACCTAGGCTGAGCAAATCACTTTTCTGAGAACTTGGAAGGGTCTAAGAGATTTTTACTCCTTTTTGTTAGACTCTTGAAAAAAAAAAAAGGTGAATTCTGCAGAAATGAATACAGAAATCACTTTCTATCATAGCAATTATAAAACAACAACAACAAAAATTAAGTCTGCAATGTGAGAGTAGATGTAAATGTGAAAAGAGAAGCAGAGACTGAGAGAAGAATGTCAGTGGTGATTTATCACCCTGCACTAATCACCCCTGTGGCCTGAGTGCACTGTTTCACCCCACACTAGTCTAAAATGGGTGTTCATGATTATAACCAAGGGAATTCTAAATGATATAGAGGGAGAAAGCTGTAGGGTTATTCAAAAAGGACCATCTCTTAACGATCCCTGTTGTCTAATCATTGAACATGGTGATACTTGCCTATAGAAGGATTATGAAAGTACAGGTGTTATCAACAGCCTCTTCACCTTGATGTAGGATAATAAAGGAAAGGGAAAACAGACTTTGGGAACAAACAAACAAGCCAATAACAACAACAATACCCCATTGCCTAATATTACCTAATCCATTATTAAAGAAATTTATTTTTTTTTAAAAAATTACAAATGGAGGATGAGAAGATCATGGGTGACTATATTCATGAAAGCTGGCAATCTTAAGTTAGAATAAAGAAAAGGACACTCAACCAGCAAGGAAAGGAGGAAGTCTAATAGCATTCTAATTTCCACAATATTAAGGGCCTCATGTCCTATTGTGGTTTCATATACCTAGACTCCTTTTGTATTTAAATGCTCCTGTGTATGTATTGTTGGAGCAGGAAAATAATATTTGCTAATATACAAATAATATGTCAGCAAACATCTTTAAATTATTTTTCTTGACTGTCTTAGAAGAATGGTTGTCATTTTTTCCAGACTCATTTGTAGTAAATTTTCACAACAGATCAGAGTAACTGGCACATTTCTGGTTGACACTTGGTCAAATATAGTCCTGTCACTATCATAAATTAGATAGAAACCCATGGACCTTCTTCCTATGGCCCAAATGAAAGTGTCCTGATTCCTAGACTTTTAGATTCATTTATTTGCTGAGATGTCAGGTTTTTATACCTCTTTGCTTTTCAATTTCATATATAATTTTTCTTGGATAAAAGATAAAAGCCCTAAAGGACTTTTTACTTGTTCTCTTCTGTTTCAAGAAAATAAAATTTCGAAAAATCTATAGTTTGCCCAATGGAATAAGGGATGTGTAACTTACAACAGTCACAGTTCTTCTAAACATCGTAGCAATATCATTATTTGCATTCAAGTTAAAAAAATTGCAGAGCAAATAGAACTTAGAACCATTGCAGGTAAAACATTTCATTATGTTTTATTATTCCCAAATCAATTCCTAAAGCAATGTGTGAATTAAAATGTTTTATCCAGCATCTTCAAGAAACCAATTTAAAGTTACACAGCTTATAAGAAATTGCCAGAAATATTACAGGCAGACATTAATCTACTCAAACCAATTAAATTCTACATTAATACACGCAGTAATATACATGCAGTTGTTCTTAATTTCCTTTTGTAATTAAGCATACAAGGTAGAGCCTTACTTGATAAAGAATTTTAATCCCCTCCTTTGATCTCCCCCTTGTCTTCTCTGGCCCCTATCTCCAAATAGAAAAAGTCACCTTTTTTCACTTATAAGAACAGTCTCATTCATACACTAATATACACTCTGCAATAAGTTTCTAGGCATCCTGAAATTGCTTTTGTATTTGAGAGAAATTCCACCTTCACATCCATGGTGAGAATTTCCCAGAAGGTTAATGGAACATAACCTTCCGTACATGCATAAGTGTTCCAGAATTTAATGTCAAGAACACGGAGAGAATAAATGCAAATTGTACCAGTTCATGGTCAAAAATCAGTTCATGTGCCATTCTTAGCTTCACATCTTCAATTGTATGTGGAAATTAGCCTGACCTACAATCCAGGATATTTAATACTCTTATAAAACCTGTTCAAACATAAAAATTATTGATCAATCATGGGAGTGCTATCATTACTCTGTAATTTCTAAACATTCACTAAAAATTCAAATTTGAGTGAAAAATAAAGATTGAAATCTCTATAAAAATTAATCAAATTAAACAAAATGTCTCAATCTTAGGAAGTCTCGGACATTTATTAAAGTGAAAGGGATTGGTATTGGGCTTCTACTGTGTCCTAGACTCTTAAGTGGATTTGCTCATTTAACTCTTTCACACAAACACAAAACTTAATAAGGACATGGATGGATACTCAGAGAAAATTACGAATTTGCCAGGGTCACACAGCTGTGGAGGAACTGAATTCAAACCTGGCTGTAACCTAAAGCTTGCATTCTTTACACAATGTGAACATTTTCCTCAGTGAAATAACTCTTTCCACATAGGCAATGGTACCACCCATACCCACATGAAAATTTCACCCGCTTGAGTACAAATATTGCGCTCTGCTTTTCTTATTCACTTGGCATTATGATAAAAACATTTTCCAAGTATACATAAAAGCTCCAAAATGCTAGATTTTCACATCTTTCTAACGTGTTTTTTTAAGCATTTCCCTAATATCAGGCATCAAAATTGCTTCCAAGTTCTTTTTATTGTAGGTAATTCATGCATAAAATATTCATTTCCTAAAATTTTTGTTTGTGTTGAACTATTTCCTTAATAGTTTTAGTTGCAGAAGTCATAGGACTAGAGGATATGACCACTTACTTACTTACATAGCTCTTGGTATGTGTTGCTTTTTATTTTTCTCAAACAGATTCACTAATTTAAAAATGAAATATTGGTACTTTTAAGAAAGGAGACATTTTCAACACTGACGTTCTACGATAAGGTGAAGAACATCAAGCTCCAGGGATTTATCATGCAAAATGATGTTTTGTGAACAAGGTGGGTGATAGACTTCCGCCCCTCCCTTGAATTATATGACGTCTCAGAGGACTAAAATTGTCATTAATTTTTAATATTATCTCTTCTGAGTGAGGAGTATAATGAATTTTCTTTTATACAGTCTTGTAAGATTGAAGTCCTGGCAATCCTTGAAAGATCTCAGGGCATCTATAGTAAACCCAGAAAATGTTAACCAGCTGCTAAGTTCCTGTAAGAAGGTACATATCAAAAATAAGAATAATTATTAAGTCACCTACAACATCAACTCTAATAATAATGACTAATGAATGTGCAATGAATTCCTGTTTAAAGAATATTTCCTCATATGTTCAATTCTGGGCAATAGTCGATTAAACTATTGGTGAGATACAGGGAACTCTGTGTCAGGAGTGAATATAGTGTCTCTGTCTTTGTTGAAGTTAACATTTTCATTGGATTAAAAAGACATCATATTAAAAATTAACTATTGATCTCCAAAATGGTAATATTAAATACCTCATAAGTAAAACATATGTGTCAGAATATAAAAGAAGGAAATTTAATTATTCTGAACTTGAGTGATCGAGGTAGTTAATGGTGCTGAGGTATGGAAAGTACCTTTCAGAAAAGTTATATATAATGAGTAAAGTTAGGTCTTAGTTACATTTTGGCCATTTTTCTTTCTCACATCCCCTCGGTGTACATGATTCAAGGTTTGGGGGCCATCCTGAGGGCTCACCTATCAGAAAAATGTATATGACCACTTTTCCTTGGCCATCTGTGGAAGTAGAGCCTGGTGAAAACTCAAGAGCAAAAAGTTATACCAGTGAGCCAATCTACTCCAGAGCAAAATCTCTCTCCTGCATCAAAACCATCCATGTTTAAAAATCTTACTCAAATTTGGGTATGGAAAATATCAAGCTACAAGAATAAAGAATGAAAGGAGCAATTTACTCAGGCAGATAACTAAATACATCCATTTTTTCAACAAATACTTCTAACCACTTAGAAGGTACCTGACCTGGAACTGAGTGTTTGGACACATTATTGATGTAAGGAGAAAATAGCATTTCATTCTGATTATAGGACAGAAGAAATTCATTTAATTTAACCATAGTAAGAGAAATTCATCTATTCTAAATTCTTTATCATGAATATCAGAAGACCACCAAAAGCAAAGGAACTTCCTATAGGTCCAAAGGTGGTTAGTGTAAAACCCAGATCCTAAACTCAAATTGTCCTACTCTTTGCCAGTTTATCTTTTGCAATAGTCCCACAAAAACGCTTTTATCTCCTTTGTCTTGTTAAAATGTTCAATACTCTTCCCTGAAAGAAACTGTGAAAAAACATCTCCCAGTGCACAAGTAGTTGTTATCTTTCTTTTTGTTACTATGGTTTAAGAGGAAGGTCTTCATCATCTAATATTTAGCCTTTTATAAAATGAACTTGAGTAACTAGGTATACATCTACAATGCTTCACAAACTATTAACAGGGTTTTAATAATGATAAAACTATTAAAGCTGCATTGTCCTACATGATAGTCACTGCCGATATGTGGTTACTGTTTCAAAATTAATTATTCAGTAGCTCAGTAGCATTACCTTCATTTTACATGTCCAGTAGCCACAAGTAGCCAGTGGCTACCATGTTGAACCATGCAGACTCAAAACATTTGCATGATTGCAAAAAATTCTAATGCAAAGTACAACACCTGGCCCTGTAAACAATGTAAAGAAGGAATTAATACACAAAATTCATTTTTTTAAAAGCATCTTCTGCCTGAGGAACAAGATATTTATATAAGGAATGCATGCAGAAAGAGATTTTACTGAGAAGTAGTACAAGAAAGATACTATCATTTGTTTTTCTGCTTCCCTACTTTCAAAACTAGATGCTTAAATGGCATTCTTTAAATACCTCAGATGCTGAAATTTTTCTCTCCATATGACCAGAGTTTCAAATTTTTCCATAAGATAACTGAATGTCTTAAATGGAAATGTCAGTAATATTCACTATGGTACTCATTCTATTACACATATATTACAATTTTATTAGAAGAAAAGCAAATATTATTTAGGAAGGAAATTTATTTCCAAATAAATATTCAAGTGATATGCCATTAAAGAAAAAATAGTAGCTTTGACTACATTATTAAATTGAGCACATCTGATTTTTAGAACTAGAGAACTTTGGAGAAGATCATAGGAATAATAAAATATTTTCAAATAATAACATTTATAATAGTGAAAATATTTTAAAAACCTACATGGTCATTAATACAATATCAGGAAAGTAAAATAATTATTCCTATATAAGGTGGCAATTTTTAGACCTAAAAGAGGCATTATTTAGACCTAAAAGTGAAAATATAGTCTTCACCCAAGCAAGAACAGTATAATTTCATATACGAAAAATGAAAAGTGTAAACTTACAAACAAAATCGACAGATAAACACTGAGGTACCAATATTGGGTACTTGGGTTGATAATATTTTTAATGTCATTCTCTCTGTCCTTGTCCATCTTTGCTGACAGGGTTTTTAAATTTTGTGTGTTAAATATAAACTATTATTACAATGGGAAGGCTACAATAGAATTTTTTAATTAAAAAGTTTTCCCTACCTCCATGCTGTAAAAATGCAGAGTTCAAATAATAAATACCTGAATGTATAAGCAAAGGAATAAACAGATGAATAAATATGGCTTTCTTTCCCAACACACTGGGAATACAGTGGTCTTGTTCCCATAGTTTTGGGAGGCCTCTACTAAATGACATAGTTTGTTTTTCAGTTTATTATACAATAAATCATTAAGGAATCAAGCTTTCACTTAGTCCTTAGCCATGGTTGAAAGTATAAAAGGGTCAATGGAAAGAGCAAGGGAAATTTATTTTAAAAAAATTAGAATCTATGGTTGGAGATTTATCTCAGTGGTGTGCACAAGGCCCTGGGTTCAATCTATAGGACAAAAAAGAAAGAAGGGAAAAGGAAATAGAACCTAGAATACACAAATTTAAACTGTACCAATGTACCCTGACTATTCCCAAAATTTGAGTTTTAATTGAATTTTTAAGAATTTGAAAGGTGAAATGTAAATGAATCAATAGTGCTGAACAAAGCAACCTACATATCTATTGTGTGTCATCAGGTCTTTCTTTCTCTTTTTTTAACTTACTGTGCAAATTATAGGCAATGTATGAATTTTCGAAAGGCCACCATTTTTAAAGAAACTGAAAAATTATGTTTCTCCTCTTTTACTCTGAACCTTAATGAGATCAGTATATGTGGGTACTACAAACAGAAGAGGGAAGAAAGAAGAATAGATGAAGGGGCGGTAAGGGGAGAGAAAGTTCTAAACCATTTCAGTGGAGTAAAGATCAATTTCATTTTAATATAATTTTTAATGGTTGTTCAAACTCCTATAATGCACCCACACAAAAGGCTTCAGTTAATGTGTGTGTATTTTGAGCAGTTCCCCTCTTCGACCCTCGATTTTAATTTCCGTCCTTCAAATGAGATGAATGGAGCGTGAAGCAGGTCATATCTCAATGCTGACACATGGGTTGCAGATAGAACTCACAGCCTAGAGAAGCAGCCAGTTTAGAGATTAAATCAAAGCAGCTCTGAATAGATGGGAGGTCAGCCAGGGCCAGCTTTGACATTTGATAGGACCTTGCGCTCAATCAGGCCTTTCTTCACTCATCCAGGCATCCTTGTGACAGTGGCCCTAAAAAACAGATGGGATATGTTACAAAGTGCAAGAGAAGCACTAGATTGAGAAAGGAGATAGGTATCAATATTATCAAAGGGACAACTGTTATTTGAAGCAGCCAGCAAATCAGAAGCCCCTGCTTTGCTGCAATTGTTCAAGTTTGCCTTTCATGATTGTGAAATCTGGACCTTGGGGATGCTGAGATAATTTGTAAATTGCTTTTAAAATTTGCTTATATCCTATGCATTAAACTGTAAATTTTGAACGTTCTTGATGTCATAAGATTAAATTTTAGCCTGTGTTCACTTGGCCCATAAACAGTGTTTCCAAAAAGCCAAGCGTAGGTTACGCTCTGTTTGTTTCTTTGTTTGCCTTTGGGAAACACACACACACACAAACACACATGTGCACACACACACATACACTCTCTCTCTCTTCTACACACACACATACACATACACACACACACACCAGGATAACCTTTGGAAGTGAAGAATCAGGGGCGTTAATGCAAGCACTCACTGTGCAGGGACCTGTGTGTGGTTTCAGGAAATCCCAGTCACGTTGCCAAGAGGATCATGAAAAATAAATGGCCCCAGAGCACTGCAGTGACAGACCGTTTTTAGTGAGTGGTAATGGGGCCATCTCTAGGATGAAAGGCAGGCTACCGGGTGTCACACCATTCATTATGCCTGCCTGATTTAAAGGAGATGCCTTTTACAGGGGTGACATGGGAGCAAATTATTTCCAGGAATATCACAGCTCTCTTCACCCCCTCCTCTCACAGCTCTGTCTTGCTGACTCTCATCCCAGCCATAGATACCTGCACTTTCTCTGAATATTTCCTGTCCTAGCCTATGTCGTAACTGGAGTTGACCCCTCCAAAATTCACCCCCTCCATATTGGGATAAGCAAGCTGGATGCCTGGCCTGAGGACAGCTTAGATAAGGACGGAAGCCTTGCTCACACCCCACTGCCCCTCCTTTACCCACTTTCTGGCTGGGAGCCTACAAGCCCAGGCTACATGGCCTTAAGACAACAACTGGACTCATATGCAAAGTGAGATTCTGAAGCCATATTTTTGCTTGACATGGACTCCATCATCAGGGAAGGTAGTGTTTGACTCACATTTTATTCTTTCATTACAGTGGTCCATCAATAGTCAACTATGTGAAATTACTCACCTGAGGTTATTTCTGATGAAACATTAACCAATTCATAAAATTTCTCTAAGTTATGTTCTAACACTAATGCTTTATTAATGCTCGGAATTCTAATAAGAGAGTTACATAAAATACCCAAAAATTTCAATGAGCAAATCAGATTAATTATTAAAATTAATTATTAAAGATAATTGATCTCAGAGAATTTGTGGGTAGAACTATCTCACTTAGTAGAAATACGCAAGTCTCATTTTGAAAAAAAAAAGCATTTAAAAATCTATCAGAAGAGTTATCATAGGATAAATTGTAATCTATGCCTTAGCTCACTTAAGGTATAACATTAAAAAAATTAACTTCATATTTCACACTGGTATGTTGAGGGAAAGATACATATAACCTACTTGAATCCTAACTAAGTTAATTTAGCTGCCACTTTAATGTAGCAAATTACATCCATAGCTTAAAATAAAGTCTCTACAGGCATGCATTCAGTCTGTGTCACAGGTCTTTGTGAGGAGATGGCACAGTGATACTGATGAAACTTTCCAGAGAGGATCAGAGCACATTGGAGAGGCCTTTGGATTATCAGAGCATACAAGTCCTGTGAGTCTCTGTGTGTATGTTTAATTTATGCATTTTGTGCCCTGATTCTGGCCCCCAAAGGCTCAGATGTTTGTGAGAATTTAGAGAATATTTACAGAGAAGCATTTTTTTCTGAATAATTTTATCATTGAAATGTGGCACAAATCTTCCAAAATGGTAATTCTTTCTAGCAAGCTAATCCTTCAAGAGGTTTTTATGTCTCAGAGAAAGCTGTGCATAATCAAAAGACTCTACAAAATACATATTACTTTGAGTCACTCTATAATTCCATTTAACTATTGCCAACTCCAAAAGCAGCCACAATTTCCCTGTATCTTGTGCACATCAGATGAGGAATGCAGAATGAATTGGCAGTTGGCCATCGAGTAGCCTAAAGAGGAAAGAAAAAAAAAAACTTTGCAGGTCTTTTCCAACTAATTTTCTTTTCTTTTTAAATATTTTTAGTTGTAGATGGACACAATACCTTTATTTTGTTTATTTAGTTTTTTTATGTGGTGCTGGGGGTCAAACCCAGGGCCTCCAGCATACAAGGCAAGCACTCTACCGCTAAGCCACAAATGCCTTTTCAAGGGAAAGTTTGAAAAGAAAAGAAAAAATAAATGGGAAATGACTTTAGAAACACTGGTTCAATAAGATAAATTTTGATCTGCCCATCTTTCTGTGACTGAATGTATAGTCCAGTACCAGAAAGATGACAAAAAAAAAAGAAAGAAAGAAAGAAAAAAAATCATAGAACATATCTTTCAACAATTAATTTTTTAAACTATGCTGACACTTAAAAATAAGAAGTAAAAGAATTGAATATTGAAAAAATTAAGTCTGTTGGAAAATTAATAAGAAATAAAGCAAATAAATATATACTTAAGAACCTTAAACAAACTTCCATTTTCAAAAATTGTGCTAATTCCAAGTAATAAAGAAAAGATCTGGTTGTTCAAATACAACACAGACACTTGTAAATATCATAGAATATGTTTTATTTCATCTTGCAACTTTAAAAAAAAATATAAATGAGTCATTGACGTTCGTCAGAATGATCTAGAAGCATAATGCCCTGGTACATGTTCTGGCACATAACAGTTCACCATATACAACAGCCCTTCAGTGAGAAGAAAATTACTAGACATGGTTACAGGCATAACCAGGGGGTTTTTGTTCTACTCAGTCAAATGTTCTGTAAACTCCCTGATTTATACCTTACAGTTGTGTACTCCTGAGCCTGGAAATCGATATAACTAGCCAGTTCAAATATCGCCCACATTCTGAACAACATTTAAAATCAGTTGAAGTTTTCTTAGGGGCAAAGGCAATAATCTGGTAACAGTTTATTTCAGCTTGGGCATTCACCTCTCTCTCTTTAAAAATATCACAGGCTCAGATTTAGGGAAGAGAACTAAGGATTCAAAACCCTCTCAGATGGCATCCACGAGCATATGAAAAGGATGGTCCTGATTCTGTAATAAGCATTGGGTCATGAAACAGATCTACCCATTGCAGTTTACTGTTCTATCTGTGCAAAGCAGCCCCAGAGGACTTTGCCTAGAGGGATTAAGGGCTCAGGTCTTCCTTGCAGGTGGGCAGGTCTGGACTCAAATTTGAGACCTGTGTCACCAAGGTGTGACATTGGGCAAGTCTATTTTAAGTGCAGTGACAATGATGCTTATTTCAAAGGACTAATAGACAATTGTCTAAAATGATTACATAAAGCGATTTTCACAGTTCTTGGCACAGATGAAGCATGCGACTGTTATGTACAAATCCAATTCATCTTATCTTTGAGCATTCTAACCTGAGAGGATTCCAAGAATACAAGGACAAGACATGTCCTCATGCCCTTGTTAGTTATCATTTTGCAACTAAAAGAAAGAATTAACCAAAAAACCAGTTAAGTCAGTGGAGAGATAAGAAACCAAACTTGAAGATGGTGCTCCTCAGATGGTAAATAAAAGATTCATTGATAATCGCATCCTATTAAACAGATTGGAATTGCTTTTTCAGAGAATGCTGCATAATAACAATTAGAACATTATAGCATAGTCTAAGATCCTGTAGAGTATTGATGCATTTTTTAACCTATTTCTGCATGACCTATTGTCTCATCTTTTAATAGATGAAAACAATGAATGTTTATTTTCCAGCAGTTTCTGGCAATTGTGAGTCCAAGAGGAGCTTAGTTGAGTAGTTTGGGCTCTGGTTTTCTCATGAGCTACAGTCAAGACTTTGGATGGGCGGGGTCGGGGGGGGGGCGGGATGGCTTCCATTATCTCAAGGTCTGGCTGAGGGAGAGTCTGCTTCCAGGCTGATTCACAGTGCTGTCAGCTGGCCTGGTCCTCTGAAAGGCTACTTCCACGCTCACTCCCCTGGGACTTGCCACAGGGCTGCCTTATGGCATGGCAGCTGTCTTCCCCTAGGGTAAGCCATTCAAAAGAGGGGTTGGGGGGAGCCCCTCCTCAATGCAAACCACAGTACCTTATAACTGAAACCTCAGAATTAACATCCTGTTACCTCCACTGCATTCTATTTGTGAGATGTGAGGCAGTAAGACCACTCTACACTCCACAGGAAGGAATTAGAAAAGGGTGTGAAATCCAGGCAGCAAGGATCACTGGGGCCATATTAGAGGCTACTCTGCTTTCACAGTCCATCCTCTGGCTCCCAGTGACTTTTGTCCATCACCAATGCAAAATACACTCACTGCCCCCAAACGCCTCAAAACTCTCATCACATTGCAACATTGACTGAAAGGCCAGAATCTCATCATCTAAGACCAGGTCCAGATGATGCTTTTCAAGGATAGTTCCTTAAGAAAGACTCCTCAATACTTTTCCTTGCAATCCATAAACCTTGAAAGAATAAAAAAAAAAAATGTGTTCTGTCTGTCAATATACAGTGGGATAAGCATAAGATCCATTCTATATAGTCCTGTTCAAAGTGGGGTTGGAAGACAGACACCAGAATTACTAATCCATAATAATTCTAAACTCCAGTCAGGTAAATGATAGAAGATCCTTGATTAGGTCTCATATAAGAAATAATCTTTTGTTGCTCTACTATGGCTTCTGTACTCTTGGTTCTACCATTTAATCTTCTTTCCATTTTTGCTAAAAGTAGCAGGTGTTAAAATTTTTCTGAATTCAAAACTCCATTTTTATTCTATTCTGTCTCTGTCCCCTCCATCCAAATGGTAATGTTTCTGTACATATCTCTTTTGAGAACTCTGTGGACTTCTTGTGAAACTTTCTGGGGTTAAATTCATTAGACAAAAGCTATACCCACAAGTCTCTTCCAGATAAACCCCTCCCTACCTTACCCTGTGCTAAATGACTAAGGACAGTGTCCCTCAGATTCCTGGAAGCCCTATTATTTATGGAGAAAATCCGTGTGGGACACTCTTAATCTCTTCAAAGGGTCTTAAGTCTGAGTGTTCTCTAAGGCATCATCTTAGATCTTTTTGAGCTCTCAATAAAAAAATTTTACAGTTACTCTCTGGTCTTTTTACTTTACACAATGTTTTCTTGGCATTACCCTGGATTTGATATTTGTTAGGAGATTTTTAAAAAATTATTTCTTATTTGTTTTTAAATTTGGCCTCTTTGATCTTCTGAATAGTCTGAGAGCTTTCAAAACCCTTAGTCCTGGCTTTGTTTTGAAGTTTTGTTTAATAGTCCTTCCCGTGGCTTGTCTTTCATCTTACATTTTGCTCTAAGCAGCAAGAAGAAGCCAGACAGTACCTAAATGCTCTGCTTGAAAATCTCTTTATCTAGGTCCCCACATTCATCGGGCACATTTCTACTTTCCATGTTACTGCACGTACGAGTCTTGCTAGATTTCTGCCCTCTCTGCCAGTGTCCAGTAAGATTTTTCTCCCCTTCCTTTACAAACTCACTGCTTGCCTCCTCAGAGTTCAAAATTCCATGGATAATGGGCTCAATGTACTTGCAGCTTTTACCAAGACTCTCCTCAAAATTCTTACTGTGTTTCCATTTTCTATATATTGCCAAGTTCCAAAGCGATGACCACATTTTAGATTTTGTTACAGCAGCTCCTCCATATCTGTGCCAGCCAGGGGTCAAAATTCATTCAGTATTCAGAAAGGCAGAACAACCAGGAGATGAATATCTCCTGGGAGAGGAAGGGTTTACTTTGGTATTTGTGGGCTTTGAAAAATAGAATTTGACCTTACACTATTGTGGAAGATGCATCATCAGTCTATGTCAGGTGTTTCTTCAGTTTGATAGGCTATAGGCTGAAGTCCAAGGTAAGCAGTTGGAAAGGGAAGACCGACATGAAGGTGATGAGATCAAAGATGGGACTCCATCAGTTATGACTGGAACCCATGAGGACAAACCACAAAACATATGTGTTCTTATTGCTTCTGACTTTGGTGGTATGAGTGTCCAGAGAAAAGCCTGTGCCCCTGGTCATGGAGCTGAAACACACCCCTGGTCCAGGAATTGGTAAAGCTGAAGGAAGAGCACAAAAAGGTGGAGCAGTTTCAGGCCTGGCTCCTGAGGGCACCAATGGGAGGAGCCAGCACATAAACACAGAGATTAGCTATAAAATAGCTGCTGCCTCACTTCTACCTTCCATGCCAGGCCTCCCATGGGGATCTACCTCGTGGCTCATACTCATTGAAAACACACAGGAAAGAGACTATTGAGAAACATAGTTCAGCCAAGCCAGGATGACATGTTAAAACGTCACCACAATAAGCTCCTTTAGTAAAGTATGTGTGTACTTTTAAAAAGAATCCCTTATCTCTTATATCTGTTCAACCAATATCAGGCATTACACTAGTTGGTAGGAATTAAAAAAAAAAAAAAAGAACAAATCATACAAAAATTCCTGCCTTCTTGGAGTTGATTCCTTATTTCAGGAAGATTGATGGTTTAGTCATATTTTCATTGTTGTGACCAAAATACCTGGCAAGAACAACTTAGAGGAGGAAAGAATTATTTTGGCTCAGGGTTTCAGAGATTTCAGCCCTTGTTTGGCTGGCTCCATTTCTGTGGGCTGATATGAGGCAGAACATCATGGCAATAAGTGCAGGAAAGCTGCTCAGGTCTTGGCAGTAAAGAAGCAGAGGGTGGAGGAGGACCTGGACAAAAGAAATACCCGTCTAGGGCATGTCCTATTGACCTACTTCCCCTAAAAATGCCCCACCTGCCTTGAGTTTCTGCCACTTCCCAGTACTCTATTTGGCTACCAATGGATTAACTCACTGATGAGGCCAGAGCCCTCATGGTCTAATCCCTTCCCAAAAGTCCCACCTGTGAATGTTGCCACATTAGGGACCAAGTCTTCAACATATGAGAATTTTAAAAGGGACATTCCAAAATCAAACTGTAACAAGTGACAATAACCAATTATTTTTATCATAAAAAAATAAATCACATAGTACCTGACAAAATGAAGGGTTCTGTAAAAACAAAAATACAAACAAAAATCAGGACAAGTGGATTGGAACTGTAGTCTGGGGAGATCACAGGTCTCATTGTGATATTTACTCAAAGACTTAAGGGAGATGATTTGAAGGAATATGCAGATATTTGAAGGAATATTGTCAGTACGTTAAAGATGGTAATAGTCAACAAGCGAATGAATAAAAGAATATATAATCAAATAAATGAATAAGCAAAGAAAACTTAGACAAATCCAATGGAAAGAAATTACCAATACGTGAATTTCTGACAGTGGGGACATTATCTCCCTACAACTTTTTTACCCAGTTAACTTTCTAAGACATGAGTCATATTGAGAAAATATTTCTACTTTTTACAGTTAGGTGGTTTTGGTTGTAAACACTCTGGCCAACTTAAAATCAAATTCATAGCAATTATATGAATTAACCAATGGACCCCCCAAAAAAAGAAGTTCATCAGCCAGGCTTTAGGAAGAAGGCATCAGGACAATTCACATGGTGTAGGTATGAGAAAGAATGCATTGATGGGGACTCTCTTCCCGGCACCACTAGCAAAATGAACCAGTGATCATGATCCTTGTTTGTGTCATCCCACTGAAAACTCAAATTTGTGGGAGAATGTTTCACTCTTCAAACTTGGATCACCTGTCCATTTACTGGCCCAGGAAAGACAAGCCAGCTGGACTGACAGTGTCACCAAGATGGGCTATGACAAGAGTGGTTGGTTCTTCAAAAGAAAAATATGGATACAGAAAAGGATACTGGAGCTACAGAAGCAACTGATACTAACCACTTCTTTCAAAACTCATTGTAACTGGCTTATGGTCGGCTATATGTAAAGAATGGATAAGAGGACCTAAAGATCTAAAGACAAGGGAAGGGATGAGATTTTACTTGTGTCCCCAGCACCAGGGCCATCTTCTATATACAGGTTAGTTCATGCTGTCTTGTTGATGGTATTGTATAGGAAACAGGTAGTTCAAGGTAAGGAAGAAAAGAAATGCCCTAAACCACACAGGATGATTAGAAATGCTCGTCTCCTACAGACATGGCCTTGGGTGATAAATTATCATTCTCAGATCAGAGAAAAGGCCGGGGGCATTATAAACAGGATAGAAATCCAGACCTTGGGTCTGCCATGACTAGAGATAAGGTTGCTTGTTTCTTCTCAGTCTATTCATGTCAGTTTCTTCCTGTTCTATTGCTCACCTTTCTCTGCCGGTATATTTTTAAAATATTAATTCAGAACATGAATCTTTCCTTTCTCCCCTAAAATGTCTTTGGGTATGTGATATTTTCACACAAAGGAGCTATTTTTTGGTATTCAAAAATTGCCTTTCTTCCTGCTGACAAAAAGAATTCACTCACTACCTACTAGTGCATAACACATATTTTGCTAGAGAGAGAAAAAGAGAAAGAAAGAGCACGCTCTAAATTATATAGGGAAAAAGAGAGGATATTAGATTTTAGAGGGACAAAATTATCCCTCCTCTTTGAACATTTTCCAGAACAACATAGTGCTGCCTGCCCATTGTTTCGGAGCTAATTGTTATATAAATGTCTCTGTAACAGCACCTCTTCCTCAGCGCTCTTGTAGGCTATGGAATAATGACTCACTTCAGAACCACACCCTTATCTCTATCCAGTACTCCGGAAAGAAGAGAGAGTGCATTCTCTAATTTTCTGGTTTTTAACTCCTTATTTCCTTTTCTAGTCCTTGTAAAGTTCTGTTTTCAATGTGTGTGATTGACCCCCTATGTCAATGCTGAAAAAATGGAGAAAGAAAATTAGGACAAGAATCAAGATTCTCTCTCTGTTCTAATATCTTACAGAAAATTCGGGCTAATATTTTCACCCAAGAAAGAAAAAAAAAAGTAGGGATTTTATAAACAAGATTTTCCCAGTTTAATGTACAAATGGACATTATAAGAATTAGACTAAAAGATCTTTTTATTTAACCTCTTTTTAAAATTCTAGATTGCATGCTAATTTAGATAATATGACTCTTTGCTAGGAAACTCAAAGAAATGTAAGTAATTGGTAAAAATAAGCTTTTTATTAAATTTTCTCACTGAATTTATGCATAGAATGACATCCTACTTTTGTCAGTATTTGTGTTGGATTTTCTTGGAACTTAAATTAGAAAATTCCCCAAGCCATTTTAGTTCTTAAAAATTAAGAGGGTACCATTTAGAGCATTTAAACTCTTGGGATACCAATTAGAGAACAATTGGTCTGGAAAATTAAAGATGTCTTCTAGAAAGTGTTTTCAGAATAGAGTTTTTAAAAAGCCTTCTTATTGGGACAACTAGACTCAACTGATGAGCATTTGAAAGGACAAGTTATTATTCCACGAAAGTATCACCTATAATAGGAAATATAAAATGTTACTCTACTTGGTATTGTAATACAATATGATAAAACATGAGCCACAGGTAATGGCTTCCACTAACCAAATGAGGCAGTCAGATATGAGATCAAACTACTGGAGAGGATAGAAAAGACCTGTCCTGAGAGGCTATATTTTGTCCTTTGACTCCCTGGGATTTGTTTTCTCCTATGGTAGAACTTAGAGCTGTATGGTTTTTCAGAGGCTACAGATTTATAACCTCCTTATAGACATTTTATATCACCTGCTATTTATTTGCACTTCAAATTCTACCTTTCCTCCTTCCTCCCACTGGCTTCTCACTGCTAGTTACAATCTTCTTTTCTCATCTGTATTCCTAGTATCTTGCCTGGCCTCTTGCTTTAGACACTTGATGACCAGGATCTTTCAGGTCAGCAACCATGCCTCTTTCTACTCAGTATCTCCAACACTAGCACTGAGCAAATTCCTAGCAGAAATAAAGTAGTATTTGATGAATGAGTGATATAAAAAGAAAGAAAGGGAGAGAGAGAAAGAAAGGTGGATGAGTGTTGAAAGAGTGGTCAGTGTCTATGGTAAAAGATTCATCCTTCCCATCACTGAAACAGTGGGAGATACGTTTTTGCAAAGGATTGTTTTTTTCAATGAAAATAACATAATACCATAGATGGCTTCTGTATTTTTCTTTTTCTTTCTTTCTTTTTTTTTTTTTTTACATAACATGGTCCTCTACTTCATGAACATTACAGATAAAGTGGACTTTTTGTGGACCTGTTTTCTCCTGTAGTAAGATCTTGATAACTTTGTAAATTTCAAGTTGTGTTCACATCTCCAAAAACCTGATTGATAATGCATGTCTTATATGTTGGCTTATTGTGTTTATAAGTTGGAGAGTCTCAGAAAAATAAAGCCAAAGTTAACTTTCACAAGTCCAAGTTTAATACAATTTGTAATTTTATGGAGGCTTTAAAGGCTGGAACTCATGGGCTGACAAACAGAGCACAGACCCCCATACCACCTTGGCATCTGGCATGCTGTTTATAAAAGTGCTTCCATATGTTAAAGGGAGGGAAGTATTCTGTGACTCCCAAAGCAGAATCAGGATCCAAGGGAAGAAGCAACAGGACCAAGAACTCAATTCACTTTAAAGAAAGACAAGTTTTAAGCTGATTGCCATTGGTCATATTCAAGAAACAAAACTTCTTGGTTTGCTATAGAATTCTGAGCCACCCTGAGGTCTGCTCAGCCCATTGAGCAGCCACCAGAAAGGAGACCTTGTCTGATGGTTTTATTTAAAGGCAGGTGCAGGGACTCACCTAGCATATCCATCCATGCATCCATCGAGCTGTCCAGTCATCCACCTGTTCATTCATTATTCTCATAAAAATTCTCTCTGAATTTTCTTGAGGAGTACCATCTTCACAGTGTCCATGACACTGACTTTCACTCTGTGTTCTTCCTCCTTGGTAATCTTTGCTTTCCTTCCCTTCTCCTGCTGCTCAGACCTCATTACACTAATCTAGGACCCTCCCCTACAGACACTATAGGATGTGCATATTCTTTAAAAAAAAAAAAACAAAACTAACCACTCTGACTTCTTTCCTCTCCATGTGATCAACTCCTGAGAAATCTAGGAGTAACTTCCTGCTCTTATCACTCACATTTATTATTTTTGAAACACCCAATGAAAAATATGGCATTGGTATTAGTATTCCCAGTTTGTAGATGAGAAAACTGAGGGCCAAAGAAATTCCCTCACTGTCCTGAGCTCACACAAATGATAAAGCCATCATTTAGATCTGGGCCCTCTGGCTCCAAGCTTGGTGCTCTACTCACTACTTCAACTGGGACCACCAGGTGTTGAGGCTTTGAATAGGGAATTCCTCATTGTTAAGGCTAGAAGTCTCTATTTTACATATATATGAATCCATTTTTTATTTTCTTTATCTATCAATAAAACTAATATGGGGATCTATAAATGTTCCTAGCACCAATCTCTTTTTTTTGGAGTACACTGCAGCAGTCATAAACTGAGGGTACTATTATATAAGTTAGTTTGAGATTATACAAAGAAGCCAATTTTATCACACTGTTATTGCTATTGTGTCACTTTAGCTCAGACAGGTTAATTTAAGAAAAGAAAGTGATTTCAAAGGCAGTAAGCCACAATGGTGTAGAAAAGCCTTTGCCAGCTGGATATAATGCTCTGAAAATTAATGAAATCATCACCCCCTTAAACTTTTCTCTAGAGCGGCATTGTCAAGAATGTTTTTTCTTTTTTCCTAAATTTAGCCATTGGCAAACAACCTCTTTGAAAACTAATAAAATTTAGTAATTTTTTCCATACATGTATGTTAGGGTGAATGAAATTTACTGAATAACATTGTAATCTGAATGACTGTTCCTCTGTGGCATAAATGAATCAAGATGAGTGGCACTGAGCTACAGAAGCAAGTCCAAGGAATGATCCCCAAATATTTGCAGGAGTTAATTCAGCTTGGGTTGGAGAAAAACCAGGATCTTATTTCAGCCCTACATTCATGTACTGCAAGCCTTTGAGTATCCAAGTAGAATGATGATAAATGTCACACGGGTCCAGGCAGAAAGAGGCTACATAGATCATCAGTCCTCAATAAGATCTTGCTGAAGGCCAACTTTTGGTGAATAAAATAGTTATGACCCCCCCCTCCATAAGTTCAGGAGCATAAAATGTGCTACATTTGCATAAAATTTACATAAACCTACCTAAATGATTCCAGCTGCCACAGAAAAAAAATATATGGGCATCTCCTTCTATTACCTTATACCTAGAAAGTGAGAAAAGTGCAGAGAAGTTGCTTGCAAGGTTCTCTGAAGAATGCTGCCCCAAAATTTAATCGTAAAAGCTTGATTAAATGGAATAACTGCAGGAAGGGAATCTGTTTGGCTAATTTTAATTTAAGTAAATCTGTTTTTTAAAATGCTTATTGTTGGGGTTGGGAATATAACTCAGTGGTAGAGTGCTTGTCTAGCATGCACTAGGCTCTGGGTTTAATCTCCAGCACATGTATGTGTGTGCACGTACACACAGACACAGACAATCCTTATTGCTGAATATATGATGTGGAACATTATTAAGAGAGCAAAATCTTTTAGGGGACTACTCAGGTGGGCTCTGATCACCTGCTGGCCTTCAGATAGAGGCACACTTTAAATTAGTTTATCTTCTCTATTTTCTCAGCCATAGAATAAAAGATGGGGGAGTATTCAATCTAAATGGGAATGAAAATTATCTGAGAACTTTGATGAAAATTAAAATCCCAAGATCTATTCTGAGAGATCCCAATTCCAGGGTGAGGAGAGGAGTCATAAATCAATACCATGATCAGGCGCTGTAGATGATTCTGTATAGTTGTTCAGGTCACCAGACTTAGATCTTGCTGGGTTGAAAGAAATCAAAAAGTACCTAATACTCATGGTTGGTGTCCATTAAACTCCCAGTTTGAGGTTCAGCATCTTGAAATCCCTAAGTTCTGTGAAGAGCAAAAACTTGAAAAAATTTGTTATCAAAGTTAGCCTTGGATCAGAAGTCAAGAGAAATCCTGAGTTAGAATCCTGGTGTCTTCCTCTAATTTTCATTATATTTGCAATCATTTTAATCTCTCTACATGTCTTTGAGGTGAAGACTAATTCATTTCCAAAGTCTCCCCAGTTTAAAACACTATAAAGAGTAAAAGAATTTGATATGAAGCTAAGTTCTTAGGTACATTTTGAAATTTGTGAGGAAACCATATCCACCTCTAAATTGACTGCTCTTAAAAAACATTTCACACACACAAAAAAATCTCTGTTCAGTTGACATGTACCCCGTAGAAGGAGGCTTCAGCACACCTTAAATTTGACTCAAAGTGAATTCTCATCCTCTGATCCTTCTCTGAGAACTTTCCAAAATGTCGCATATTCCTCTTTTAAAAACATAAACATAGGGAACAAAAGAACAAAAGAGAAAAAATGAAGTTTGTTTAAATCATTTAACTCAAAAGTTAATTATAAAGTAACACCCCTATTCAAGACCTCAGCCCAATGTTGTGCAAATCTAGACTTTCTAACTTTCTCTGCTGTGGGTGTGTACAACGAACTGGATGAAGCATATATGAAGACTTTATAAGTCTGTTTGCAGTGGTCAATAATCTAGAGGCAGTAGAAAAATAGGTTTTCTGATAAGGCATCAGTTTTGCAATGAACACAATGAAATATGTCACTTTCAAGTTGAGTCCATTTTTGAAATCCCAGGCAAAGCCATCACAGCCCCTGTCATGGATACTGGATAATTGGGATTCGTTGCACAACCTATATTCTCTAAGAAATGATTGACATCCCTGAGGTTTGTGCTGTGTGAAAGTGGCCACATTGTCAAAACCTGGGCAAACACAATCTCAAAAGGTTAATTGAAATTCAGTTGAATACAAAGGTATAGAGGGGTTTTTTTTCGTGTATTTTAATACATAGCTTTAAAAGTTATGATTAGAATGAAGTATTTTATCTAGACTTACACAGTCTGACATGCTAGCTATAAGCCATGTGCAGCTATATAGCACTTGAAGTGTGTGGCTAATCCAAAATGAGGTTTGTTGTAAATATAAAATACGCACCAGACTTTTAAGGCTTGATTTTAAAAAAGAATGCCAAATATGGTGAATCTCAATAAAACCTTTTATGTTGATTATATTTAAAGAAATTATATTTTGGATATGTAGAGTTAACTAAAATATAACAGCAAAACTACTTTGACTTTTAAAAACTTTTTGAATATGACTAGTAGAAAATATAAATGACATATATGACTCATATTACATTTATATGAACAGCTTTGTTTTTAAAGAAAGATCAAATGTACCTTCTCAAAGCAGTTTAACTGATGCTATTGATTACTCATTTGAGCATGTATAGCAGGTGAGATCAAGATAAGAATGTCACTCAATACCTGTTTATTCATTTTAGAATCATACTGATTGCTCTAAGATATGAAATCATAATTTCAAATTTTAATTTCTGTCTCAAAGGACCTTGTTATGACATAGTGCCCCACAGAGCCTTGGAATATCTAGAAGTTGTACTAAAAAATCATTTAATTGAATCCTACCTTTAGAGAACTCAACGAAGTCCTAGAGTTTAATCTCCTTGATATTACTTGAGAGAAAAGTAAGAACTAGAACCCAGATCACTGAATCTCAAGCCACAATATTTTGTACCATCACTACTTAAGTTTAACTGTTTCAAAATGAGAATAACATTACTGTGTTTTTTCACAATGAATAGTCTTATTTTTACAAAAGGTAGATATGTTTTTCAATCCAAAAGCTATGTTTTTAAAAATTGCCATAATTGAGACCACACTTTTTTTTCAAACAAAGATATTTGACTAAAGTAATTCAATGATATCCTTTCATTGATGTTCTTCCCCAATAAATATAGTCTGGTCTAAAAGGATTTTAAGATATTAAGCAGTCAAAGCACAAAACTTATAAAATCATTAGAAGCAAAATGTGTCTGAACAGAAGTGGA
This sequence comes from Marmota marmota marmota, assembly GCF_001458135.2. Classification (NCBI taxonomy): domain Eukaryota; kingdom Metazoa; phylum Chordata; class Mammalia; order Rodentia; family Sciuridae; genus Marmota; species Marmota marmota. The sequence goes on from NW_026000075.1 coordinate 5,199,265, forward strand.
GATGGGAAGGAGAATCAGCTTGTCTAAAGGAAGGGCCTTAAAGCCCTGGAGCAAAGTCAGATGCCAGGCAGGCCTCCTGCCTGACAAAAATAAAATCAGATAAGGGCAAGGATTTCCCCAAAGGGATAAACTTGGGTGAACAAAAGAACACTGACGAATTTATGGGAAATATTTTTTTAGATCTCATTAATTTTATACATATGGCACAAAGGAAGAGCAAAGGAAAACTGTCACTTCTCTCCTAGGTAGGGACAGAAAACCACCCCCTGCCCCAGTTCTCCTCCATGCTGACCTGGGTTCCTTGGGGAGCACTTAACCTCTTCATGGCCTCAAGAAGGCACCCCTCCAGTCACTCATTTGTAAAGCAAAGAGTCCCATCAAGGCTTTCATTGATTCTCCATAACTAACTATATTTTAAAAATATAGCTATGTGTGGTGGCCACACCTCAGCTACTAGAGTGCCTGAGGCAGGAATTATAAGTTCAAGGCCCGTCTCAGGCCCTAAGGTGACCCTGTCTCAAAACAAAAAATTAAAAGTACTGGAAAGGTAATTCAGTGGTAGAATACCCCTGGATTCAATCCCCAATAGTGGGAAAAAATTTAAAAATAATAATAATTAATATTCCGTTCTGTAGAGATTGAGGGGGAAAGGAAACAAAATGTATCTTTTAAGATCATTTAAAAATAGTCTCATTATCAGAGGAAAACAGTCATTCTAAAATACTATTTTAACTAAATTGGCCAATTGTTTTTGGTCAAGGAAATATAATAAACTTTAGGGTGCCAAATGCCTGCCACAGTGCCTGCCCACCCAAGATACCCAATAAATGTTCAAATTATCTGCATCACTCAGAGAGATGCCAGTGTGAATATAAGGGTAGAGATGATTAAGGACTGGGGAGTATCAAGCATCAATATCCTGTTTCTTTTTTCTTAATTTTTTGTATAGTTGTAGATGGACAGAATGCCTTTATTTTATTTAGTTATTTTTATGTGGTGCTGAGGATCGAACCCAGTGCCTCCTACATGCTAGGCAAGCACTCTGCCACTGAGCTACAGCCCCAGCCCAAAATCCTATTTTTTTTAACATCCTGATTTTATTTTACTTAACATTTCAATTATAATGCATTTTCTTGTATTTTACCTGAAATATATAAATACATAATATTCAAAGTATAAAGTATAATGAAAATCCTTTTCATCTTTCCTTTTTCCTTTTTTTAATCTTACCATTTCTCTTCTTTTAGTTTTGGCTTTTCTCAAACAAGGTTTGTGTCACTCCAGACTTTCTCTAATTCTATTCTCTTCACTGGGAAAACACATTTACTGAGTTTGAGAATACTTGGCGCTCTCTTAGAGCAAGATGAAGTGGCATTAATGTCAAGACAGTTTCCTAACCACCAAAGGAAGACCCAAGATGGTCACTATGGGATCAGCAGCACCTTAACTTTTAAATGCTATATCATCATTTTAGAGTGCCAATCAAATTTTACCTTGCTCTAGGGAACTGCTTCCCACTAATCCAACCATTAACAATCTGATGTTCAAACCATCAAGTATTTGTGCATTATCAAACAATATCCAAAGAAAAAAAGATGTCCTGAGAAGACATGAACATTCACATCAGTTCATCAATTCCAATGTTCTTTTCCCATAACACAATATGCATAGGAAGTTACATTTACTCAGTAAGTTGCTAAATAAAGGTAGATGGTCTTACTGATGAGTGTCATTGAGCTAAGAAGGTGAGATATACTTATCCACACTGTAGAATGTAGAATTTGCCTACCTACTTGCAGGAATAAGGAAAACTTTATTTTCCCCTAGGGATTATTGGCAATATTATGACAAATATTAGTTTTTAACACTTCTTTTTAATTTTTCTAAGTAAGCCATCTTTCTTCTTTTAATATTGCCTTTTTTACAACTGTGTGTCATTAAATTAATCAAATTCAGTATACGGCCTTGTATTGTATTCCCATTCTGCTTTTCTAAGAAGTCTCCTTGATGGGTTTTTAGCTGTTATCAAGAGTTTATAGTCCTTCTTTTACAATTATCTATTGGTTTACCCAGAGAGAGTGCCAATCAAATCTGTTATGTGGATATTTTTACCAAATTAACTCAATCAAAGTGCTGCTATTTCCAAGTTTTTTGTTTATATCTCACTCTTGTACCCTGCATTTACTGTGTAGGCACCCCTGTACATTCTCTTTAGCAATGGAACTACCAAGCCTTATTCTAAATAATTTAGGACATGTCTAAACACATTTTTCATGAGTGATGTTAACCCACATGACTCAGGCACTTCAGAGAACATAGTATCATCATATAAAAATTCCAGATCTAGACAACTAGATAACTTTCCTTTTGAAAGCAAATGGTTCTCTATTTTAATTCCTCCCCAGCCTTCCAAAGCAAATAGATTTCTTCCACTATTTTTCTAAGCTAAGTAAACATCATTAAGTGGGCCTTTGACATAGCTTAGGTTCATTAAGTGATGTTTCTATCTGAAATTAAAATATAAAAACAATCCTCGTGTCCTATTTGCTTCCACTCTAATGGGGAGTCTAGGCATTGGCTTAAAATTTTAGTGTGGATGCAGGATTGTGTATTCCACTTTGAGCTGCAAGAATCTCTACAGTCAGATGCCTATGTAATTTCTATGAAAAAGTCACAACAATTTTTTGTATAACAGTCACTACACAATACTTATATATAATTAATTCTTACATTAGCTACAGCTCTTTAAGTATAGAGATCATAATTTTTGTTACATTTCTTGGATCCATTGGGATCTCTATTATGTCAAACCAGATGATGTCTTTTTCCCCACCATATTGTACATTTTCCAACCACCAGTATACTTGTATTACAATTATAATACAAAATTGTCTTACAGCTTTCAAAGACAAATGAAGATAAAAACACCTCTTCCTCATACTACTGAATTCTCAATTTCTGGAATATCTTTCATTTTGTCCATAAAGGCCAGATTGCTGGCCTTGACACCTCCCATCTTTCATTGAGTCATAAACCAATAACATCACAATGTGTAAAGGGCAGGCATGTGTGGAGGTGGGGCAGTGGAAACCAGGAATAGGACCTGGACTGCCAATCCCTTTGAATCTTGTAAAAGTCCAAAGGAGTTGTAGTTGTTAAAAACAGGAGAGAAAAATTTTAACATTCATGAGTTTACATCAGTGAATTTTGAAACATGTTATTACTAATATACTTGAGACCTGATTGAAAACCTCAAAAGTTTTCTTCTTACTAACACAGAAAAAGAAACAAGAAAAATTAGGAGCATACTGCCACCATCACAAATGTGACTCTTTATGTCCACATTTTCCTATGTTTGCAATATCTGGACAACAAATCTCGTGATTCCTTACCATTGTTTTGAATAATTGATCATGAAATTTTTTTTTTTGGGGGGGGGGGGTAACTATGCTTCTGTGAAAGCAACATCAAAACCAAGGTGTTTCTCTTCCATTCCAACCATCTGAATCCATTTCCTATCTCTGTCCTGCACATTTTCTTCCTTTTCTCACATTTCTGCATATTCCCTCAAGTCCAGAATTTCTGAAAGAGGTTGATAAAGATTACCTACATACAGTCTAAATAAACAACCCCACCATGATGAAGGACAGATTTGGGCTACAAGGAGGGATCAGTCTGCTTGCTGCTGTCCCAGTCCCGCCCGATGTCATAGACTATCCTCTGATCACAGCTTCTCTCTTTGGAATTTTTTATACCCTCCTGGCTTACTGCCGCTGGTGATGCTCTCTGATTTAGTTCTCAGCTTGGCAGTGTGCCCTAGTGTAAGCACGTGGTCTCTTTGCTGCACAGTTCTCCACAGCATGCAGCATGAGTTACAGCCGTATGGCCAGCCAGCTAGCACCAGCTTTAAAGACCCCCACGACATACCCTGGCGATCCACAAACACCATCTAGGAAAAGAGAAGGCAAAATTAGGAGAAATTCTAGAATGTGGAAAAGGACGTAAGTGAGCAGCATTACCAAAACGATAATGATTTTGGGCAACAGCCTGCAACACAAGTGAAAGAAAGGAGGTAACTAATTAATTTATTAAAATGTGCCCTTTCACATACTCACACTGCATACATACGTGCTTTGGTTTTCTTTGTTCTCGGATCCAACAACAGCTATGGAATACTTTGGTGACAGTTCTTACTTCATAAATTTGGTTCCCTGGTCCAATTTTTCCTTGCAAGGAAAAAAAGAAGAAAAAGAAAACTTAAAGATCTCTCCTCAAATGAGATTCTCTTTCCCCCTGGGTTTTCATTGATTTATAATTGCATCGATATTTCACATTTCTATTAAAAACACCGTGTTCTAATGCTCAGTCTGGCAGAGGCTTCCCTTTGCATTTGACAGAACATTCACCAAATCATCTTATTACGGACAGAGCTCGGGTTTTGGGAAAATCAATACGTGTTTAGCTCTCAGGAAGGCAGAGGAGCTTCAGAATGTGAACAGGAGCCACCAGCAATTGCTGGGATGGGAATGTTGCTAAAGAATGAAATGAGGCCACGGGGCTGTGGATTGTGGAATTTCAGTGGTTATGTAACCACATTTTTAGGTTAATTATTCACTCTCTTCTGCCCCTGTTTCCTTTAGGGTAGCTGCTCCTGGGACAGCAACATTGTCATTTCCTGTGAATTGCTGCTTCACTGACCACTGTTTTTGTCTGAAAGGGAAGGGGCCTTTCAGAGAAACCCTATTTTGTTTAAGTTGCTAAATAATAAATCCTTGGCCTCTGTGCTTCACATTGCTTTGCTGTCAATCGTGGACAGTGTTCAGTTATACATCAGGGTGAAGATGGGGTTTCTCTTTTAGACATGTGCCCTGGAAAAAGCCTACCTCCCTGCTACTTACAGTGGGGGTTCCATTGTAACAGTTCTGCCTTTTCCCTCATCTCTGCCCCCAAATCAAAACATGTACTCAAAAGGCAATGAAAGGTCTCAAGCTGCTAAGGAAGCTAAACAAATCTGCTAACAATAGTCACAGCCTTACTGAGGTGGGATGTACAAGAAATTAGGTCTATATTCCTCAGAAGGCATTCTGGAAAACCTCCCCATCACACCAAAGCCCACCTCTAAAATATGACCAGTCATGGCGCCAGGCAGAGGGTTGGGGGTTCATGCCTGGTGACTAGGGCTGATGGCTCATATGTAAAAGTACAGCATTCTCCCTGCTCATGTCCCAAAGCTACTGGGAGTGAGATCAGCAACTAACTGCTTCAGAGTGGTTGGGCTATTGTCTAACTAGTTTCTATTCATCATAAAAGCAAAGACCTGAGCCTTACTTGAAAAATGTTTTGAAACTAAGGCTTCCAAGCAGCAAACCTTACCATCAAGGAGAAAGAACAACCTCCTATGGGAAACGGTTAAACTTAAAATAAAATTGACCAAGCAGAGAGTTATAAATAATATTATTTTAACAGGGTTTTGAGGTGCAGCCAAATATTTTGGAATGTTCTCAGTCTGAACAAAACTAGCATATTTTTCATGTTTTCCAACCTCATGACTGAAACAAGAGATAAAGGGACAAGAAAAAAAAAACACCACAGTTTAAAAATGTAAATGGAAGAGAAAAATCAATCTGGGCAGTCATAAAATCCAGGTGGCAGGCAAAAATTGAACTCATTTATGAAAAAATGCAGAGTTTCCTCTAACAGGCCATAATCAAGGTGGAATGAAAAGAGCAAAAAAAAAAAAATTGAAGGCAGAAAAAGTTCAAATCCCAAGTTTACCATTCATAAAATGTTTGCATATGGGCAAATTCCTTAGCAAACATGAACTTCATGTTACTCATCTGGATAATGGAAAGTATAGCACCAATTTTGTAGAGCTGTGAGGATTTAGAGATTGGCTATGAAAGCATCTAGCACAGCACTTGGTGCATACGGGGACGTGAAATTTATGCTGTCTAATACTGTTTCCCACATCCCTCCCACCCCCAAGACCCCAGAAGAACAGAAGATTTGACCTCAATTAAATTCTTTTAAATAGTTTGGTTTTTGTTTGTTACTGAAAATGATCATTTGGCTTTTAAAAATAAAATTAAATTAGAAATCTTGTCTTTTGCTGATTCTGCAACTGTGGAAGAATTAGCTATGAGAAGAGGCCTCACTTCTTTAAACTTCAGGTTCTTGTCTTTAAAGTAAAGGGGCTGGAATCATCTATTTAAAAAAAAACAAACAAACAAAAAAAAAAACTTCCAGTTTGGCTATCCCAGGAATGGATCAGGAATGGATGGGATCTATGCCTATTAAAATCATGGTTTTCCTGTTTTGTTTTCAGATGGCCTTCTCCTGATAGGCTATTTAAAGTTGAGTTTTGGTATAACTAATACTGGTGTTTTTCTTTGTATGTGGAGATCTTCATGAAGGCAAAGAAGAGTCTTGTTCTCAGAAGATGTTCAATACATGTTTGCAGAATGAATACCTTATACTAATTAATACAAAACAGAATGACACTTTTAGTATAAAACTTTGGTCCAATCCCAGTGCATTGCTCCCCCTATTCAGAGCTCCCCCAATCTTTGTGGAAACATGGGATGCACCATCCATAATACTGTGAATGCAGCAAGCAGCAGGTATTTAAAGAACTTTTGCATCCAATGCAGTTTTTTTTTTCATTTTATTTTAATTATTTTTTTATAATGTTGGTGAGTGGCTTATGAGTTCTTTATTGTTACTAAAAAGTTCAGAAAGTTCCCAAAATAATGCAATCATCTGTCTTTCAAAGTTAAGCATTTATAAAATAAATAACAAAATAATTGTAAGCTATCCTTTTCCAAACATTCCTAAGAGGAGAGAGAGGGGAAAAAAAAAAAAAAAACCAACTAAACATATAGACTCTGACTTAAATGCCTATATTATGTCCACAAGTTGTAGTGTAGCCTTTATCTAGGGTGTAAATAATCCAAAGAACAAAAGAGAAACTCCTTCTTCATCAACAGGACTTTCTGACCCTAGAGGTTTTTTGTCAAGCATATACCAGTCCTATAGGGCATGAAAATGTGTGGGTTTATCTGTTAATCAAATTAGTTTATTTGTAAATTGGAAATATTGAGTCAGTGGAAACAAAACCTTAAAATCATGAATTTCTGTGGAGGAGAATTCTTCTGCTCTCAACATTTAATCTTTTGAGGGGTTGAGGAGAAGGACATATTTCCTCCACCTCCATTGGCCTTTGGACCATTGATTGGTCAAGATTAGAATTCAAATTGTCTGTAAGGAGAATGAGGCATTGACTGGAGTCTCCACCCGTCTGGCTGCAAGGTCTCCTCCTAAACGTGTCCTCACTGCTGGTGCTGCTGCTGCTGGAACTTGTTATACTCAGATTCAGATGTCTTGGAATTCGTGACAGTGGCTGGCATTTGGCTTTGCTTCTGGGGTAAATCTGTTCTAACTCTTCATATGTCACCTTATAATTTTCCACTTTCATGGATGTAGTTTAAATTTCCACAGTAGTCAGTTCTTCTACTGAGAGAATGCAGTAAGTCAAGAGAGAAGTGTTTGCCAACTCAAAAAAAATTTAGACAATTAATCATGAGATGTTTCACTAATGGGATGTCAGATGTTGGTTTGGCTTTCAAGTTTACGTGAGTATAACCAACGACTCTACTACATCAGTCGAGTTACTGGTTTTAAAGAATTCCTCTACCTTTTGAATATGTTCCAAATATTATTCCTTGTTTTTAGTTATCCATTTTCTTTTCTACTGGTATTTGGTGATTAGGCAGATTGTTACATATAAACCTTAAAGTTTTCACCGAAACTTCTCTTTGATATAAAGATATGTAAATTTAGAAAGAATGTAACAAAAAAAAAAGTTTTAGTGTTTAGAGCCATGTGTTTCCAAGTATATAAGAATATTCTTGGAAAACAGAGGAACATTAAATTTGAATCTCCTAGGCCATTGATAAAATGAATAAGCAAAGACTTTTTCAGAATCATATACATTCAATTATACCAGTCAAAATTCAACAGCAAGGCAATCAGTACTTTAAATTTTACTCAGGACTTTGTTATAAACAATTATACATCATGTTAGTGCACAGTGGCCTTTGAGGCCCTTCACAACCTGCTGGATGATTGACACCCTTTGACACTGGAAGTTCCCATTACTCCCTTACCTATATTTGTGCTCCTCATGGTCTGAGCCCTGCAGCTGCATTCCCGCCTCCACCTCTAGCTTGATCCGTGTCTGGAATTGTCTACACTTCTCTTTTTCTGTGCTTGGCAACAAATCTATCAACACATACACTTTCTTATGTTTTCAAGGCCTGGCATAGTCTAGACATGCACCAAACTGATGAACGTAGCAGTTAGAATACTTCCTCTCCATGACTGTGTGAGGCAGTCTTACTACATGCTTCTTTCATTTCTAAGTCTGAATAGACTCCCTTTGCTCCACCATGCACACTGTCTTAGAATACTATTATTATACTAATAATCTATTTCTCCCCTCAGATCTGTTAATATTTGCCTTTTATATTTAAGTGTTCCAGTGTTGAGTACAGATGTTACAATTGTGATGCTCTTTGGATTAATTGACACTTTTATGGAATAGCTGTCTTCCTTTTTTACAGGTTTTGAATGAGGATCTATTTTATTTGATGTAAGCTTCAGATCCTGCTGCTGTCTTTTGATTTTCATTAGCATGGAACACCTTTTTCCATCCCTTCACTTTCATTTCATGTGTGTCCTTAGAGTTAAAGTGAATCTGATAGGCAGTGTACAGGTGGGCTTGTATTTGTTCTCCACTTAGCCACTGTGTTTTTTTTTTGATTGGAGAATTTGATCCATCTATATGTAAAGTAATTATTGCTAGGTAAGAACTTACTATTGCCATTGTGCTGTTTTCTGTTTTGTAGCTCCTGTCTTCCTCATTTGGGGCTCTTCCATAGATTTGATTTTCTTCCTTTTTTAAAAAAAAATATATATTTATTGGTTCTTTTTAGTCATACATGAAAGTAAATCCATTTTTATATAAATTATACAATCATGGACTATATTTTATTCTAGTTAGAGTCCCATTTCATGTATGTTTGTGATGGTGGGATTCACCGTGATGTTTTTATACATGTACATGGGAAAGTTATGTCAGATTCATTCCAGTGTCATTCTTTTGCCTATCCCCCTCCCTTTCCCTCCATTCCCCATCGTCTAATCTACTGCATTTCTATTCTTCCCCTCATGCTCCCCTCTGTATTGTGGGTTAGCTTCCTCGTATCAGTGAAAACATTCAACTTTTAGTTTTTGGAACTGGCTTGCTTAACTTAGCATGATAGTTTCCAGATCCATCCATTTGCTGGCAAATGTAACAAAGTCATTCTTCTTCGTGGCTGACTAATATACTCCATGGTGTATATATTCCACATTTTCTTTATCCATTTATCTATTGAAGGGAACCTAGGTTGGTTCCATTAGGACTGAAAATTGGTGCAACCAATCTGGAAAGCAGTATGGAATTTCCTCAGAGAACTTGGAATGAAACCAAGTTTGACTCAGTAATCCCACTCCTCACTATATACCCAAAGAATTTAAAATCAGCATACTATAGTGACACAACTACATCAATGTTTATTGCTATAAACAATAGATTTGATTATTTTCAAATCTATTATAAAATAGATTTGATGACTTCCTACAGTGCTGTGCATTGATTTTTTTTCTCATTTTCTTTTGTGTATCTATCAGAGGGTTATGCTTAATATGGAGTTTACATAAATATCTTATAATAAGTATCTTATAATAGTCTATTTTAAGCTGATATCAACTTTGCATACAAAAAGTCTGCACTTTTCTTCCCCTCCCATATTTTAAGTTTTTGATGTTACAATTTACTTCTTTTATATTTCATAACCATTGTAATTTTTTTCATGATTATTATATCTAATACTTTTATCTTTTAGTTTCATATTAGACTAAAATTGATTTCTACACCATCATTATAGTATTAGAGTATTTAGAATTTGACTGTACACTTTCTTTTACCAGTGAGCTTTAGACTTTCATTTATTTTTCATATATTAATTAGCTTCTTTACTTTTCAGCTTAAAGAGCTCCCTTCAGCATTTCTTGAGGCAGATGTAGTGGTAATGAACTCTTGGATTTTTTTTTTTTTCAATCTGAAAATCTCTTTATCTCCTCTTCACTTCTGGAATATAGTTTTGCCAAGTGACATTTTCTTGACTGGCAGTTTTTTTTTCTTTCAACACTTTGAATATAGGCCACTCTCTCTTGGCCTATAAAATTTTTGCTTAAAAATCTGATTATGATCTAGTGGGGTTCCTTTGGATATGACAAGTCTGTTTTTTGTTGTTGCTTTCAAAATTCTCAGCTTTTGATTTTTATAATTTTATTATGATATGTCTCACTGAAGTCCCCTTTGGGTTGAACCAGCTTCAGGACTTTGAGCCTTGTGTACCTGAATGAGTTACGGGACTTCTCTACTGGGACCCCCAGACTTCCACAAAAGGACTGTCTTCTGTGGGTGGCTATCAAAATCAGTGCATGGTGGAGAAATGATGGTAGAAAAATCCTATTCAAAATCTTTCTCAAGTCACTCTTGTCCATGGATTTTTATAATCTGTATCAAGTTCCTCTAATCGGTCTGAATAAACTAAAACAAATCAAATTTAGTATTCAGTTAGCAAAATTTCTTCATGTTTAAAGACCATGATATCACCATTTATGTGCTGTCATTTCCCAAAGTGTGTTCTTTGGGTCATTAGTTCTGTAGAATATACCTCAATGGAATGAAGATAAATTCAATCTTACGACCAAATATTTGGGAAAATTCAGTTAAGCATAAAAAAAGATTTCTGTATTACAAGACTCTAATATACTAATAAATAACATGAATTCTCAAGAAAAAATATATTATGCAATCTTTCTCAATTTTTTAGACTTACTTGACTGTGGTTCTCCTTCCCCATGTCCTCACTGGGGTATCTTAAGAGACTAAAGGTCAACAGACACAGCTTTAGGAAACATGTGTTTTATACAAGTCTGTGATTTAGCAATCCATTGTATGACAGCTGAAAGATACAATCAAGTGGCTGGATGTTTTCAAAGATATGAGTTTATAGTATTAATTAGAGATATCTAAATCATGTACACTGAATACATAGAATTCATAAGCACATATTTGCAGAAACATTAAAGACAAGCCTAATCCTTGAGCTTACTGATTTATTGTTATTTCATACAGTTTTCACTTTTGTTATTTAATGTAATATGTTATACCTATAAGAATTTTAATTTGCCCTTGATCATGGAAAAAGTCAACTCCTTAAATAAGCTAGGTCCTGTGGGATAAGAAAATAAAGCAGTGTTGTATTTTTAACAGTAATAATAGTTTATTAAGCACTTGCATGAATTAGGCTTTAAGACCCCTCTTAAATGTACTGATTTACTTAATACTTATGAAAACCCTAAAAAGTAGATACTACTGTTAAAAAATGAGAGATACAGGAAAGTCAAGTAATTTTTCCAAAGTCATCCAACTAATAATCTGGTGGGGCAGAACTTGAGTTCATACAGTCATCCCCAGAGTTTGTGCATTTAACTATCACATTAAACTACCTTTCAAGCATTTAGATATAGAAATATAACCTTTCTGAAATTTCTATTATTGCTTCTCAAAATAGATAAAATAATTCAAGTATATAAATCTCTTCCATAACTTCAGATTGAAAGAAGTACTTTTGTTCAGCTTGATAATAGGGAGAGAATCAAACCCTAAAGCTTAAAGTACTTTTCTCCTTATATTAAAATCAACTTTGACATCTAACCCTATGTGAACCAATGAAAAATCACACAGAAGATGCTAGCAGGAGGCATCAGTTTGGTTTTATAAGAGACATAGTAGAAATGGAAATATTATTTTAAGGCAAAGGTATGTGGCTGAATTTTTATCCCTTTGTTGAGTATAAGTGACATATACTAAAAGAGTGTTTTCACTGAGATCATTGACATGTGGCTTAAAAATCATGAATCTAAACTAAAATGGGAGGCGGGGAAAACTTGGATAGAAAGTGGTAGTTAACCTGAAAATTACTGGTCTCTAAGATGTACCCTTTAATCATTTCTGAGATGGGAACTTAAAATGAGTAACATTTATTAGTGAATTACTTTTAGCTTTGAAGTGATCCCTAATGACTTTCAGTGAAGTCCTGATTTAACCTTGGGATATATTTCATTATCACATCTATGGACAGAGATTTTTCACACAGCAAATTGAAATAATAATTTTTAGTAGATGGTCTCTATTTAATTAGATCAATCTCATATATATGGGTAATTTCAAATTTTGGTGGCTATAAGGTCTTAATAATAAGAATAATACTAAGAGTACACAATTCAAGTTTAATACCCAAAGCCTATGAGTTCTTTCCTACTTAAATGCAAGGACATTATCCAATACTCTTCTTCTTGACAATACCCTTGAAATCCAGGCAAATGACAGGTCTCATTCTCCATATTTTATAGAAAGAAGATCTGAGTTAGAGAAAATGGCATGACTTATTTAAGGTCAGGCTAATGTTTTTTATGGTACTTTTTTTCCCCTTCAAACTGTACTTCTTCAAGTGACAAATGGAGGGATAAATAGGAAATATTTTGTGTAGTTCCTTCCCATAATTTAATAATGATTTATTTATGTGTCTACCTACTTGTTTACTTATACTCTCTGCCTTAGAAAAGAACTTACGGATGTTATTGAAACAATAATGTTTCTCCTGTATTCATATAATAAGGTTATAGAAATACAAAGTGCTGTCATTTTTATAAAGTAAATCATTTGCATCACATTGTTTACTTTAACCATGGTGAAAATGCGGATGCTTATATATAAGGTCACAAAAAAAAAATAGCTATCTAAAGAAAATAGATAAAGGATCTTTCATTTCTTTCCTACCTGTATTTGTTTCAGGGTGCATACAATAATCTTTTAAGTTCCAGGCACCTCAATAAAGGAAATCAAAATTATTATAGGGAATCTTAAGCAAGAAGAGATTCAATACATGAAATTCGGTGATTTCAAAATTATTAAAAAGACTGAAAGAGTGGATTTTAGGCTGGACCTCCAGGAATTTCTCCTAGAACTACAGAAAATTCACTCACCAGGAGAGGTACCACCTATGATTCTACCACTAGGGCTACTGGGTGTTAACGTACATCCCAGAGCAGTGGTCCAGGGAGCTGAAATCAGTTTCCACTACAGCTACCGCAGCTATTCCATAGTAGCTGCTGGGACTCAGAACGCTGAACAAACACCAGTGTTATAGATCAACACCCTAAATCCAAAACCTGCTTGCCAATAGTACACACCCTGGACAGAATGACATCCTTTGTCTCATTTCTACCTTCTAAGTTGTATATGCTCATCTCTTTGACGAAATCCAATTTTCATCCATAATTTTAGCAACACTGAAGTCTAGAAAATTTTAAAACATCACAACTTCTGCAGCACAGAACAGCACAGCAAAAGGATAATGGAGTAAGACTGAATGAGATGTCATGTAATATCTACCAAACAGGAATTAAATTTTTAACCATAATTAGCTTTAAATTACTGTTCATCAATTCTGAGAAAATATTCCCCTATTCTGTACAGTAAGGAAAAGAAAGATACTGTCCATTATATCATGAAATAGTGATGGATTCAACTGTACAATGCAGCCAATTTCAAAGATATTAACACATGAAAAGATATGCATGGTAGGATCAATGAAATATAGTACACACGTCATGATAGATTATAATGATATGGTCTTTTTATGATAGCATGTGAGAGGTACTGAGCAGTTCATGATTTTTAGAGAATCATTGAGAGTTTCAAATAAATTAACATTTCCTTTTTAATTGGCATTCTACTGTGTAAAGAGAAAAGAGCCAAACCATAATCAAATGATGACAGACTGGAAGAGATATTTTATAATTTGTCAATACACAGATAATTTATCAAATTAAATGGACTATTTAAACTATTTATACCATTTTAGGTCAAGAATAGATTATATTACAAATTTTATTATCCCTGTTTAGAAATGGAAAAATAAATTTGTGGGTGAGACTAAAATACAGGAAATGCAGCCACCCAGAGTAACTATATTCTATCAACTTCAGCCAACTACAAATGCTGCACAGAGGGTCATCTTTTATCCTGAGTAGGCCAGCACTTTCTCAGGAGGACACAGAGCAGTAAAGAGCCAAAAACACATTCAAAACTGTAACTTGTCAGTTGTGAGCTCACTGGAAGCCTATAAGATAAACAAGACCCTAGGCCAGGACTCCATCTAGATGGGTATAGCAGGATCTGCACATGGTATAAGACCTCAAAGATTGATCAAGCTGCAGGAGTAAAAACCAGAAGTCAACAGTGCTGGGAAAATAGGTAAATGGTCTGATTAAAGCATGATGTAGATATTTGCTGAGTACCTACTATGTGCTGAGCACTATTCCAGCCACTGTTATCAGAGAGAGAACTCAGAGTTTCAGAAGATCAGAAAAATAGTATTTCAGGGATCAGAGTTCTTAGAACAAAGCAGGTCCTGGCAAAATTTTTTGCTGAAGTCTCCATTATCCCACATTTGTCTTAAGGTGTCAAATGAGCCTGCTTACCTGAGATCAGAACTTAAAGAGCTGCCCCTGAGTTGCCCAGAGGTCTGGATATGTTCTGTTATCACCAACAAGCACAAGTGTTTTTTTCGTAATAATAATCCATTTCTGAGTACCAGCACTGAAATGTCTAGAAAAGTTGGCCTGTGATATTTATGATTCATAATATATTTTGCTGTCAGCTCAAAGATTGCAGATGTCATTTGCCAACATCTTGCTTATTTGATTTATAGAATAATTAATTGTATGTAAGATAAGCAGTGCACTGCAGACTGGCAGCTATAATTAATAGATCCTTGCAGCAAAGAAATCTTTATGAAATTGTGAATGCAAGTTTGTAGACCACAAAACCAGCGTCTCTCAAATTGTCTGATGTCCCATTCTTCAGGTGTGGGATTAAAGGGCCCTTTTTTGCAGTCAGTTAGGATGTTATAATTTATAAAGTGACTTCTGACACATGCTGTTTTGTTGGAAATATCACAATATACCTATGATGAACATGGAAAAGGCATTGTTACCTGTGCAGAATAAACCCTGAGAGGTTAAGTGATGTGCCCAAGTCTACTTTGTAAGTGTCTGAGCCAAAGAAACCCAAGTGCAGCAACTCCCAATCTTCCCTTGGTAATTCCACAGGTCATAGAATGGTTGGAAGAGCACGCTTTGAAGTGCCTGGATTTAAACTCTGCCTCTTCCATGCATTACCTATGCAAAGAAATCTCTCAATCACCAGGAGCCTGTTTCTTCACGTGTAAAAGGGGACAACACAATTTCCATTAAAGAAGGGCAGATCTTTGAGTGTTGATCTCAGGTCAGCAGGTTCATTTGATACTTTGTGAGGATTAAATAAAATAAAGCATGAGAAAGCTCCTCTCTCCTGATGCCTGGAACACAAGAGCTGCCTAAAACTGTAGCCTCTGGCTGCTGCCCACTCTGCAGTCTCCCTTCCCAGCCCAACCCACTGTTATTTTCTAGTGCCAGACTTAGCTGGGTGCTCCATTCATTAAAAGCTCTCCATAATTCTGTCCGTGACAAGTGAAGATCAGACAGCCTTAACATGTGTCCATTTTGGTTGTTCAGTATACCTTTTGGAAATAACTCAAACAGATCTACTCCAATAAAAAAAAAAGACTGCTTCAAATAAAACAGTATTGGATCCTAGTTTACATTTATTCTATGACAATAAGTGCCCCATGCACACAGGACATGGAATGTTAAACATCATCAGTGCAGTAGCTGGTAGACACCCACCATGGCCATCTTCAAGGAACTTAGGATCTTAAGGGAAAGATATATGTAATAACTTGCATGGATCCTTAGTTATCTTTTTCTTTCTTGTATGTGAGAGCAAAGCTTCTCCACCTGTCAACCTTAACTCACTGCAAAAGATCACATTTTTATTTTCTTAAAAAGGGGGCAACCATTACTGGGTCGCTGTGGCACACTCCTGTAATCCCAGTAACATGGGAAGCTGAGGCAGGAGGATAGCAAGTTCAAAGTCAGCCTGAGCAGTTTAGCAAGAGCCTCATCTCAAAATAAAAAACAAAAATGTATGGAGGTGAAATGTATGGGGGTGAGGGGCCCCTGGGTTCAATCCCTGGTATTAAAAAAAAAAGGAGGCAAAGGGGGGCAACTGTTATAATATCTTCTGTTCAAAATACCAAGAATGCTTTTCTTAGGAACTGATGGAAGACTGACCGATCAAACAGCAACAACTGCTTTATTGTTTTACGCTATAAATTGCAGGACCCTAACTGAAATCTCTGGTTCTCTGGTTCTCACTGTGTCCAGCTCTCCTGGCTGGAGTACTTACTTTCTCTTTCTCTCTCTCTCTCTCTCTCTCTCTCTCTCTCTCTCTCTCTCTCTGTGTGTACATCCTAGAGAATGGGAAGAGAAGTTGAACATGTTGAGACATTTTTACTGTAGAAAACTAGCATGGAGTGCAGTTCATGAAATGGGTCAAATAGCCCCTGATTTATTGCTCTCTCTGAGCACATTTTCATGCCCATCAATAATACTTCTTGGAGCACAGTATCAGAGTTTGTGATTTCCTCTCTAGTCTGTGGACTGCGACTGAAGACTCCGCTTCAGAACGATTTGCGAATGCCTTCCTAAGGTGACTGCAGATCTTATGCTTAATAGGCGAGTCCCCTTTTCATCAGAGGCCCACAAGCATCAATCTTTTGGATCACCCCTGTGCCAAGTGTGATTTGTGCTAATCCATTTAACAGAAAGTAACAAGTGAGATGTGAACCCATAAGAACAGCCCTGCTACTGATCTGCTGTGTATGAGAAAATGAACCATCACCCAAGCAGTGATTGGTTTGTGGTCTTGTGTCCTATTTAAACATGTTGAATATATTTTTCCTGGATGCCTCTGGGAGTATTACACTTGTTTTCAGCACAGAAAAGAGATATTTAAAAGAGAAATAGCATATGGATGTAAAATATCTGAGTTACTTTTAAGCAATTTAGAGTGAATCTTATTTTAACAAACACATAACCAACACCAGTCCTGTCCAAAGAATATTGATATAAAGATTAAAAAAAATGGAGCTCATGGCAGGGCAATCTCCTGGTAAGAGCTATGATGGAGCAGTCACAAAAGACTGAGGACATATAGAAGGGACTCTAGTGGAACATGTCCTAAGATGTGACTCTTTTACTGAAACTGAAAGACAAAGCAGGAATTAGCCACGAAGCAAAGTGGGAGGGGAGGGATATTTCAGAAGGACATAAAAGCCAATGAGAGCATCCTGGTTAGGGAACAGGACACTGTCCTGCATGTCCATATGCTGGTGCCGGGGCTGCAGGAGGGAGAAGGATGAGCCGTAAGACTGGGCCAGATCTTCACAGGCCTTGGATGACCTGCAAGAAAGAAACCTTCAGAAGATTCCAACAGAGGACATGATCTGCTGTCTGAGGGCAGAGTGGAGCCTGGGTTGGGGAGGACACAATGGTCCGCAAGGATGCACTCAGAGCCTATGGTCATGAACTTCACTGCTCAAGGACTTGGGTCAAGGCTTCAATCTTGATATAGGGAGAACATTTCATTCTTCCCTGGCAACACTCGGGAGTTAGCACCTGATCTGTGCATGATTGGGTTTTTATTTTATATTTTTCTTGTTTGTTTGGTGTGTGTATGTGTGTGTGTGTGTGTGTGTTTGTGTGTTGTCATCACTGTGAAATCAACAACAAAAGTTTAGAGGGAATTCTTTGACTTCCTTGAGATAACCAAGAAAACTGCCATAGCCCTTTCATTATTTACTGCAGAAGAAATTAGAAATGCTATTTTCAGCAGTTAACGTTATACATCAAAGACACCCTGCTTTTATTATGACTGCTATTAAAGGAAACAAAAGCTGGAGTGTCAATGTTAGCTGTCAAGGGGAAACTGGGAGATGAGCCACATCACTCAACCTGTAGAGTGTTTTCTGAGAATTAAGCACCAGCATTATAGAGGATATAGTTACTGAGCTTCAGCCCTGCAAAACAAATCATAAAATATTCTGTCCAACATAAAACGCTCATTTACTATATTGTCCTTCAAAATTCATCCTTGGATTCATCTTTAAAATGTGTCACAAAAGACAGATTGCATTTCCATCTTGGTTGTTTTGCCCGGAGAGCACTAAAGGCTCAAATGTACATAGTTTTGCTATGTATAGGACAGAAGCTGTTGAGTTTTTTTAAAAAATAAATATTCATATTAATTATCTTCCATATTCTACCAAGTGTAGCTACAACACATTTTCTTCTGAAATATATAATCTTATAGTTTTATTTTCTCTGCACAGTTTTATGGCATAGCGAAAGGATTATAACTGTTTGTTATAGAAAGATGCCAAAGATTTATTTTTCATCCTCGCTAAAGACTATTTTCATCTATAGGATGTTGTATGTTGTTTGTCCAAATCAGAATAAACATAGTTGAAACTTGTTTATCCTTTATGTTGTTTATCCCATCTATATGAGGATGTGAGCACATGTGTGTTCATGGGGGAGAGGATGTAATGATTGGTGCAAGGAAAAAATAGAGAGCGTTTAGAACTTAAAATCATAGGGATAAGAGGTCCTCCCATTATTACACAGATAATTTTTGTGCTTCCCTATCAGGCTTCCTTTTTAATACTTCAGTGATAAAATAATGCATCTCAGACCTCATCGTTCACTATACTTTAATAAAACTTGTCTAAAATAGTTGTGGCATACCTGCTGTGTTCAATTTGTGGTGCCAGAGGTTAAGGGACACTAAAAGAAGAGAGACCTCATTCCCTTGAGACCCTTGTAGTCCCAGAAGACATGTAAGATAATTATAGACATTTATAAAGTGAGCCAGGTGGAGGGCCGGGGAGAGATGAAATAGCAGTTCAATGAAACAATCACACAAAGGGAGGGTCATGCTCATTTACAGGAATTCAGGAATGCCTCATGAAGGAGGTGATCTCGCTCTGATCTCCAGGATGGGTTAGTCTATGAATGGGAATCCAGATATCTTATAAGAAAGAAATGCATGCTATAGGTGACTTTTCCCCATAAGTTGGTGTATAAGGGCTTGGTCCCCAGGGTGGTTCTGTTGGAACACCGTAGAAGCTTTAGGAGGAGGGGCCTTCCTGGGAGGTCCTTAAGTAATGCCCTTGCAGATGTGGGACCCAGTTTCTTCCTCTTCTTGTGTTTCCTAGCTTCCAGTATAAGCAGTTTGTTCTACCACATTTTGCCCAACCATTACCAACTTTATTTCTGTCAGAGGCCCAAAGAAATGGGAACACCAAATCTTGGATGGGAATATTCACAACTATCAACTAAATGAAATTTTTCATCCTATAAGTTCTTACCTCATGTATTTTGTTGTAGTAACAGAAACCTAACTAATACAAGGAAACAGGGAAAAGTACATAGTATTGCACCTGTACCAAACAGGAACATTTGACTGAAGTGTCATGTAGAGGTGGGTAGAATAGAAGTCTAGAAGGCAGAGTTGAGCCATAGGGTAAAGTCCCTGAATCAGAAGGACACATTTGAGTAAGAAATAGAGAGCCATTGGAAGTTTTGAGTAAGATAATGGCTATCGAAATCATGTTTAAGAAAAATTTATCTGGCAATTATGTGTTTGAAGGAAATGGAGAGAAAATGGCAGTGATATATTTGAAGACATTGAATACATTTTGAAATAAGGAAATTAGGAAGCTGCCTCTTTAGAAAAGAGATATTGAGTAGGAGCTGAAGAGAAATAGTTAAGACTAAAAAAGGGAAGGTAGATACATGCTCCTACTTTCTGTGCCATGGTTATTGAATAATTTTTGTTATTGGCCAATCTACTCTTTATGTATGAAAATAAGCCCCTCAAGTGATGGTCCACTGTAGAGTGTTTTAAATCCAGATGAATTAATCAATGCCAATATACCAATATATTTTGTTTAAGGGCTGGCTCACTTAGGAGAGCTCAGGTGTCTATACTACAAAGAAAAAAAAATAAATTATATTGGGGAGATAAGAAAGAGAAATCCGAATGAAATGAATGGCAAGGTAATACAGAATGTGGACAGACAGAAAATTGTTGAGAATTAAGAGTCAAAAGAACTTGTCCTTTAATCAGGTGTTGTAGGTCCACAGAAATAAGATTCTGGGGCCTAGAAATCAAAGTGTCACTCAGATGTTAGCGTTTGATGAGATAGAAAGGGAAACAAAACAGAACTTGTGCTGAGAAGCCTGGAGGGTACTATACTGGCACTGAGGACAAAGGATGGGGACCATCAAGACCTTTAAAGAGGACAAGAGTGAAGAATTGTGACTACAAAGAGGAGGGGGTAGGGCTAGCATGAAAAAAAAGCACGTTTGAGTGCTCTAACAGTCAAAAAAGCTGAGACACGGGCTTGGAAGTATGTAAATATATTTAGGAGAAGATTCTTGTATAGGTACTTTTATTTGTCCACCATTTGGATGAGGAGATTTCATTTTGTGTCTTAATAATCATAGCCTGCCAATAATGGAAGCCTATTATCTGACAGAAGGCGGGAGTCACTACTAATGCAGAAAGCATGGAGCTGGCATGATGAGGAAACAGGAACTGCTCAAGAAGCCAGTGGGCCTGGAAGAGCCATCCCAGGGCAGGAACGATGTCGTGGTGTCTATGTCTTCCCTCTCCAACACCTCTCAAAAGAGCTCACCCATCTCAGTGGCTTCACCTCCCTTCTTGTGTGCCCTGTCCCAAACACATATTTAGCAGGTGATGAAAGAAGAGATCAAGGAGTCCCTGTAGGTTTAGCTTCCACACATTCAGAATTTAAGCCAAAGACATTCAATATAGCAACCAAAATGCTGACTCCTCTGTTTATTAAAATTCCCTTCCTAAATTAATCACATCCCTCTCTCCTTAGCTCCAAACCCTGTCCTTCCAGAGTGAATTGTAGAGAGTGGCCATGCCACATTAGTTTACATCCTTCTTTGACACAAGTCTTGCTTTTTTTTCATTTGTAAATGTAAATTAGAGTCCCTGACCCTTAACTTTTCCCATATAGACTTAATAGGTGTACACCTCGAAGTTCTCGGTGCTTCTTTATGAGAATTGCTACGCAAGGATATTTTAGTCCAAGAAGAGTAAGTTTTATTTTTCTTTATCTCTGCCTTACCTCCCATGGTAACATATTAAATAAATGACTTTCCAGCAGAGGTTTTCAACCTTGGCAGCGCATTAGAATAATTTTGGGACCTTTTAAAAAAAATCTCAATGCATAGACCATACTAAGGGCCAATTAAATCAGGATCTCTGGAGATGAAACCCAGGCACCAGTACTTTTAATGCTCCCCAGACGATTCCAATGTGCAGTCAAGATTGAGAAGCACTGATCAACAGCAATACCTAATTACTTCCAAATTCCCCAGTTGGTATTTACTTTCATGATCCTTTTGCCCATGCTATTTTCTTGGCATCAGATGCCTTTCTGTATTTTACTAACTGAAACAAAACAAAATCTGCACAGCCATTAGAGCCCAAGTCAGAGCCCCTTCTTGTTTCCTGACTCACTTCCCTTCCAAGCAACCCGTATCTGTTCCTAACAGACATCAGACTTTGATCTCTAAATAATGTCAGTCATGTTTCTTTCCCAAATGGATTTTAAGCTTCTTAAAAATGGGGATTTAGGATTATTCATTTATACAAAGTGAGCATTCAATTAAATTTTTTGAAATAGAATTAAAACTTCCAAAAATGAAAGATATATCTATACCCTTCCCTTATAGAGTGTGGGTGATGACTTATGCCTTCTATTAAAAAGGAGTTCTTCAAAAAAGCCATAATACCATTTCTTATAAAAAGTGTGGGATGTGATTTACTATTCCTGGTAACAGCTGCTGTTCATCAATGATGAGTTCAAAGCCGGTGATAACATAATTCAGCAGCCACAGTGGTTCTCAACCCTCAAATGACACCACCTGGACTTCAGCACAGCATTGCTTCCTGCTCACACAAATACACTCCATGTTTTGTTTTGTATTTGAATTGGATTAAATGAGTATTGGCTAGAGCATCCAACCCCACCTAAGACAATGTCTTTGGGTTAAATACTGGAATATGTGTGTGTATGTGTCGTAAGTGTAAAACATGCACAAAACCAGCCTCTTCTGGAAGAGACAACTTGGGCACAACCAAGGCATCTTCCTTGTCTTCCAAATGTCCCTATCTTTCTTTTCTGCTCCCATTTAAACTCTGGCTTTAATTCTAACTTAGTATGACCTGCACCTTTCACTAACAAATGTGGAGCCAGTTGGAAGTAAACATATTTGACTCACTTTTTTCATACGTAGCATTTATTTGTCACAGTTCCTACCACACAAGGAGTCAAAAAGCATTTCTTGGATTGTTAACTAAACAAAAGAAAGAACCCTAAATAGAGAAAGTAAAATCAGTATAAGTAGCTCTCTGACTCCCAGTGTTCCCTGGCTTGCCTACAATGAGCAAGCACTGTTCATACCACATCCACAGGTACAGGGGCTTGAGTAGGTTCCTGATTAGATATTAACACCCAGAAGAAAAATTATTAAATGCACAAGTAAAGAATCAAGCAAATGTTATTTAATGAAGCAATACTTTGTGCAAAATTTAATATATAAATTTTACTTAATTGGTCAAAAACCTTAAGAAGTTCCAGTTAATTTCTAAAGCCAGAGCTAAAGTGAGATAAGTCAGGGATCCACCTTGAGTGCAAAAAGACTCAGTAAGCAAGAATAATAATAGTTAATTCAATAAATTTGAAATTAATGCAAATAAATACATAATGAACAAAATATAATAAACATCAATAACAGGATTGATATATGATATATTCTGAAAATATTACATGAGAATTATATCATGATTGGTATTATATCAAAATATTCTAAGAGCATAATTACATAATGCTATGAATAAAACTCCAAGCAAACTAACAACAGCCCACAGGTTTCGATGTGCATAGATTTGAAATTATAACCAGCTATGCGTAGACATGGGCTTCTTTATAAAAGGAAATAGTTTAATACCCAAGGCTGATGTGGATTATTTTCCATAGGAAACAATAAATAATTTTTCATGCTTAGATTTTAATTAGTGATCAAACTATCTAATGTGTTAGCAAAGAAATTGATATTTCCCTCATTATGGAGCTCTTTAAAAAGTATTTGTCTGTTGAAAGATTTGTGTTTTCACTTAATTATTCACTCTTTTCTCATTTCTTAAGTGCCTAGTACTGTTGTGAGCACTGAGCTAATACTCTGGCCAGCCTGGGGCAGCCATTCTTATGAGCAGACACCGTGATAGAATGCTGAGAAAGATCCAAGAGAATGCATGGGGGTTACCATGGAGAAGGGATGGCTTTTCCCTGGGGAAAGAATGAGGAGAGAAGCTGGAAGAATTTTCAGGTCAGTGTAATGCAATGTTAGTTAACATGCCCTTTTCAAAACTGCAATTTTTTCTACCTTAAAGTCTGGTTATTGTATCCAATGCCTTTCAATTTCAAATAATTTGGATGAAGCACTTTCATTTCAAGGAAATTTCCTCAAAGAAATGTATAAGGGATGTGTGTAAAGATTTCTCTCCATAAACATTCACCATTGTTGTTTTCAGAAAATAAGGAATAAACCTAACTAGCCAATAACACAGCAGTGTTGCGATATACACATTGCAATAATGGAAGACTTCACGGTGGTTAAAAATACATGCATAAGGAATCAGAAATGATGTGAAAATGTGTATGCACCTGCTGCTCAACGTGCACCCTGGGCCAGCAGCATGGACCTCACAGGGAGAGCTTGTTGGTCATGCAGAATCTCAGTCCCCAGTCAGAGCTACTGAATCTGCATCTGCATTTTTTAAAAGGTTCCCAAATGCTATGCACATTATTGTTTGAGAAGCACTGCTATATGCTGTATATTTTGAGAAAAAAAAAGAGTATGGAAATTATAATTTCATGTTTGAAATTATAATAATTTATAATCCAATCATAAACTAGGCTATTTTTTTCATTTTCTCCTTTTCCTCATATATTCTAAATATTCAATTAGAAATGTGCATTACTTTTGTTGTTAAAAAAACAATTTTTATAAATGTATTTTCTTTTTTGAAAATGATTGTTCTTGGTTAATGATTTTTTTTTCTAAAAGATAAAATTCAGGTCAATTGTACATCAAAAGTTTGTAAAAGTATAATTTCACATCAATAGGTTCTATGATCACATATTTAGTATGTGTGATTTAGAATATTAAAACATTGCTTCCATAAGTATCTTTCTACTCCTCTATCTTGCTCTTAAGTATATAAATTTCTTTCTTTCTTTCTTTTCTTTTTTTTTTTTTTTTTTTTTTG